>NC_136710.1:20210723-20265723 GCF_947650265.1 Symphodus melops | reverse complement strand
GCGTGGTCAGTAGGGGGGGCTAAAGAGGCCCCATGTCAGATAAACAGCAGGTGTTCCTGTTGCAGGAGTCTGTTGGAATGTGTGGAACAAGCTCTGCAGCTCAGGTAGGACCACCCGCCTCTCTAACAGCAGTGACCCCCCCCCCCCCCCCATCCTAAACTCCAGTGTCTGTCCTGAGTTCTCTATAAATCCAGGACAAACCGGCTGGTTCTCAGCTTTGTGGCTTCTTTCTTTTCTGTTTGCTTATTTCGTATTTTGTTGCAGGTTTTTGTGTTTGTGTTCTGCTGTTAGCGTCTTTAGCATCTTTAGCATCCTCCTGTGTTGTCCAGCTTGTTGTCGTTGTTTATTTAAAACATTTTTCATCTTGATGAAGACGCTCCTTCCTTCTTCTCTTTCAGGAGTTTAACCATTCGGAGGGCGCCATCTGCTGATGTGAGTGTTACATTACATCTGTGTTTTTGATGTCAGACTCAGCAGTGAGTCTGTGCATGAACTCTCCTAGTGTGAGCAGCTTTCTGCTGCTGGAGCTTATTAGAAACATGCAGAGGCTTTTTAGCTCGGGTACAATCACTTCTATCTGAAGCAGTTCCACTGCCCGCTTCCATCGCTGCAACACCTGTTCACCTGATAACTGCTCTCATATCTGGCAAACCCAGGGGCGTCCAAAACGGACACTTTTGATAAATTGCTCTCACAGCAATAACCCATCAAAAGGTCACATTTCATTTTTAGTGGCTCAAAGGACAAAAGTTTGGGAAACTCAGTGTTTGATAACTTGGTCTCCTGGTCGCACAGGATGACCTCCAGAGACCAAGTGTTCACTGTGTTCATTCTCGACTTCACTGGTGTGTTTTTCAGGGTGGTAAGAAGAGCGGCTTGTTCAGCCCGTCCACAGCCTCCCTGCCCGCCTTCAGCTCCTTAAGTCCAAACACAGACGACAGAGACCTGACGGCCAGACCGAGCTGCACGCTGGGACCTGAGGCCGCCATAACAGCTGACTCCACCTCCACTACAGGTACAAACTGTCAGGGTGCGTCTCCAACATGGCGGCTGTTCTGAGAGCTGAGCTGGGTTGTGAGTAATGTGCTCGTGGACGGTTCAGTCTGACAGATGAAGGCCAACTTTAAACCAAGTCCTAACCCCAGTGTGTTGGGCCGACCTCTTCAGAGAGCCTTGGATTGAGCAGCAGGGTTAAGGGCCAAAGGGGGCGGGTCTATGGTGAGGTGGTTGGCGTACTTCGAAGGAGCCGTTGGCGTGGGAAAAGCTCGGCCACGGTGGGAATTTCAAATGCAGCCTCTAAAAATCTGTCTTCTTCTCTCTTTCGTGTTTGAAAAGCATTATCCAGGTGCTCGGCCACACAGGACATCAGGCAGCGCTGCAGTAACCCATGTCCGCCTGCGGGGGACGCTGTAACATCAGAGAAAAAGAGGGCTGGGCCTGTTACCTCTCCGAAGAGAGAGACGCCACTATCACCTGAATGGAGCACGCTGAGGAGGAAGACCGAGGACTCCGTGAGTTCAGACGTCTCATACCTGACGTCAGTCAGCTCGTGTGATCTGCTAACATAATAACGTGCTAATGAATCATGTCTGTACCATGTTTTTAAGATCATCTGATATCACACTTTTTTATCATCCCTTGTGGGGTTTTTTGTTATGTGTAACCTTTGACCTTTCTAGAGGGCTGCCTGTCATGGACTCCCTCCCACCCCCCAAGTCCATGTAAGTGTGAAATCTAACAGCATGTGACCTTCAATGCGAGCTGACCTTCACGACTAACGCTGCCTTGCATCTGCACTCTGACTGTAGCTTCAGTGTTTAGCCAGCTCTGCATGTGGTGGACACTGTAGCTTCAGTGTTTAGCCAGCTCAGCATATGGTGGACACTGTAGCTTCAATGTTTAGCCAGCTCTGCATGTGGTGGACACTGTAGCTTCAGTGTTTAGCCAGCTCTGCATGTGGTGGACACTGTAGCTTCAGTGTTTAGCCAGCTCTGCATGTGGTGGACACTGTAGCTTCAGTGTTTAGCCAGCTCTGCATGTGGAGGACACTGTAGCTTCAGTGTTTAGCCAGCTCTGCATGTGGTGGACACTGTAGCTTCAGTGTTTAGCCAGCTCTGCATGTGGTGGACACTGTAGCTTCAGTGTTTAGCCAGCTCTGCATGTGGTGGACACTGTATCTTCAGTGTTTAGCCAGCTCTGCATGTAGAGACACTGTAGCTTCAGTGTTTAGCCAGCTCTGCATGTAGAGACACTGTAGCTTCAGTGTTTAGCCAGCTCTGCATGTGGTGGACACTGTAGCTTCAGTGTTTAGCCAGCTCTGCATGTGGTGGACACTGTAGCTTCAGTGTTTAGCCAGCTCTGCATGTGGTGGACACTGTAGCTTCAGTGTTTAGCCAGCTCTGCATGTGGTGGACACTGTAGCTTCAGTGTTTAGCCAGCTCTGCATGGGTCTGTAAAGCTTTCTGCGTTCTAACCTCTCTCCATGTTTCATCTCCAACATTGATCCTAGTTTGAGCAGCTTTCTGCTGCTGGAGCTTATTAGAAACATGCAGAGGCTTTTTAGCTCGGGTACAATCACTTCTATCTGAAGCAGTTCCACTGCCCGCTTCCATCGCTGCAACACCTGTTCACCTGATAACTGCTCTCATATCTGGCAAACCCAGGGGCGTCCAAAACGGCCTTCAAAGCCCCGCCTACCTTCTCTGGTCCAATCAGATCCAGAGCATTCAGGAGCAGAATCTAAAGTTAGAAGGAGGACATACTGGCTGCTGCATTGTTGTCAGAGAAGCTTCAACACAGCAGGTTTCCTTCATGATCACACAGGAAGAGAGCAGCTCTCTGATTGGCTGATTGATCACAGAGGAAGAGAGCGTCAGCATTTGGCGTCTTTGCATTGTCTCTGGATGCCTGCTTGCTGGTGTTTTGATAAATATGTAATAATGAAGTTTTTCTTTGGCGAGCTGTTCGTGTCTCATCACTGTGCTGCCTCTGTAGATGGGAGCCTGCTTCTCTAAAGTCTTCAATGGTTGTCCTCTTCAAATCCACTGTGCCGTCGCCTGGATTTTACCCAAAACAAGAGGTGAGCGTGACTTGATGCTTGAGTACAGAAAGAGTAGATTTAATTGAAGTAAGTGATGAATACATCAGCATTATTAGAGGTCCAAACGGGTCCTGGTGAGGTGGTTGTGCACGTCTTGGTCTCTTTGTGTCACAGTGGAGAAATAAAGGTTTTCTCCTGGTCCCTCTTTAAACTCTGTCCTGCTCAGACCAGTACCTCATTCTTGGAGCAGAGGAGGGAATCTACTCTCTGAACCTGAACGAACTTCATGAAGACACGCTGGAGAAGGTAAGAGGGGGACGTCTCTGTCTCCGTCCCGTCTCATTCATGAAGAGGCAGCACGATGTGGTTCTTACATGATGCTGTCTGTGTCAAACAGCTGCTCCCTCAGCGCTGCACGTGGCTCTACGTCATGAACAACGTGTTGATGTCTGTGTCAGGTAAGAGTCTGTGAGACGTCCATGTGGTGAGAACATACAGGATGCATACTGAGACGTGTCTTCCTCCTGCAGGGAAGTCCTCTCAGCTTTATTCCCACAGTCTGACGGCTCTGTTTGAACACCGAGGACATCTGCAGAAGAAACAGAGCAGCCTGTCGCTGAGCACCCACCGCTTCACCGAGAGGATCAGCACCAGGTAGGACTCCAGACCCCGGGAACTGTCCTCACAAAGACAGGCTTCATAACATGTCTGCAGATCCACACTGAGCTGTGCTTCCTCTCTCAGTCAGAGGAAGTTCGCCGTCTCTGTGAAGATTCCCGACACTAAAGGCTGCAGGAGATGTAGCGTAGGTGAGTGAACTCTCCATCTGCTGCATGTTCCTGATGTTTGCACCCAAACACCAAGTAAAGTCCCTCTCTCTGTCTCTCTGTCTCTCTCTCTGTCTCTCTCTCTCTCTCTCTCTGTCTCTCTCTCTGTCTCTCTCTCTCCCCCTGTCTCTCTCTGTCTCTCTCTCTCTCTCTCTGTCTCTCTCTCTGTCTCTCTCTGTCTCTGTCTCTCTCCCCCTGTCTCTCTCTGTCTCTGTCTGTCCTCCTCGTCCTCTCAGCGAGGAACCCGTACACTGACAGCACGTTCCTGTGTGCAGCGGTTCCATCCGGTCTGGTTCTGTTACTGTGGTATGAGCCTCTGCAGAAGTTCATGCATCTGAAGGTTCGTTACACATCATTTTAGAATAATAATAATAATGATGATCATATATTTCTGTGAGGGTCACATGACCGGGCCATAACTGTGACCTTGACTTATAAAGGCTGACCACACACACTAGGACGCAGCGTCCTATTGTGACAGATACACCCGACTCAAACAGTGAAGCATCATGTGCAGCTGCCAGCAACACCACCTGAGTGAAACCTCCACATGCTTATCACCTGATCACACTCACTGTATTCTTCCATCATTCAGATCAGCTCGTGTATTTAAGCTCCAGTAGTTGTGAAAGAGTTTGACACATGAAGCAGCGTATCATCTGCATAAAGGTGAATATGGAGGATAGAGCTGGACGACCTTCACATCACCAGGATCTGTTTGTTCATCTCTTTGACCTACAGCACATCACCATCAAGCTCCCAGACTCTCTGCCCATCTTTGAGCTGCTGGTGCTGGTGACGGATGAGTTTCCCCAGCTGTGTGTCGGGGTGAGAAGCTGCCCGAATGGGAAACGTCCGCTCAGCCAGCAGCTCCAGTTTGATATCATCGAGTTGAACAGCTCGCCGGTTTCTGCACCAGGTAGGATCCTGTGTGTGCACCTGACACACTTTGAATGACTAACTATGAGCAGAAGGTTCTTCAGCCTGCAGCTTGTTTGATGCCTTTAAACTCGGACTCTTCTCTCGTGCAGACAGCGGAGCTCTGATGGCTGCACAGGTTACCCAGCTGGACAGAGACACTGTCCTCATCGTCTTAGAAAGTAAGTCACTTCATTTTAACTTTAAAGGTGGAGTCAGTACAAATGTTCATGTCAGTGTGTAAATGCATCCTTCAAACATGGCCCCTCCTTCTCCTGAAGCTCCGCCCCCTGCAGGATGTAGTGTGTCCGTTTACTGCTTGTAGCTACACTGCAAGTATGTCACCCTGCTTTGAATCTCCTCCAATCACTGAGCTGTATCCACTCCGAAACTCACCTGCTGCACTCTCATTGGCTGGAGGAAACACACCAGCTCCGCCCACAAATGTCCCGAGTCAACCAGAACAAATCAGAAGAGTCAAATCCAGTCAGAGGACAGAGTCTCTGCAGACACAGTCACACATGTACGGAGGCCCAGAAGGGACAAAGCATCACTTTAGGAGGAGACTGAGTTTTATTTTGAAGGGACAAAGGGGCAGCTTCACTTTAGGAGGAGATTGAGTTTTATTTTGAAGGGACAAAGGGGCAGCTTCACTTTAGGAGGAGACTGAGTTTTATTTTGAAGGGACAAAGGAGCAGCTTCACTTTAGGAGGAGACTGAGTTTTATTTTGAAGGGGCAATGGAGCAGCTTCACTTTAGGAGGAGACTAAGTTTTATTTTGAAGGAGACAGGATGCTGACTCTACCTTTAAATCCTCTTCTTATCGTTCACACTGATCATTACACGCTGTGACTCATCTATCTTGATACTGATTGGACAGAAACTGTGAAGGTGGTGAACCTGCGAGGACTTCCATCCAAAGAGATGGCTGCTGAGATGGTCTTTGACTTCCCCATCGACACTCTGGGTAAAGAGACGTATCTTAGAGACAGATGAGCTGATGTGTCAGCGGACAGTTTGAGTGACACGCCTGTTTTGAATCAGTGTGTTTACAGGACAGCGTGCTGGCGTTCTGGAAGCACGGCCTTAAAGGGAGGAGCTTTCATTCCAACGAGGTGAAAGATTCAGCTGGACTCCAGAATGTGTCTCGTGTTCTCCGTCCTGTTAAATTCATTCTGCACCTCGTCTGTTCTTTATGTTTCTGCAGGTAACTCAAGAAATCACAGACGAGAGTCGGGTGTTCAGAGTTTTGGGAACAAACAGGTACGTTGATATTTATCTGCAAACACACACACAGTGACAAGTTAGGCCGAGCTTCTGATAAAAAGCAAAGTTAAAAAAAGAACTTTGTTTCCATCTTGTCAGTTTTGTGTTTTTACTTTATGATATAAAATGTAAGTTCAAATGTCCATATCCAGAATGGAAAGATATTCCCATGAATGAAAACAGAAAGGATTCAGAACGATTATTTTTCTCTGGTACAGCTTGACAGGCGCTTTTTAAATTTTTTTTTGCGACTAATGTCACCGTGTAGCTCCGCCTCCATCGACCTCCGAGGTGCAGTCCTCTGCTGGTCGTCACGTTCTTCTTCTATGTTGAGCTGATTGGCAGCTGACTGAGGAAGGGTCCGCTTGGTGGATTAAAGAGCAAACTGACACAGTTCAGGTTGAACACATTGACTGATGCTTTAATGGAGGTCACCTACGAGCAGCCAGGTTTTAGGTTTAAGGTGAATCTTCTGTCAACGTTGGAACTATCTGTTCATCAAACTCTGTCCCATGTTAGAGATGACTTTCAAACTCTGCCGTGTTTGAACGCACACACAGCTGGTGTTACACAGAGCTGGTGTTACACAGAGCTGGTGTTACACAGAGCTGGTGTTACACACAGCTGGTGTTACACAGAGCTGGTGTTACACACAGCTGATGTTACACACAGCTGGTGTTACACACAGCTGGTGTTACACAGAGCTGGTGTTACACAGAGCTGGTGTTACACACAGCTGGTGTTACACAGAGCTGGTGTTACACACAGCTGGTGTTACACACAGCTGATGTTACACACAGCTGGTGTTACACACAGCTGGTGTTACACACAGCTGGTGTTACACACAGCTGGTGTTACACACAGAGCTGTTACACACAGCTGGTGTTACACACAGCTGGTGTTACACACACAGCTGGTGTTACACACAGCTGGTGTTACACACAGCTGGTGTTACACACAGCTGGTGTTACACACAGCTGGTGTTACACACAGCTGGTGTTACACACACAGCTGGTGTTACACACAGCTGGTGTTACACACAGAGCTGGTGTTACACACAGCTGGTGTTACACACAGCTGGTGTTACACACAGCTGGTGTTACACACAGAGCTGTTACACACAGCTGGTGTTACACACACAGCTGGTGTTACACACAGCTGGTGTTACACACAGAGCTGTTACACACAGCTGGTGTTACACACAGCTGGTGTTACACACACAGCTGGTGTTACACACACAGCTGGTGTTACACACAGAGCTGTTACACACAGCTGGTGTTACACAGAGCTGTTACACACAGCTCTGTGTAACACCAGCTGTGTGTAACAGGCTGTGTGTAACAGTCTGTGTAACACCAGCTGTGTGTGTAACACCAGCTCTGTGTGTAACACCAGCTGTGTGTGTAACACCAGCTCTGTGTGTAACACCAGCTCTGTGTGTAACACCAGCTCTGTGTGTAACACCAGCTCTGTGTTACACACAGCTGGTGTTACACACAGAGCTGGTGTCACACAGAGCTGGTGTTACACAGAGCTGGTGTTACACACACAGCTGGTGTTACACAGACTGTTACACACAGCCTGTTACACACAGCTGGTGTTACACAGAGCTGTGTGTAACAGCTCTGTGTAACACCAGCTCTGTGTGTAACACCAGCTCTGTGTGTAACACCAGCTCTGTGTTACACCAGCTCTGTGTAACACCAGCTGTGTGTGTAACACCAGCTCTGTGTAACACCAGCTGTTACACACAGCTGGTGTTACACACAGCTGGTGTTACACACACAGCTGGTGTTACACACACAGCTGGTGTTACACACAGAGCTGTTACACACAGCTGGTGTTACACCAGCTCTGTGTAACACCAGCTCTGTGTGTAACACCAGCTCTGTGTTACACACAGCTGGTGTTACACACAGAGCTGGTGTCACACAGAGCTGGTGTTACACAGAGCTGGTGTTACACACACAGCTGGTGTTACACACAGAGCTGGTGTTACACAGAGCTGGTGTTACACACACAGCTGGTGTTACACACAGAGCTGGTGTTACACACAGAGCTGGTGTTACACAGAGCTGGTGTTACACAGAGCTGGTGTTACACACACAGCTGGTGTTCCACACAGAGCTGGTGTTACACAGAGCTGGTGTTACACAGAGCTGGTGTAACACAGCTGGTGTTACACACAGAGCTGGTGTTACACAGAGCTGGTGTTACACACACAGCTGGTGTTACACAGAGCTGGTGTTACACAGAGCTGGTGTTACACACACAGCTGGTGTTACACAGAGCTGGTGTAACACAGAGCTGGTGTTACACACACAGCTGGTGTTACACACAGAGCTGGTGTTACACACACAGCTGGTGTTACACAGAGCTGGTGTTACACACACAGCTGGTGTTACACACACAGCTGGTGTTACACAGAGCTGGTGTAACACAGCTGGTGTTACACAGAGCTGGTGTTACACAGAGCTGGTGTTACACACACAGCTGGTGTTACACAGAGCTGGTGTTACACACAGCTGGTGTTACACACACAGCTGGTGTTACACAGGACTGAACTTGAGCATTAATACTTCTTTTTCCTTTCCACAGAGACATCATCCTTCAGAGCACGCCGACAGACATGCCCTCTGCTCTGAGTAACCTTTACATCCTGACCGGACATGAAAGCAGCTACTGAGAAATAAAAACATCACACTGAAGGGAAATCTGTTCCAAAGACTTGTGTGCCAATGATTCCCTCTTTGACTGTCGGCTACGGAGGCCTGAAGCCGAAAAACAAGGAGGAGAAATTTAAAATGATATTCCATGTTCTGTAGAAAACGTTGTCATCAAAGGTTATAAATTGTAGATTGTGTTTAAGAAGTGGAAAAAGTCTCTTGGTTTCTGAACATGTAATGCAGGAGTGTCTTAAACATGCATTATTTTTCATAGCCAGCAGGGGGCGACTCCACAGGACTGCAGAATGAAACCATCTCACAGACAGGTGTTGGACATAGAGTCTTTCCTCCACACACACACTCAGATTTCAAAAACCTCTTGGTACACATGAAAACACGAAACCGTCCTGTTCCAGCTGTCAAGAGCACGGCAAGTCGACAACCATGTCCTCCATATGATTTAGTTGTTAAAGTTGTCCCATTTGTCCCCTTTAAACAGTGTGTGAGTGATAGCTGGGAAAAGGACAAACTTTATTGATCCCCAATGGAGGAAATGTTGTTATTACAGCAGCTCAGAAAACATTGTGTGAGTGTTACAAAGAAACAGGATGCTTGTTTAAATGTCTTCTTATTCTTATCATATAATTCGGAAAATCCTGAATGTGCGAGCGTGGTGGCATTTATATTATGTGCCACCATGTTGAGAGAGCGGAGAATGTGATTGGCCTGTTCGTCGTTTTCGGTGACCTTTAAGTGCCATAAACAGATTCACCTCATGACCTTCGTCCATCTTATGTCTGAACTAATCCTGTGTTCACAGAATCTAACCTTGTATTTGATTACAGGAGGCGTCAGAGAAACTGAATTCAACTAAATTTGCTTTTAAAATATAAATTCACTACAGTCAGGTGTGTGTGTGTGTGTGTGTGTTGATATTTATGGAAAGGGAAGCGTTTCAATAACACTAACGATTCCCTGAGATATACTTGAAGAGCATCATATGAAACAGTCATTTGTTTTTTTTTAATGATGATTTTAGTATTCGTGTGTACATTTCATGTATATAACAACACAGTAAACTTTTACGTGATGTAATGGGTTATATTAGGCAAAATAAAGATTTTAATATCCTCTAAACCGAAGTTATTGTCATGTTTAAGAACCCCTTTCGTTCACAGTAAAAACCACAACATACACATTTTATTTAAACAGTTTATTTCACATGAAAGGAGGTCGTTGAGATGAACGCCATCCTGTGCTGTGTTGTTGCAGTACATACTTCCGAACAGCAGGGGGCGGTAATGAACCAGGAAGAGGAAGAAAAGACGCGGCAGAAGCTTCGTCATTCCACTTTTCATTCATTGGTGTCGAGGCCTACGTCGCTTCAGAGGTGGGTTTACACTCTTTAAAGTGAAATAACCTGCGTTGAAACGCGTCTGAATGGGTTTAATTTGAGTGGATTATATTGGAACACTCGTCTTATGTGAAACCATGTTCGCGCCGGAAGTAGCGCGCGAGCTTGAACGTTAGCTTGTAGAATTTTAGCTTACACGCTAGCCAGTTAGCTCACATATTAGCTTTCTGAAATCAAACACTGTTGTTGGCCAAATATAAGGACGTTCTAATAATATAAGGACACAAACAGAGGGTTTTAGCGGTCAGTAAGTCTGACAGCAGAATTAAACAAACACGATAAATGCTAATAACGCAGATATATGGCACGTTAGCTGACGTCAGGTGTTCAACGTAAACAAACAGAGTTTACATGTCTGTGTTCGGGGCAGGGCGGAGAGGAAGGTCCGAGTCTTTCATATTACATGTTAAACTGTAAATGAAATAAACTTTATGTCCATTTATAATGAATCGAAACGCTTCTCGGTGTTACTTGAAAAAGTGACGTCACGGCCATTGAGTCTGCGTTGTCGTGGTTACAACAACAAACCGTCCAAACCAATAACTACAGTCTGTGGTCCTCAAAAAACAAGCAATCTGTCTAAGTTATCGACACATTATAACTACAACTAATTTAAGTTATTTTCTTAATTTATTTTGCCAGAATCCAACTTGTGACGTCACAAACAGAGAAAAAAGCTCTGTTTAAAATGTTCAGAGTGTGATAAGACCTATGCAGACCACAAACAAAGGACTGGATGGATTTATCTCACATTTTGTGGGTCGATAGACACTCAGGTTATCCTTGAAGTCGGTCTTCAGAACACATTTAACTACGGTGGTAGTACAGAAGCATTTGACACATCTTTTTTTTGTATCTTTCAGGAAATACCCGACACATCATCATGGTGAAAATTTTCATCGGCAACCTGGCATGCAACGCCACAGCAGAGGAGCTGCGTGAACTCTTCGAGAAGTACGGCACAGTCACAGAATGCGACATCGTCAAAAACTACGGTTTTGTGCACATGAGCAGCACGTCTGAGGCGGAGGAGGCCATCAAAAACCTGCACCAGCAAGAGCTGCACGGCTGGCGCATGAACGTGGAGATAAGCAAAGGGAGGCCCAAGTCCACCACCAAGCTCCATGTCAGCAACCTGGGCGAAGGCGTCGACACTGAAGTTCTGAAAGCCAAGTTTGCAGAATTTGGCCCGGTGGTGGAGTGCGACATAGTGAAGGACTACGCCTTTGTGCACATGGAGCATATGGAGGATGCCATGGAGGCCATCGATAAGCTGGACAACACAGCCTTCAAAGGTGAAATCTTGAGCAGGGGGAGCTAGTTGTCTTCTGCTGTTTGTAGTTCTGTCGCCGTAGAGCTCTCGTAAGAAGTCCTCTGAATGATACCTTAAACACAGGTGGACTGAAAATAATCACTTTTAAGTTTGTTAAAGCAGTTGCAGTGAATCCGGTGAATATGCAATGGCATTAAATCCCCTGCACCTGGCGCGGCCGGGTATCTCGCTTCGCTCTGTGATTGTCCCTCAAATGTATTTAAGGTGTTTAAAAGTCGGTAAGAAGCTGTCCGTGTCCGATTCCCTCGGTCTCATGCGTGTCTTCTCTCTCCTCACAAGGCAAGCTGATGAGCGTACAGCTGTCCACCAGTCGGCTTCGCACCGCCCCGGGAATGGGAGATCATACCGGCTGCTATGTCTGCGGGAAACATGGTCACTGGTCGAAAGACTGTCACATGAGTCGGAACGGTAGCCACGGTGATGGTTCAAGAGGTCGCAGGGGCCCCCCACGCGGTCCCCCAGGTTATGGCAGTGGGAGCTACGGAAATGCCCCGCCTCCTGCGGATGATTACATGGGTGGCTATAGTCGGGCGAGTTACGTAGGTGGGATACCGCCTCCCCCTCGTAGGCTCAGCGGATACGGTGCTGAGTTTGGGGATCGGTACGCAGGCAGAGGGGCGAGCTCCTATCCTGAGAGGCCCCCGGCTTATGATCGTGAACGCCTCTATAGCAGTTATGACTACTATGAGAAGTACAGAGCTCGCCCTTATGGCTCGAGCTATTTCGAAGATCGTCGCATGTCCTACATCCCCCCTCCCCCTCCTCCCCCTTCCTCTTTCTCAAAGCTTCCCTCCAGTTTAGATCCATACGACCGTCGGCCTCCTATGCCTCCTTCATCCGCCTCCGCAGCTGCCGCTTACTATGCACGAGACCGCAGCCCGATCAGACGAGTACCCGTGTCCTCGGCCAGCGACACCTTCGAGCGAACACGCCTCTCTCCTGTGTCGGCCACCAGGCCCGCCTCCTACACGGCGCCACGACCCAAGGATCCTTACACGCCACACTACACGCCTTACTGAAGCTGAGGTGCCAGGTGAGCAACATGACACACAAAGTAAGAACGCTCAGCGGGCAGTGCGTGCTTTCTTTGGATAGCTTTGTTTGTTTTTTGCGTATCAGTAGGATTATAGAAGGTGAAGAAACTTTGTCGCCGCTCACCAACGTTTTGAACATTTCGAGCTACATTTGAATGAGTTCGATAACACCGAGAGCAGCAGTGTTTCTCTAGGTCAGTCAAGCCCCGCCCCCACCGAGCGCTTCAGTTTGGTTCATCTCGGTACGGTGTTTCCATAAAGGCCAGACAGTATTACATTACTGTGTCTGTATTCATGATATCATCTATGTCTCAGGTCTGTGTTTAGCTGTTAGCACTGATTTATACTGAGTCGTCTTTCTTCATAACTTCAGCAGAAGGTTGAGACCGCTCTGTGTTGTGTGTTTCTCGTGTCCATCCTACAGATGAGCGCTGTGTGTTGATGACGGATCAAACTGTCTAACAGGGGAATCATTTGCTTTCTTCACAGGTTTGTTTGTGAACTTCAGGACTTTTCCTTTGTCGTCTTTTTTTTTTTTTTTTTTTTCAAGCTCCAGATTCCATCAGAGAATAAAGGATCCACGGAGAGTGGAAGGAGATTTTTCAGGCACCTTTGACGCCGGTTACCTGGAGATGAATCTTCCTTTTAAGACACACAAAGGTTTGCAAACTGCGTTGAGACTTGTGATGTATAAAAACAATAATTCTCTCACTCTTTTTTTTAACGTCTTACCCGTCTCTTCCTCACATGAAGCAAATTGTAAACTGTAGAGAAAGTAAATAGTTTGGCTTCTGTTCATGTTTGGTTGATGTCTGTGAACATTGACTTTTCTTTTTTTGATCCAGTTGAGGGATATCTTTTTCTGTTTTGAATCTTATCTTCCTTCATGGCATCTGACGTGTCGGTTATATCGATGGATGTTTTTAAAAAAATGCTGAGAACGAGAAACGATGAATCCAGAGTCTTCGGTTTGGATCTGTTATAAATAATCCATCTAAAACATTCCAGCCTCTTAATTTTTTAACAACGACAACATGTGTCTACAGAATATTCAGTATCATCTGTCCATGGTTAACTGCTGACATGTGGTTGGTTCTTGTCTGGGTTGGATGAGCGTCGTCTCCAGAGCGGCGATAAATAAACAGAAATGTGAAGCAGGACTCGGGAGGACGTTCCTGTGTTTTGATAAAGATGCCTTTGTTTGTTTTGCATATATAAAAGATGGATTTGAAGTTTGTATTTTTCATACTAGCTGTAAAAGTACCGACATACATTCAAAAAAATCTCAAATGGAAATGATTTTTAATAAAGCCAATGTTGTTTTGGTGATGTTGACAGTTTGTACTTTATTCTTTGATTCTGTTTCACTTCAGTTTAGTTTTAATGGTCAAAACAGAGAAAGTAACGTTGTGTCCAAAATCTCTCCCTCTTCACTATATAGTGAACGCCATTTTGTAGTGCTGTCCGAACTCATAGTACACTCAATGTATCCCACAATGCATTTTGAAAAGTAGCGGACAAGCGATGGTCACTAGTCAAGCATTATATACCATCATGCATTGCAGTTTTACGAGCAGAGAGCAGTGTTTGACTTAGCTGCTCTCAGACAGACGAGACGAGCGACCAGCGTGGATGCTCACACAGGTCACCATGTGGTGGAAGCTTCAGTGTTTAGCCCCCAGGATAAAAAATGTATCGTAAGAATACAACTTGCCTTATCTTTATTTCAGTCTTCATTGAGTCGTGGTTCATAAAGTGTTGGACTTTGCCTTTAAAAAAAATCTGGGATTAAAACAAGGAATAGCACAACATTGGGTGTCTTGGAGTTCTTCTGTTTACGTCTGTAATAATGAACACTAACACAAGCTGCAGGGCGACGGGTGGTTTCAGACCCCGGGATCTAGACGACAAGCAGCTACGGGCAGACAGTCAACGTTAACCGACATCATGAGCATCAAACATATTTTAACACAATTTTAGCTCATTTAAAGTTATCCTTAAACGCACAACTGCGTCTGCCATTATTTTGGTCGAGTTTAGCATTAAAATGAAAAAATTAAAACATAGATTAAATGAACGTCTGTCAAATGTCGTGATAGGAAGGAGCCTGTTAGCTTTAATATACAAACATGAACCAAGGAGGGTGTGACAGAGGGCCATATCAACTTTCATCTGAAAGCACACACGTGATGTCATTACAAACCAACCGCGGTGTAATTAGCTTGTAGCATAACGTTAGCTTTTTACTTCTCTGGGCTGCATTAACTCTTCAAACTTCATATAAATGATGTTCATCTGTAAAGATTATCAGCTGAACTAAACAGCATCAGAAACGTGTGTTTGACACAGATTATTTTCTGCAATGATCCAAAATCCAATAGGTGAATTTACGTAGGAACCACCGGCGCCATTTTTTTTGGGTTGGCCTACAAAAATACATCATTACTACACCAGAGGCAGCAGCCTTCGGAGGGCGTGGCCTTCGCGGTCCACGAAGGCCACGCCCTCCGTGGACCGCGAAGGCTGATCCACGCGGTCTCCGAAATGAGACGGTCTGGTCTTCCTACTTACGTCACTAACTGTTCGGTCTCCTAGCAACCCTGAGAGTGTCCGTTTTTTGATTGCACCGTTTTATCAACACAACTCAACCGCAAACACCTAATTTTTATATTTATATTTATTTTATATTTACAATGGAGCCAGGAGATATAATTTATTTATTTTGATAGTACAGTTTTTTATGATTCTGAAAAAGAGAGAGAGGGAGAATTATATGCGCCGACGTGTGCTTTACGTGTGCTTTACGTGTGCTTTACGTGTGCTTTTCATCATCATACTTTATCACCATTTAACATCTTTCAAACATGGGTGTCGTTAACTATTGGACAGAAATAAAACCCAATACTCGCATTGAAAAGTAAAATTCGTATCAGCTGCGGACCAGCTGTGGACCGCGAATGCTGAACCATAAACTGTCTGGTCTTCCTACTTGGGTCACTAACTGTTCGGTCTCCTAGCAACCCTGACAGCGTCCGTTTCTGAAAGATCAATTAAGGTTTGTTCGTTTCATGGTGGAGAAGTCCCAGCAGCGTGAGAATAAGGCTGAGAGTCCGGCTGTCCAGCTGTGGTCCAGCACAGGGACAGACTGGGTTTTTTTCCCAATAAAATTACATGTGAATAGCCCAATATAATAAATATAGAATATTAGAGATAGATTTTAAATAATAGAAATAGACTTTACCTTTTTGTGTTAAATAAATCAAAGTTTAGTTTAACTTCATTTCTGGTTGTTTTTATTAGAGCTATACTAGTTCATGTTGATCATCTCCACAATAGATACTGTGAAGCAAGGTTGTAATAATTCTCTTCATACTGTTACCATTAGGTTCTCATGTTTCTTAATTCCATCAGAAAGTCCATTTCCCTGTTGTGCCAGGCTAACTGTTTACAGTCTGGAAGTTATGAGGACTGGAAGAAGAGAAAGATGCTTCCAACCTGCTCTTGTATTTCTGATATTCTTACCTTGTTTTCCTGAGGCAAAGTACGAGCAGCGACTCCTTGATGCTTCTTCATCACTGGGACTGAAGCTTTATGTCACATCCTTTTATTGATCATTTTAAATATTGAAACAAGTCTGCTTATTGTCTGCTCTCTAAGTTAGGTAGCTGGCAGTACAGTAAATAATGTGCAATCTAAATATTTTCTTGGATGATTAAAGCAGTGTGTGACAGCGAGGAAGCTCAGATTATTTTAGTTTGCACCTGTAGTGAATCATGCTGCTTTTCTCTAAATGAGTTAATCAATGAATTACAAGTTATCAATTCAATTCTTTGCTTGTTCAATCACTTCCATGCATCCGTAGTCCAGATAAAATTAAAACATATATTAAAATAATATTAAACATAGCAAACATAACAAATATGTAACAAAATAAATCATTTCTATTTGAATTTGATTTTTTTATTTATATAGTTTTTCTATACCGGGGAATCACACTCCTCAGCCTCCCGGGGAAAGTCTATTCCAGGGTTCTGGAGAGGAGGATCCGGCTGTTAGTCGAACCTCGGATTCAAGAGGAACAATGCGGTTTTCGTCCTGGCCGTGGAACACTGGACCAGCTCTACACTCTCCAGCGGGTGCTCGAGGGTTCATGGGAGTTTGCCCAACCAGTCCACATGTGCTTTGTGGATCTGGAGAAGGCATTCGACCGTGTCCCTCACAGCGCCCTGTGGGGGGTGTTCCGTGAGTATGGGGTTCGGGGCCCTTTGCTAAGGGCGGTCCGGTCCTTGTACGACCGGAGCAGGAGTCTGGTTCGCATTGCCGGTATTAAGTCGGACCTGTTCCCGGTGCGCGTTGGCCTCCGGCAGGGCGGCCCTTTGTCACCGGTTCTGTTCATTACTTTTATGGACAGAATTTCTAGGCGCAGTCAGGGGCCGGAGGGGGTCCGGTTCGGGGACCACAGGATCTCGTCTCTGCTTTTTGCAGAGGATGTGGTCTTGTTGGCTCCATCGAACCCGGACCTTCAGCGCGCACTGGGGCGGTTCGCTACCGAGTGTGAGGCGGCTGGGATGAGGATCAGCACCTCTAAATCTGAGGCCATGGTTCTTGACCGGAAAAAGGTGGTTTGCCCCCTTCAGGTCGGTGGGGGGTCCTTGCCCCAGGTGGAGGAGTTTAAGTATCTCGGGGTCTTGTTCACGAGTGGGGGGAAGATGGAGCGTGAGATCGACAGACGGATCGGTGCGGCGTCTGCAGTCATGCGGTCGCTGTATCGGTCCGTCGTGGTGAAGAAGGAGCTAAGCCGAAAGGCGAAGCTCTCGATTTACCGGTCGATCTTCGTTCCTACCCTCACCTATGGCCATGAGCTTTGGGTCAGGACCGAAAGAACGAGATCTCGGATACAAGCGGCCAAAATGGGCTTCCTCCGTAGGGTGGCTGGGCGCACCCTTAGAGATAGGGTGAGGAGCTCGGTCACCAGGGAGGAGCTCGGAGTAGAGCCGTTACTCCTTCAGATCGAGAGGAGTCAGTTGAGGTTGTTCGGGCATCTGGTCCGGATGCCCCCTGGACGCCTCCCTAGGGAGGTATTCCGGGCATGTCCCTCCAGGAGGAGGCCTCGGGGTAGACCCAGGACACGCTGGAGAGACTATGTCTCTCGGCTGGCTTGGGAACGCCTTGGGGTCCCACTGGAAGAGCTGGAGGAGGTGTCTGGGGTGAGGGAAGTCTGGGTGTCTCTGCTTAGACTGCTGCCCCCGTGACCCGGCCCGGATAAGAGGCGGAAAATGGATGAATTCTCTTCTGATTTAGGAGATGCAGAAATCTTTTCGCAGAAAAGAAGGAAATTCTGGCTTTGGTTTCGCACAATGACCTCTTGGACATGAGGTCGTTATACAGCACATGCATGCTTTGTGTTATCACGAAGAGTTTCAGTTTACAAACAGGTGAAAGAGAATTTATTTTATTCATTTTAAAGAGACATGCGGTCGAGTCTGCATCCACACAACAGCTACTTTACTGACTTATTGAGAGTCATGTTAGTCAGATACATCAAACGCTGGATGTCTCCATAATGAAGGCTGTGAGCTTGTACTCATGCATGAAGTGGACCGTGCCCGAGCACAGCTCTCCAAAGTGTGCCAAAGCCGAGGAGCCGTCGGAGCGCTCACACTGTACTGTAGGGCTGAAGCGTGAAGCTTGGACACGGTACGGATGGCCTCTCACCTGGGCTTGTATGACGGGGCTTTGGAAATCAAATCGTATCTTCAAACTGTCCGCCATATCTGCTGCTCACACCTGAGAGGAAGAGGAGGAGGAGGAGGAGGAGGAGGAGGAGAGCTTTAGTAGAATAAGATTTGAACAGTTTTATCCCTCATTCTGTCAGCAACATAAAAACAGACTTTAGAGAGGAAGCTTGAGGCCATGCTTCTTTAAACTCCAGGATGTCACATATCAGACGTTCTCTGGAGCAGCCACCTGTTCCTTCACGGCTTTAACGCAGAAAACATTTGTGCTTGGAGGTATTCAGACTCTTTGAAAAGTGATCCCTGCCCTCTGTCTTATCATATTATTGGCCTGCAGCTACCTGACGTTATTTTGGTTTGAATAATTCACAGGGCATCAGAGCTGCGGCCCGCTGACTGAGTCACAGGTTGCTAAGCAGACGAGCGGTCCACCTTACACCTGAGTGTGTCGTACAGGTGCTGAACACCTGCTGCCTCTGAGGCCTGAGCTCCACAGCTGCTCTCCCATCAGAGAAGATTTAACTGTGACAGACCGGGGGGGGGAGAAGAGGAGCGTGTTAGTGATCGCCTTCGAGAGACTGCAGCGTGATAAGTTAGTCGATACCTGAGACGGAAAACAAGAAGAAAATGTCGACCCCCGTGTGTCCCTGCAGGGGGGGCGCTGGAGTCCCCCGTGTGTCCCTGCAGGGGCGCTGGAGTCCCCCGTGTGTCCCTGCAGGGGGCGCTGGAGTCACATGGATGGCGGTCTCCGTGCTGGAAATGCTGTCTCAGGCTAACTTTGAGTCAAGCTAACGACAGGCTGCTAACTCTGAGTCAAGCTAACGACAGGCTGCTAATTTTGAGTCAAGCTAACGACAGGCTGCTAATTTTGAGTCAAGCTAACGACAGGCTGAGAGCTGAGGCGGGTTTTAAGCCTCCTGACAAACCGTTACACGGTGCCCACCTGTCAATCAGCTCAGCTACACGCCTTATTGTGAATAACTCTGATCCTTCATCCAATCAAAACTGCTGAGTCATCAAAACATTCAACTGCAAGCTGTGTGTGAGAAGCACCTGAATGGCTGGCCACTGAGAACACACAGCCTGGACAAGAGTCTTGACAGCTATTGGCCGCTGCGACACAGCATCAGCATCCAGAACGACAACGTCATGGTGGGAGACAAGATCGTCCTATCACAGAGCTTCAGGAATGTGATCTTGGAGAAGCTGCATCTGGCTCACCAGGGTGTCCAGCACACTAAAGAGAGTGTTTGTAATGTTATGTGGGTGTTGTCCTATCTTGTAATTTGTGTTTTTGAAAATATAAACTACAACCATGGCAGCATGACAAGGTTATTAGCACATTTCAAGATTGCTTACGAACTAGCAAGTCGGCACTGAGGGGCGGGAACCATTGCCATGGTAACAGCGAGCTCTGCTGTAACACTCTATGATCATGGGTAGTGTAGTTCTTTCAACAGATATGGAGAATAAATCTTCTTCTTCAAACCAGGCTGATATCAGATGAGATTGTGTCTCTTACAGGAGCATAAATCGTCATTTTACACTCGGGTAGCTCGTGGTCACTCGACCCGTGATGGTTATGACATCATGGCGAACAATCAAATCGGCTATGGAGAAAATGAACGGGATTTGAACTTCCGGTAACAAACTGTTGAGCCCTCCTGTCCTCAGAGAAAGCTCCGGAGCGTCCTCTGTACGATGTCATCTCACACTGTGCGACTGTATCGCTCACCATGTACAACCAAAGTTCACCATAACCTGCTCGCACTGCGTCGACCTGAGCGCTAGAAACACGAGTTAAATCAGGACGGAGCGTTGACCAGTGTCAATGAAGTTTCCTTTGTAAGCTCCAAAAGATGAAGGTACAAGTCCTTTTATTTCAGCCGTCAGCGTCGGGTTATGTCTAATGTTAATGCTGGGGGCGGCCATGTTGAATTAACCAGCACTGATTTAAATGTTATGGTATGTTGTCATGGTGATAGAATGTCTGGGAAAAATAAAGAGATCAAAGCCATCCTGCAACTTGTGACATCAAAGCCATTTTCGGAACTTATGACATCATAGCCATTTTTGGAACTTATGACATCATAGCTATTTTTGGAACATCAAAGGACATCAAAGCCATTTTTTGAACTTGTGACATCAGAGCTATTTTTGGAACATCAAAGGACATCAAAGCCATGTAAAGTTTATAAGTAGAAGCTCTGACCAGAAGCCTCTTCACTTCACGGATCCAGCCTGAGGACAAACAGTTCACACTCATTCAGAGACAAACAGTTCACACTCATTCAGAGACGAACAGTTCACACACTCATTCAGAGACAAACAGTTCACACTCATTCAGAGACGAACAGTTCACACTCATTCAGAGAAACAGCATTGTCGAATAGACTTGTCAACGGTTACACAAAGAGTACTACATCCAAGACCCTGTTTCACCGAGGAACAGTCATGCAGCACAACAGATCCCAGCGCAGGGAAGCTCAAACTTCCTGTCAAAGGAGGGAAGAAGAGAACTGGGAAAACGATGATCCCCATCCCCCATCAATTCTGGGACAGCCAATGGACTCACAGATGGTCGCAGACCTGAGGATGGAACTTGTTCGTTCGGAAACCCATCTGAGAAAGGAGAAATCACTACGGCTGGAGTGCGAAAAACAGAACAGGACGCTGAGAGACAAAATGAAGAACCAATCCTCCAGCAGCGGCATCAAGACCTCCAAGCAAACTCTGACGTCAAAGAACCAGCTAGAGGAAATGACGAACAGGTGTCAGGAGCTGTCCTCCAAACTGGCAGCACAAGAGGCGAAGAATGAGAAGCTGCAGACAAAGGTAGAGGACCTCCAAGAAAAAGAGGAGGCCCAGTGGTGGAGGGCTGAGACCCTCCATAAGGAACTGGAGGAGACCAGACTTCAACTTGAGGAGAGTCTGGAGGTGTCCTCCGAACTGGCAGCACAAGAGGCAACCAACAAGAAGCTGCAGAAGAAGGTGGGGGACCTCCAAAAACAAGAGGATGCCCAGTGGTGGAGGGCTGAGAGGCTCCAGAAGGAACTGGAGGAGACCAGACTTCAACTTGAGGAGAGTCTGGAGCTGTCCTCCAATCAGGCAGCACAAGAGCCGACCAATGAGAACCAGCAGAAAAAGGTAGAGGACCTCCAACAACAAGAGGAGGCCCAACGGTTGAGGGCTGAGACCCTCCAGAAGGAACTGGAGGAGACCAGGCTTCAACTTGAGGAGAGTCTGGAGCTGTCCTCCAAACTGGCAGCACAAGAGGCAACCAACAAAAAGCTGCAGAAGAAGGTGGAGAACCTCCAAAAACAAAAGGACGCCCAACGGTTGAGGGCTGAGACCCTCCAGAAGGAAATGGAGGAGATCGGGCTTCAAGTTAAGGAGCTTCTGGAGCTGTCCTCCAAACTGGTAGCACAAGAGGAGACCAATGAGAATCTGCAGGAAAAGGTAGAGGACCTCCAAAAACAAGAGGAGGCCCAACGGTTGAGGGCTGAGAGCCTCCTGGTAGAACTGGAGGAGACCAGGCTTCAACTTGAGGAGAGTCTGGAGCTGTCCTCCAAACTGGCAGCACAAGAGAAAACCAACAAGAAGCTGCAGAAGAAGGTGGAGCACCTCCAAAAACAAAAGGATGCCCAACGGTTGAAGGCTGAGACCCTCCAGAAGGAAATGGAGGAGACCAGGATTCAACTTGAGGAGAGTCTGGAGCTGTCCTCCAAACTGGCAGCACAAGAGGCGACCAATGAGAACCAGCAGAAAAAGGTAGAGGACCTCCAAAAACAAGAGGAGGCCCAACGGTTGAGGGCTGAGAGCCTCCAGAAGGAACTGGAGGGTAACAGACTTCAACTTGAGGAGAGTCTGGAGCTGTCCTCCAAACTGGTAGCACAAGAGGAGACCAATGAGAACCTGCAGGAAAAGGTAGAGGACCTCCAAAAACAAGAGGAGGCCCAACGGTTGAGGGCTGAGACCCTCCAGAAGGAAATGGAGGAGATCGGGATTCAAGTTAAGGAGCTTCTGGAGCTGTCCTCCAAACTGGCACCACAACAGGCGACCAATGAGAACCAGCAGAAAAAGGTAGAGGACCTCCAAAAACAAGAGGAGGCCCAACGGTTGAGGGCTGAGAGCCTCCTGATAGAACTGGAGGAGACCAGGATTCAACTTGAGGAGAGTCTGGAGCTGTCCTCCAAACTGGCAGCACAAGAGGCAACCAACAAGAAACTGCAGAAGAAGGTGGAGCACCTCCAAAAACAAAAGGACGCCCAACGGTTGAAGGCTGAGACCCTCCAGAAGGAAATGGAGGAGACCAGGATTCAACTTGAGGAGAGTCTGGAGCTGTCCTCCAAACTGGCAGCACAAGAGGCAACCAATGAGAACCAGCAGAAAAAGGTAGAGGACCTCCAAAAACAAGAGGAGGTCCAACGGTTGAGGGCTGAGAGCCTCCAGAAGGAACTGGAGGAGATCGGGCTTCAAATTAAGGAGCTTCTGGAGCTGTCCTCCAAACTGGCAGCACAAGAGACGACCAATGAGAACCTGCAGAAAAAGGTAGAGGACCTCCAAAAACAAGAGGAGGTCCAACGGTTGAGGGCTGAGAGCCTCCTGATAGAACTGGAGGAGACCAGGCTTCAACTTGAGGAGAGTCTGGAGCTGTCCTCCAAACTGGCAGCACAAGAGGCGACCAATGAGAACCAGCAGAAAAAGGTAGAGGACCTCCAAAAACAAGAGGAGGCCCAACGGTTGAGGGCTGAGAGCCTCCTGATAGAACTGGAGGAGACCAGGCCTCAACTTGAGGAGAGTCTGGAGCTGTCCTCCAAACTGGCAGCACAAGAGGCGACCAATGAGAACCAGCAGAAAAAGGTAGAGGACCTCCAAAAACAAGAGGAGGTCCAACGGTTGAGGGCTGAGAGCCTCCTGATAGAAGTGGAGGATGACAGACTTCAACAGGAGGAGAGTCTGAAGCCGTCTGCTAAACGGGCAGCAGAGGAGGAAAAACTGTGCAAGCAGGAGAAGATCTCTACTTGGAGGAAGATCAAGAAGGCCTTCACTCCAAGTTGTCGTCGCCAATACAAACATCTGAAAAGAACATGCTGCTCCGCACGTGACCACCTCAGCCTCTCCATCATCTCCCCGACCTCCAGCTTCCCCGACACACTGGCTGTAACAGGCCAAGCAGTCACAGTGTGGATATGTAGAGTCCTGACAGTCTGAAGCCGGCTGGTTTCTGCCCGTCAGGACTTGACCTGTTCACTCTGGGTCTGCGTACGTGGTTTTCTCCGGGATGCTCCGGTTTAATCCCACACATAAATTTGGACTTAATTAAAGATCTGGCAAAAAATTCAATAAAAATTTGATGAATAATTTCAAGATGTTATGAAATAAGCATTCTTTCTATATTTTAACAAAAGTCTCTAAATGCATTTTGAACAAAACAAAGTACACAATGTGAACCACAAGGTTTTTACATTTATGTGAACTTTGTTCAGAAAACATCTTTGGAAGTTGAACTTTTTTAAATACTCCAAAAAACAGTGTGTGTGGACGGAGACATGAGCTAATCACTATTCAGTCCCTTCAGGAAGTCGCGATGTTGCGATCGCAACAATTCACGCAAATTCAACCAATCCCCGCGATTTCTGGGCGACCTTGCAATTTTGTCCAATCACCGCAACTTTTCTGCAAATTTGTACAATCAAAATAATTTTCCCCGCAACTTTCACCAATCAGAGTAGTCCCCTGCGAAAACAGCGAGCTATACGTCACCAAAGTTTTAGTGACCACGGACATAGATACATAGAACACCACGGACCAAACTCACTCCCTGTTTATCTGCACTCAGGAGAGTGAGCACATAGGGTACATCCCAAGTGTCTTATTTACACCGAGTGTCCTCCGAGTTGTCTCCTCCATTTGCGTCTAAGCCCCGCCCACCAGAGATGCACGGAGGAAACGAAGCCGAGGAGAGAGGACCGAGGAAATCAGCTTTAAGACACATGAGACGTCGTTTCCTCGACAGCGTCACATGACGCCACATCAGCTGATCACGTTCAGCTGTCAATCAGCCGAACAGCTGTTTATGTCCACACACACACACACACACACACACACACACACACACACACACACTGTATTATTTCTAATCAAACACAGTTACAGTGCTTCTTGATAACAAACACCTGAAGAACAACCTGCAGTCTGCTCATAACCAAAAGGACAGTTTCTACTGACTCAAAGATTTCATTTTGAATTGTCTATAATTATTGATTATTATTAATCAGTTTGGACTGAACCTAGCCTGTATTTAGACAACCAACTCTGTATTTTATAAACACAGATATTTATGTGTCAGGATACTGAAAATGATTGATTAGAATCTAAATGATGAAACGTTCAGAAGATAAATAAGTGAGAATATAAAACGGACTCCTCTTCATCAAACTGTCATCCTCATCATCATCAGACATTCAAACAGTGTGAGGGATCAGACCTTCATCATCATCATCAGACATTCAAACAGTCTGAGGGATCAGACCTTCATCATCATCATCATCATCAGACATTCAAACAGTGTGAGGGATCAGACCTTCATCATCATCATCAGACATTCAAACAGTCTGAGGGATCAGACCTTCATCATCATCATCATCATCAGACATTCAAACAGTGTGAGGGATCAGACCTTCATCATCATCATCAGACATTCAAACAGTCTGAGGGATGATGAAGATGAAGGATGTATTGATTTGATAGAAGTTGTAGAGCTTCATATTTGTTTGTTAATCTTCACGTCAGACTCTTTTCAATCCCAGCTCATCACAGAATTCCGGTTCCGGGTCGTTTGGATTCCGGTTCTGGATCGCTGCTCGTGTGGTCGACCGGTCGGAGCACAGAGCTACTTTTAGCGTTATTTAGCATTTATTACGTTTTTCTACACTTTATTCTTGTTGATAGGTTAAATGTTTTTGTATAGTTGCACTGTCGTTGTTTGCTGCTCTGTGTGCACTGAATTGCCTCCCGGGGACAAATAAAGTTTTTTGAATTGAATTGAATTGAGAGCGACTCTTTACGAACTCACTGATGTTCATCATCTGTTTAAATGTCCCACGCTCCGTTTAGCCTCTTTTTAATGTCCGTCTTTTCTCCCGTATTAAACTCTGCTTCACTGAAGTCTGATCCTGTGCAGCGTCCAATCAGTGAGTGCTATACGAGAAGGGGGCGTGTCTGTCAGTGAAAAGACTTCCGTGAAGTCGGCTCTCGTGTCTCCTCGGTCATCGCTCCTCGGATCAGCCTCCTCTCTCCTCGATCCTCTCTCCTCCGTTCGTTATTAGAGCTTTGGGACGATCCTCAACATGGCGGCTTTGGAACTACTTCCTGTTTGGCCGAGGACCAAGGAGACTGCAAATAAGGGAAGTGAGACGCAGGGATAGGCTGGATCTCAAGTGTCTTGTTTGCAGCACTTCCGTGAAGTCAGCTCTCGTGTCTCCTCGGTCATCGCTCCTTGGATCTGCCCCCTCCCTCCTCGATCCTCTCTCCTCCGTTCACTAGAAGAGCTTTGGGACGATCCTCAACATGACAAGGTTATTAGCACATTTCAAGATAGCTTACGAACTAGCAAGCCGGCACTGAGGGGCGGGAACCATTGCCATGGTAACAGCGAGCTCTGCTGTGACACTCTATGATCATGGGTAGTGTAGTTCTTTCAACAGATATGGAGAATAAATCTTCTTCTTCAAACCAGGCTGATATCAGATGAGATTGTGTCTCTTACAGGAGCATAAATCGTCATTTTACACTCGGGTAGCTCGTGGTCACTCGACCCGTGATGGTTATGACATCATGGCGAACAATCAAATCGGCTATGGAGAAAATGAACGGGATTTGAACTTCCGGTAACAAACTGTTGAGCCCTCCTGTCCTCAGAGAAAGCTCCGGAGCGTCCTCTGTACGATGTCATCTCACACTGTGCGACTGTATCGCTCACCATGTACAACCAAAGTTCACCATAACCTGCTCGCACTGCGTCGACCCGAGCGCTAGAAACACGAGTTAAATCAGGACGGAGCGTTGACCAGTGTCAATGAAGTTTTCTTTGTAAGTGTTCCTCCAAAAGATGAAGGTACAAGTCCTTTTATTTCAGCCGTCAGCGTCGGGTTATGTCTAATGTTAATGCTGGGGGCGGCCATGTTGAATTAACCAGCACTGATTTAAATGTTATGGTATGTTGTCATGGTGATAGAATGTCTGGGAAAAATAAAGAGATCAAAGCCATCCTGCAACTTGTGACATCATAGCCATTTTTGGAACTTATGACATCATAGCCATTTTTGGAACTTATGACATCATAGCTATTTTTGGAACATCAAAGGACATCAAAGCCATTTTTTGAACTTGTGACATCAGAGCTATTTTTGGAACATCAAAGGACATCAAAGCCATGTAAAGTTTATAAGTACCAGCTCTGACCAGAAGCCTCTTCACTTCACGGATCCAGCCTGAGGACAAACAGTTCACACTCATTCAGAGACAAACAGTTCACACTCATTCTGAGACAAACAGTTCACACTCATTCAGAGACGAACAGTTCACACACTCATTCAGAGACAAACAGTTCACACTCATTCAGAGAAACAGCATTGTCGAATAGACTTGTCAACAGTTACACAAAGAGTTCTACATCCAAGACCCTGTTTCACCGAGGAACAGTCATGCAGCACAACAGATCCCAGCGCAGGGAAGCTCAAACTTCCTGTCAAAGGAGGGAAGAAGAGAACTGGGAAAACGATGATCCCCATCCCCCATCAATTCTGGGACAGCCAATGGACTCACAGATGGTCGCAGACCTGAGGATGGAACTTGTTCGTTCGGAAACCCATCTGAGAAAGGAGAAGTCACTACGGCTGGAGTGCGAAAAACAGAACAGGACGCTGAGAGACAAAATGAAGAACCAATCCTCCAGCAGCGGCATCAAGACCTCCAAGCAAACTCTGACGTCAAAGAACCAGCTAGAGGAAATGACGAACAGGTGTCAGGAGCTGTCCTCCAAACTGGCAGCACAAGAGGCGAAGAATGAAAAGCTGCAGACAAAGGTAGAGGACCTCCAAGAAAAAGAGGAGGCCCAGTGGTGGAGGGCTGAGACCCTCCATAAGGAACTGGAGGAGACCAGGCTACAACTTGAGGAGAGTCTGGAGGTGTCCTCCGAACTGGCAGCACAAGAGGAAACCAACAAGAAGCTGCAGAAGAAGGTGGGGGACCTCCAAAAACAAGAGGATGCCCAGTGGTGGAGGGCTGAGAGCCTCCAGAAGGAACTGGAGGAGACCAGACTTCAACTTGAGGAGAGTCTGGAGCTGTCCTCCAATCAGGCAGCACAAGAGCCGACCAATGAGAACCAGCAGAAAAAGGTAGAGGACCTCCAACAACAAGAGGAGGCCCAACGGTTGAGGGCTGAGACCCTCCAGAAGGAACTGGAGGAGATCAGGCTTCAACTTGAGGAGAGTCTGGAGCTGTCCTCCAAACTGGCAGCACAAGAGGCAACCAACAAAAAGCTGCAGAAGAAGGTGGAGCACCTCCAAAAACAAAAGGACGCCCAACGGTTGAAGGCTGAGACCCTCCAGAAGGAAATGGAGGAGATCGGGCTTCAAGTTAAGGAGCTTCTGGAGCTGTCCTCCAAACTGGCACCACAACAGGCGACCAATGAGAACCTGCAGAAAAAGGTAGAGGACCTCCAAAAACAAGAGGAGGCTCAACGGTTGAGGGCTGAGAGCCTCCAGAAGGAACTGGAGGAGACCAGGCTTCAACTTGAGGAGAGTCTGGAGCTGTCCTCCAAACTGGCAGCACAAGAGGAGACCAATGAGAACCTGCAGGAAAAGGTAGAGGACCTCCAAAAACAAGAGGAGGCCCAACGGTTGAGGGCTGAGAGCCTCCTGGTAGAACTGGAGGAGACCAGGCTTCAACTTGAGGAGAGTCTGGAGCTGTCCTCCAAACTGGCAGCACAAGAGACGACCAACAAGAAGCTGCAGAAGAAGGTGGAGCACCTCCAAAAACAAAAGGACGCCCAACGGTTGAGGGCTGAGACCCTCCAGAAGGAAATGGAGGAGATCGGGATTCAAGTTAAGGAGCTTCTGGAGCTTTCCTCCAAACTGGCACCACAACAGGCGACCAATGAGAACCAGCAGAAAAAGGTAGAGGACCTCCAAAAACAAGAGGAGGCCCAACGGTTGAGGGCTGAGAGCCTCCTGATAGAACTGGAGGAGACCAGGATTCAACTTGAGGAGAGTCTGGAGCTGTCCTCCAAACTGGCAGCACAAGAGGCAACCAACAAGAAACTGCAGAAGAAGGTGGAGCACCTCCAAAAACAAAAGGACGCCCAACGGCTGAAGGCTGAGACCCTCCAGAAGGAAATGGAGGAGACCAGGATTCAACTTGAGGAGAGTCTGGAGCTGTCCTCCAAACTGGCAGCACAAGAGGCAACCAATGAGAACCAGCAGAAAAAGGTAGAGGACCTCCAAAAACAAGAGGAGGCCCAACGGTTGAGGGCTGAGAGCCTCCAGAAGGAACTGGAGGAGATCGGGCTTCAAATTAAGGAGCTTCTGGAGCTGTCCTCCAAACTGGCAGCACAAGAGACGACCAATGAGAACCTGCAGAAAAAGGTAGAGGACCTCCAAAAACAAGAGGAGGTCCAACGGTTGAGGGCTGAGAGCCTCCTGATAGAACTGGAGGAGACCAGGCTTCAACTTGAGGAGAGTCTGGAGCTGTCCTCCAAACTGGCAGCACAAGAGGAGACCAATGAGAACCTGCAGAAAAAGGTAGAGGACCTCCAAAAACAAGAGGAGGTCCAACGGTTGAGGGCTGAGAGCCTCCTGATAGAACTGGAGGAGACCAGGCTTCAACTTGAGGAGAGTCTGGAGCTGTCCTCCAAACTGGCAGCACAAGAGGAGACCAATGAGAACCAGCAGAAAAAGGTAGAGGACCTCCAAAAACAAGAGGAGGTCCAACGGTTGAGGGCTGAGAGCCTCCTGATAGAACTGGAGGAGACCAGGATTCAACAGGAGGAGAGTCTGGAGGTGTCTGCTAAACGGGCAGCAGAGGAGGAAAAACTGTGCAAGCAGGAGAAGATCTCTACTTGGAGGAAGATCAAGAAGGCCTTCACTCCAAGTTGTCGTCGCCAATACAAACATCTGAAAAGAACATGCTGCTCCGCACGTGACCACCTCAGCCTCTCCATCATCTCCCCGACCTCCAGCTTCCCTGACACACTGGCTGTAACAGGCCAAGCAGTCACAGTGTGGATATGTAGAGTCCTGACAGTCTGAAGCCGGCTGGTTTCTGCCCGTCAGGACTTGACCTGTTCACTCTGGGTCTGCGTACGTGGTTTTCTCCGGGATGCTCCGGTTTAATCCCACACATAAATTTGGACTTAATTAAAGATCTGGCAAAAAATTCAATAAAAATTTGATGAATAATTTCAAGAAGTTATGAAATAAGCATTCTTTCTATATTTTAACAAAAGTCTATAAATGCATTTTGAACAAAACAAAGTACACAATGTGAACCACAAGGTTTTTACATTTATGTGAACTTTGTTCAGAAAACATCTTTGGAAGTTGAACTTTTTTAAATACTCCAAAAAACAGTGTGTGTGGACGGAGACATGAGCTAATCACTATTCAGTCCCTTCAGGAAGTCGCGATGTTTCGATCGCAACAATTCACGCAAATTCAACCAATCCCCGCGATTTCTGGGCGACCTTGCAATTTTGTCCAATCACCGCAACTTTTCTGCAAATTTGTACAATCAAAATAATTTTCCCCGCAACTTTCACCAATCAGAGTAGTCCCCTGCGAAAACAGCGAGCTATACGTCACCAAAGTTTTAGTGACCACGGACATAGATACATAGAACACCACGGACCAAACTCACTCCCTGTTTATCTGCACTCAGGAGAGTGAGCACATAGGGTACATCCCAAGTGTCTTATTTACACCGAGTGTCCTCCGAGTTGTCTCCTCCATTTGCGTCTAAGCCCCGCCCACCAGAGATGCACGGAGGAAACGAAGCCGAGGAGAGAGGACCGAGGAAATCAGCTTTAAGACACATGAGACGTCGTTTCCTCGACAGCGTCACATGACGCCACATCAGCTGATCACGTTCAGCTGTCAATCAGCCGAACAGCTGTTTATGTCCACACACACACACACACACACACACACACACACACACACACACACACACACACACACACACACACTGTATTATTACTAATCAAACACACACAGTTACAGTGCTTCTTGATAACAAACACCTGAAGAACAACCTGCAGTCTGTTTCAAACCAAAAGGACAGTTTCTACTGACTCAAAGATTTCATTTTGAATTGTCTATAATTATTGATTATTATTAATCAGTTTGGACTGAACCTAGCCTGTATTTAGACAACCAACTCTGTATTTTATAAACACAGATATTTATGTGTCAGGATACTGAAAATGATTGATTAGAATCTAAATGATGAAACGTTCAGAAGATCAATAAGTGAGAATATAAAACGGACTCCTCTTCATCAAACTGTCATCATCATCATCATCAGACATTCAAACAGTGTGAGGGATCAGACCTTCATCATCATCATCAGACATTCAAACAGTGTGAGGGATCAGACCTTCATCATCATCATCAGACATTCAAACAGTGTGAGGGATCAGACCTTCATCATCATCATCATCATCAGACATTCAAACAGTGTGAGGGATCAGACCTTCATCATCATCAGACATTCAAACAGTCTGAGGGATCAGACCTTCATCATCATCATCATCAGACATTCAAACAGTGTGAGGGATCAGACCTTCATCATCATCATCAGACATTCAGACAGTGTGAGGGATCAGACCTTCATCATCATCATCAGACATTCAAACAGTGTGAGGGATCAGACCTTCATCATCATCATCAGACATTCAAACAGTGTGAGGGATGATGAAGATGAAGGATGTATTGATTTGATAGAAGTTGTAGAGCTTCATATTTGTTTGTTAATCTTCACGTCAGACTCTTTTCAATCCCAGGTCATCACAGAATTCCGGTTCCGGGTCGTTTGGATTCCGGTTCTGGATCGCTGCTCGTGTGGTCGACCGGTCGGAGCACAGAGCTACTTTTAGCGTTATTTAGCATTTATTACGTTTTTCTACACTTTATTCTTGTTGATAGGTTAAATGTTTTTGTATAGTTGCACTGTCGTTGTTTGCTGCTCTGTGTGCACTGAATTGCCTCCCGGGGACAAATAAAGTTTTTTGAATTGAATTGAATTGAGAGCGACTCTTTACGAACTCACTGATGTTCATCATCTGTTTAAATGTCCCACGCTCCGTTTAGCCTCTTTTTAATGTCCGTCTTTTCTCCCGTATTAAACTCTGCTTCACTGAAGTCTGATCCTGTGCAGCGTCCAATCAGTGAGTGCTATACGAGAAGGGGGCGTGTCTGTCAGTGAAAAGACTTCCGTGAAGTCGGCTCTCGTGTCTCCTCGGTCATCGCTCCTCGGATCAGCCTCCTCTCTCCTCGATCCTCTCTCCTCCGTTCGTTATTAGAGCTTTGGGACGATCCTCAACATGGCGGCTTTGGAACTACTTCCTGTTTGGCCGAGGACCAAGGAGACTGCAAATAAGGGAAGTGAGACGCAGGGATAGGCTGGATCTCAAGTGTCTTGTTTGCAGCACTTCCGTGAAGTCAGCTCTCGTGTCTCCTCGGTCATCGCTCCTTGGATCTGCCCCCTCCCTCCTCGATCCTCTCTCCTCCGTTCACTAGAAGAGCTTTGGGACGATCCTCAACATGACAAGGTTATTAGCACATTTCAAGATAGCTTACGAACTAGCAAGCCGGCACTGAGGGGCGGGAACCATTGCCATGGTGACAGCGAGCTCTGCTGTAACACTCTATGATCATGGGTAGTGTAGTTCTTTCTACAGATATGGAGAATAAATCTTCTTCTTCAAACCAGGCTGATATCAGATGAGATTGTGTCTCTTACAGGAGCATAAATCGTCATTTTACACTCGGGTAGCTCGTGGTCACTCGACCCGTGATGGTTATGACATCATGGCGAACAATCAAATCGGCTATGGAGAAAATGAATGGGATTTGAACTTCCGGTAACAAACTGTTGAGCCCTCCTGTCCTCAGAGAAAGCTCCGGAGCGTCCTCTGTACGATGTCATCTCACACTGTGCGACTGTATCGCTCACCATGTACAACCAAAGTTCACCATAACCTGCTCGCACTGCGTCGACCCGAGCGCTAGAAACACGAGTTAAATCAGGACGGAGCGTTGACCAGTGTCAATGAAGTTTCCTTTGTAAGCTCCAAAAGATGAAGGTACAAGTCCTTTTATTTCAGCCGTCAGCGTCGGGTTATGTCTAATGTTAATGCTGGGGGCGGCCATGTTGAATTAACCAGCACTGATTTAAATGTTATGTTATGTTGTCATGGTGATAGAATGTCTGGGAAAAATAAAGAGATCAAAGCCATCCTGCAACTTGTGACATCATAGCCATTTTCGGAACTTATGACATCATAGCCATTTTTGGAACTTGTGACATCATAGCTATTTTTGGAACATCAAAGGACATCAAAGCCATTTTTTGAACTTGTGACATCAGAGCTATTTTTGGAACATCAAAGGACATCAAAGCCATGTAAAGTTTATAAGTAGAAGCTCTGACCAGAAGCCTCTTCACTTCACGGATCCAGCCTGAGGACAAACAGTTCACACTCATTCAGAGACGAACAGTTCACACACTCATTCAGAGACAAACAGTTCACACTCATTCAGAGAAACAGCATTGTCGAATAGACTTGTCAACAGTTACACAAAGAGTTCTACATCCAAGACCCTGTTTCACCGAGGAACAGTCATGCAGCACAACAGATCCCAGCGCAGGGAAGCTCAAACTTCCTGTCAAAGGAGGGAAGAAGAGAACTGGGAAAACGATGATCCCCATCCCCCATCAATTCTGGGACAGCCAATGGACTCACAGATGGTCGCAGACCTGAGGATGGAACTTGTTCGTTCGGAAACCCATCTGAGAAAGGAGAAGTCACTACGGCTGGAGTGCGAAAAACAGAACAGGACGCTGAGAGACAAAATGAAGAACCAATCCTCCAGCAGCGGCATCAAGACCTCCAAGCAAACTCTGACGTCAAAGAACCAGCTAGAGGAAATGACGAACAGGTGTCAGGAGCTGTCCTCCAAACTGGCAGCACAAGAGGCGAAGAATGAGAAGCTGCAGACAAAGGTAGAGGACCTCCAAGAAAAAGAGGAGGCCCAGTGGTGGAGGGCTGAGACCCTCCATAAGGAACTGGAGGAGACCAGGCTACAACTTGAGGAGAGTCTGGAGGTGTCCTCCGAACTGGCAGCACAAGAGGAAACCAACAAGAAGCTGCAGAAGAAGGTGGGGGACCTCCAAAAACAAGAGGATGCCCAGTGGTGGAGGGCTGAGAGCCTCCAGAAGGAACTGGAGGAGACCAGACTTCAACTTGAGGAGAGTCTGGAGCTGTCCTCCAATCAGGCAGCACAAGAGCCGACCAATGAGAACCAGCAGAAAAAGGTAGAGGACCTCCAACAACAAGAGGAGGCCCAACGGTTGAGGGCTGAGACCCTCCAGAAGGAACTGGAGGAGATCAGGCTTCAACTTGAGGAGAGTCAGGAGCTGTCCTCCAAACTGGCAGCACAAGAGGCAACCAACAAAAAGCTGCAGAAGAAGGTGGAGCACCTCCAAAAACAAAAGGACGCCCAACGGTTGAAGGCTGAGACCCTCCAGAAGGAAATGGAGGAGATCGGGCTTCAAGTTAAGGAGCTTCTGGAGCTGTCCTCCAAACTGGCACCACAACAGGCGACCAATGAGAACCTGCAGAAAAAGGTAGAGGACCTCCAAAAACAAGAGGAGGCTCAACGGTTGAGGGCTGAGAGCCTCCAGAAGGAACTGGAGGGTAACAGACTTCAACTTGAGGAGAGTCTGGAGCTGTCCTCCAAACTGGCAGCACAAGAGGAGACCAATGAGAACCTGCAGGAAAAGGTAGAGGACCTCCAAAAACAAGAGGAGGCCCAACGGTTGAGGGCTGAGACCCTCCAGAAGGAAATGGAGGAGATCGGGATTCAAGTTAAGGAGCTTCTGGAGCTGTCCTCCAAACTGGCACCACAACAGGCGACCAATGAGAACCAGCAGAAAAAGGTAGAGGACCTCCAAAAACAAGAGGAGGCCCAACGGTTGAGGGCTGAGAGCCTCCTGATAGAACTGGAGGAGACCAGGATTCAACTTGAGGAGAGTCTGGAGCTGTCCTCCAAACTGGCAGCACAAGAGGCAACCAACAAGAAACTGCAGAAGAAGGTGGAGCACCTCCAAAAACAAAAGGACGCCCAACGGTTGAAGGCTGAGACCCTCCAGAAGGAAATGGAGGAGACCAGGATTCAACTTGAGGAGAGTCTGGAGCTGTCCTCCAAACTGGCAGCACAAGAGGAGACCAATGAGAACCTGCAGAAAAAGGTAGAGGACCTCCAAAAACAAGAGGAGGCCCAACGGTTGAGGGCTGAGAGCCTCCAGAAGGAACTGGAGGAGATCGGGCTTCAAATTAAGGAGCTTCTGGAGCTGTCCTCCAAACTGGCAGCACAAGAGACGACCAATGAGAACCTGCAGAAAAAGGTAGAGGACCTCCAAAAACAAGAGGAGGTCCAACGGTTGAGGGCTGAGAGCCTCCTGATAGAACTGGAGGAGACCAGGCTTCAACTTGAGGAGAGTCTGGAGCTGTCCTCCAAACTGGCAGCACAAGAGGCGACCAATGAGAACCAGCAGAAAAAGGTAGAGGACCTCCAAAAACAAGAGGAGGTCCAACGGTTGAGGGCTGAGAGCCTCCTGATAGAAGTGGAGGATGACAGACTTCAACAGGAGGAGAGTCTGGAGGTGTCCTCCAAACTGGCAGCACAAGAGGAGACCAATGAGAACCAGCAGAAAAAGGTAGAGGACCTCCAAAAACAAGAGGAGGTCCAACGGTTGAGGGCTGAGAGCCTCCTGATAGAAGTGGAGGATGACAGACTTCAACAGGAGGAGAGTCTGAAGCTGTCTGCTAAACGGGCAGCAGAGGAGGAAAAACTGTGCAAGCAGGAGAAGATCTCTACTTGGAGGAAGATCAAGAAGGCCTTCACTCCAAGTTGTCGTCGCCAATACAAACATCTGAAAAGAACATGCTGCTCCGCACGTGACCACCTCAGCCTCTCCATCATCTCCCCGACCTCCAGCTTCCCCGACACACTGGCTGTAACAGGCCAAGCAGTCACAGTGTGGATATGTAGAGTCCTGACAGTCTGAAGCCGGCTGGTTTCTGCCCGTCAGGACTTGACCTGTTCACACTGGGTCTGCGTACGTGGTTTTCTCCGGGATGCTCCGGTTTAATCCCACACATAAATTTGGACTTAATTAAAGATCTGGCAAAAAATTCAATAAAAATTTGATGAATAATTTCAAGAAGTTATGAAATAAGCATTCTTTCTATATTTTAACAAAAGTCTATAAATGCATTTTGAACAAAACAAAGTACACAATGTGAACCACAAGGTTTTTACATTCATGTGAACTTTGTTCAGAAAACATCTTTGGAAGTTGAACCTTTTTAAATACTCCAAAAAACAGTGTGTGTGGACGGAGACATGAGCTAATCACTATTCAGTCCCTTCAGGAAGTCGCGATGTTGCGATCGCAACAATTCACGCAAATTCAACCAATCCCCGCGATTTCTGGCGACCTTGCAATTTTGTCCAATCACCGCAACTTTTCTGCAAATTTGTACAATCAAAATAATTTTCCCCGCAACTTTCACCAATCAGAGTAGTCCCCTGCGAAAACAGCGAGCTATACGTCACCAAAGTTTTAGTGACCACGGACATAGATACATAGAACACCACGGACCAAACTCACTCCCTGTTTATCTGCACTCAGGAGAGTGAGCACATAGGGTACATCCCAAGTGTCTTATTTACACCGAGTGTCCTCCGAGTTGTCTCCTCCACTTGCGTCTAAGCCCCGCCCACCAGAGATGCACGGAGGAAACGAAGCCGAGGATAGAGGACCGAGGAAATCAGCTTTAAGACACATGAGACGTCGTTTCCTCGACAGCGTCACATGACGAGACATCAGCTGATCACGTTCAGCTGTCAATCAGCCGAACAGCTGTTTATGTCCACACACACACACACACACACACACACACACACACACACACTGTATTATTTCTAATCAAACACAGTTACAGTGCTTCTTGATAACAAACACCTGAAGAACAACCTGCAGTCTGTTTCAAACCAAAAGGACAGTTTCTACTGACTCAAAGATTTCATTTTGAATTGTCTATAATTATTGATTATTATTAATCAGTTTGGACTGAACCTAGCCTGTATTTAGACAACCAACTCTGTATTTTATAAACACAGATATTTATGTGTCAGGATACTGAAAATGATTGATTAGAATCTAAATGATGAAACGTTCAGAAGATCAATAAGTGAGAATATAAAACGGACTCCTCTTCATCAAACTGTCATCCTCATCATCATCAGACATTCAAACAGTCTGAGGGATCAGACCTTCATCATCATCATCAGACATTCAAACAGTCTGAGGGATCAGACCTTCATCATCCTCATCAGACATTCAAACAGTCTGAGGGATCAGACCTTCATCATCATCATCATCAGACATTCAAACAGTGTGAGGGATCAGACCTTCATCATCATCATCATCAGACATTCAAACAGTGTGAGGGATCAGACCTTCATCATCATCATCATCATCAGACATTCAAACAGTGTGAGGGATCAGACCTTCATCATCATCATCAGACATTCAAACAGTCTGAGGGATCAGACCTTCATCATCATCATCAGACATTCAAACAGTCTGAGGGATCAGACCTTCATCATCATCATCATCATCAGACATTCAAACAGTGTGAGGGATCAGACCTTCATCATCATCATCAGACATTCAAACAGTGTGAGGGATGATGAAGATGAAGGATGTATTGATTTGATAGAAGTTGTAGAGCTTCATATTTGTTTGTTAATCTTCACGTCAGACTCTTTTCAATCCCAGCTCATCACAGAATTCCGGTTCCGGGTCGTTTGGATTCCGGTTCTGGATCGCTGCTCGTGTGGTCGACCGGTCGGAGCACAGAGCTACTTTTAGCGTTATTTAGCATTTATTACGTTTTTCTACACTTTATTCTTGTTGATAGGTTAAATGTTTTTGTATAGTTGCACTGTCGTTGTTTGCTGCTCTGTGTGCACTGAATTGCCTCCCGGGGACAAATAAAGTTTTTTGAATTGAATTGAATTGAGACCGACTCTTTACGAACTCACTGATGTTCATCATCTGTTTAAATGTCCCACGCTCCGTTTAGCCTCTTTTTAATGTCCGTCTTTTCTCCCCTATTAAACTCTGTTTCACTGAAGTCTGATCCTGTGCAGCGTCCAATCACTGAGTGATATACGAGAAGGGGGCGTGTCTGTCAGTGAAAAGACTTCCGTGAAGTCGGCTCTCGTGTCTCCTCGGTCATCGCTCCTCGGATCAGCCTCCTCTCTCCTCGATCCTCTCTCCTCCGTTCGTTATTAGAGCTTTGGGACGATCCTCAACATGGCGGCTTTGGAACTACTTCCTGTTCGGCCGAGGACCGAGGAGACTGCAAATAAGGGAAGTGAGACGCAGGGATAGGCTGGATCTCAAGTGTCTTGTTTGCAGCACTTCCGTGAAGTCAGCTCTCGTGTCTCCTCGGTCATCGCTCCTTGGATCTGCCCCCTCCCTCCTCGATCCTCTCTCCTCCGTTCACTAGAAGAGCTTTGGGACGATCCTCAACATGGCGGCTTTGGAACTACTTCCGATTCAGCCGAGGACCGAGGACCGAGGAGACTGCAAATAAGGGACTTAAGATCCAGCCATAGATATATATAGAACATATGTTTTTATAGACTAGTGTAGTAATGACGTATTTTTGTCGGCCAACACGAAACAATGGCGCCGGTGGTTCCTTCGAAAATTCGCCTATGAGATTTTTGCATTGGATTTTGGATCATTGCAGAAAATAATCTGTGTGTCAAACACACGTTTCTGATGCTGTTTAGTTCAGCTGATAATCTTTACAGATGAACATCATTTATATGAAGTTTGAAGAGTTAATGCAGCTGAGAGAAGTAAAAAGCTAACGTTATGCTACAAGCTAACTACAGCGCAGTCGGTTTATAATGACGTCACGATCGCTATGCTTCATCGATCTAATCTGTGGATTTGACAAGCTAGCTAAACGTTAGCTTAATAAATTGTTTATTAACCTAATATTTACAAGAGCACTGAAAAACATGACTAGAGGCTGTAAGGAGGATTAGTGAGAGAGTTCCCGGTGTGATGACGTGTAATGTCTCCATGACAACCACTGTAGTTTCAGTTAGCTACTCGTTAGCAACCGCCGTTTAAAGTACGTGTAAAAACTTTAAAATTCACATGTGGGGTCTTAGCTAACGTAGTTTATCTTGTCTAACAAAACATCATCATCTTTTCAGCTTGTGTTAACCACAGACCTTATTTCAGTCTAAACACAAACACATTCAAAATCCACATTTAGACTTTTAGAGGTCAGAACCACGGCGCTAAAATGCTAACTCACTTCCTGGTTTTAGGAATCGAAACTACACCAGTCTATTAAATCAGAGAATAAAACTCCAACACACACACACTCCAGTCCAGCAGGTGGCGGTAATCCACCTTTAGGCTAGTTTGCAAACCGCCAATCAAATCCAACGAAGAAGAAGAAGCTTCTTATAGGGACGCAGCCCGGTGTTCATCGTTTCAGACTGAAGCTACCAGCTTTTCGAGGTAAGAATTCACGCTCTTCTTTATTTACATTTACCCAAAACACGCCGTTATGACAGAAGCAGACTCTTCATCCGGGGTATTACGGTTATTATCGTTGAATCAAAGACATGACGTGTCTGTCAAACTGGATGTGAAGGCTAAGCTAACAAGCTAACTGCGTGCTCCGGAGACGCTCGTTACGTAACGTCGCTGCAGACACAATAAAGCTCACAGTGATTCACACAGAGGAGAGTTTGAATCTGACAGAGGAGATTAAAGCAGCTCGCTGAGCACGAGGCTAATCATGACGCGCAGCACGTGAGAGGTTACAGAGGGGTCACCTGTTTACAGACGGTTAAGTGTTTGGGCCCCCCTGAAGACTGACCAACTTAAAACCACAGCATGAGCACTCTAAAGGGCCCCATCTGACGTCACTCACTGGTTTCCCTGGTTATCGTCTCATGTAATGTAGCAACAGTAAATTCAGCCAGTCTCACAGATGACTGGAGGAGATCCTGAAGTCTGGACTCATGAACAGATCCACTGGTCGGTTCTGAGACACCCTGAGATGAGCTGCTCTGTGCAGTGCATCCTGCAGACACGCTCTGAAGTCTTCAGTGTGTTGTGTAATAAAAAATAACAATAATACATTTTATTTAAGGGGCGCCTTTCACAAAACCATGCAGGGTTTAAAAAACGATATGTATCTTTATTGATCCCACATTAACCATGTAAACACAGCTCTGACAACAACACAGCCAGCAGGACTTCAGCTTCTCCCTCACTGTAGACCAGGGGTGTCCAAAGTGTGGCCCGGGGGCCATTTGTGGCCCTTGACTTCAAATCGAAGAATCAGAAGACTTTGGCCCCAGGCCTCATCAGATGGCATATTTCGTTATTTTTTTCTTTTTCATGTTAGCGAGGGAGACCTATAAAAGCCTGACTATTCTTCCCAAAAAAATTAGAACACAACAGTTTCCCACTGCAGTTAGTTTTTGTGTATTTACATTATTTTTTGAAGAAGAGGTCAAAGTTCAAAAAGTTCCTTCAAATATTTAAAAAACAAACAAACAAAAAACCCTGTGGCCCGTGAGCGATTCTAACAAGACAATTTTGGCCCGCAAGAAAAAAAGTTTGGACACCACTGGTGCAGACAGTCGGGACTCACACACACACACACACATTCACACAGGACATGTCTGATATGTTCATGTGTAACATGTTCCTCTCCTCTTCTAGTGACTCGAACGCTCCAACATGGTGAAAATATTCATCGGGAACTTGGCCCAGGAAACCACATCAGATGAACTGCGCTCTCTCTTCTCCCAGTACGGGAAGATCGCAGAATGCACCATCGTCAAGAACTTTGGCTTCGTGCACATGGACGACAAAGCGGAGGCGGAGGAAGCCATCAGTAACCTCCATCATTACGAGCTCAACGGTCAGCCAATGAACGTCGAGCTGAGCCGGGGCAAGTCGAGAGGATCGGCGAAGCTCCACGTGGGGAACATCGCCTGCACCAACCAGGAGCTGAGGGCCAAGTTTGAGGAGTTTGGAGCCGTGTTGGAGTGTGACATAGTTAAGAACTACGCTTTTGTTCACATGGAGCGAATGGAGGACGCCATGGAGGTCATTAATCAGTTAGACAACACGGCGTTTAAAGGTGAACTCTCAGGCTTTTACGTTCAACAAATTATATCAAGAATATGAAATTCTAAACTTGTGAATTGATGGGTAAGTTTTGGATTCATTGCAGGTAAGTAAACGGTAAGATGAAGGGCAGCCATGATTACTTACTTTAAAGCTGGCATCCGTAAGTCTGTCGTGTTGAAGTCGGAATTCAAACCGAGCAGCGAAGGAAAGCCGCCCCCACGCACGCTTTCATTAACCTTTAATTAATCTCTGCTCCGTGCGTATCCATAGCAACCCTCATAGCTGCACGGACACGGAGAGTCGTCATGCAAACGTCTTAGTGCGTGTTTCAAACGAGTCGGCATCAACCTGTGTTCTTTGCAGGATGAATGAATAACGCCGCACGAGCGCCGTTTACGGAGAGAAACGTGCGGAAAGTTACGGATTTCAGCTTTAATGGAAATTTCAACTTCTGCTTTCTTGCTGTTTTGGGAGGAAATGTTTAGAAGACTGGTTTTGTTAGGAATTTTTTTTTTTTTTTCCAAGCAGAAAAATGTGACAGATATGATCTGGAATCAATGCGGGTCTTTTCTTTTAAAGGCAAACTGATGAGCGTGAAGCTTTCGACTAGCCGCCTGCGTACTGCGCCGGGAATGGGAGACAGATCGGGTTGTTATCGTTGCGGGCAGGAAGGCCACTGGTCCAAAGAGTGCCCTCTAGACCAAAATGGCTACCACAGAAACGGCTCAGAGCCAAACTCTGATGGATACGATGCCTCGAGATTCGGCGGGCGTGGTCGCAGCAGGGGTTATCATCCGGACTTCAGCGGCGAGCCAGATTACAGCGCAGGCTACGCTCCTGTTCATGGTTTTCCACGCGGTGCCGCTCACAGCAGCGCCATGGCAGGGTACAGACGGGGCACGGGATACGAGAGTGCAATGAGATACGGGCCGCCCCCGGGTTACGGCGTTAGCGCCGGTGCTGACCATAGCATGGCTCGGATGTACGGCAGCGATGCAGCTTACAGGACTAACAGCTCATTCTATGGCGCGGTACCTCCCTATCCCATGCGACGGTCGCCCTACGAGGAACGGGATCCGTACGGCGGCGTGGACTACTACGAGAAGTACAGGGCCAGTTATTTTGAAGATCGCCGCGCTGTCCCCGCGCCTCCTCCTACAACCTCCTCCACGGGTTTAACCAGGGAGCGTCTGCCCCCCTCTAGCCACGACCTTTACGAGTGCCCTCCCTTCCCTCCTCCACCAGCCCCCGTCTCCTCATATTACCCCCGTGAGCGGAGTCCGATTCGGAGAGTCCCTGCCGAGGCAGATGGATACACATACGAGCGCTCGCGCCTTTCCCCGGTGGCCGCCCTGCAGAGAAGTTCTACCTACGAGGTTCCGCGGGATCAGGCAGCTGAGCGGGCACGATATGCTTACTGATTCTTGTCCCATGAAACCTGGGGAGAGCTTGGTGACTTGTAGTGGGGGGGTAGGACAGCCGAAGTGCCGTTGATATGAAACATTGTCAGATCTCTGCATGTGAAGCGTCTGAGCTGTGAGAACTTCAATCCGCTTCTGATGAGTCATTCCAGGTTAAATCACGACTGCAGTAAATCCTTCAAGCTTTTGTCTTCTTCCTGTGTTGTTGTTGTTGTTGGTGCAGCTTTGAGATAGTCTCGCCTTTCTTTTCTTTTTTTTAGATGTTGCTGATTTTATCGATGACCTTCTTAACGAGTGTAGTTACATGTTGATTAGGAAGACTTAGTTTGTAGAGACGAGTCACATTATTGCATGTTTTCAGGTGTTTTTCAAACTATAAAGCAGATCACGTGTGAATTACACACGAAGACGATGCAGCGATACTTCACATTATTTGGACCCGTTTGTTGCATTAGAATCTGTTTGGGCTTCGTAGCGCTTTAATAAGAAAGTTGTGACCGGCAAGAAAACCTGAGCCGTCACTCGCCGGGAACGTTGTCTCTGTACCCGGAGGATTTACATTAAACCTTGAATGAATTTAATTTGTTCTTTTAGAAAGAATCACAGAGATGACCTGGAGAAATAGTCGATCAGTGGTGGTCTTCTCTGGTCCTGATTTAAAAAAAAAAAAAAAAAAAAAATCCAGAATCCACCGAGACCGAGACCTTCTAAAAGACTGAAACACTGATCTTCAGTCATCGTGTGCAGGAGTTTGTCTTCATCCTTTTATTTATTAAAATCCGGACGTCAGCAACTATGGGATGTCTCAGACCTCTGTTTTTGTTGCCATGGCAACACAACAGGTGTTGATTTTTTTTTAGATTTATTTGTTTTTATTTTTTACAAGAATCACATCTTGAATTTCAGATTCCGGTGTTGTGACAACCCGACGTGTTCGATCGCGGAGAAGGTGACTTAAAGTGTTATGAGCCCAAACAGGACTTCACATAAACGCTGTGTTTGAGAACGGGCAAATAAATACCGTCAACAAACCCAAATAATCCACCGTCAAACTTCAGCGAGAAAACGGGAAAACTTGCTCCAGTTTCAGTTGAAACTCACCTCAAGGGTTAAAATGAAGACGTTTCTTTCTCTGTGCATTTAAGTGTTTTTTTTTTGTTTTTTTACAAGTTCAAACCAGGCGTTTTCAGACTTGAGGGGTTCAAGGTCGTTTTTGAGGTCACAAAACAGCCCCCCCCCCCCCCCCACTCGCTTCTGATTGGCCCGCTCTCTGTAAGCCTTCCTGGGGAGGAGGGGGGAGGGGCAGAACGCTGCAGGGCTGCCTGGGGAAGGCTGCTCTCCTGCTCTGGGAGAGAAGAGTCTATTTGAGAGGTTTTACAGCCGTGTGCTGAAACTCTTCTCATATCTATGACATGATTTACAGGACGAGCTGCTTAGCGCCCTCTGCAGACTCATCCTGGGATTACTCCGACACATGATTACCTCCTGATCTGAAACTTAGCCCACGGTTAGTTTGAACATCCAGCGTTGTGACTCTAAAAATCAAACTTGTTGGCGGTTGAACCCCTGGTCTGAAAACGCCTTCTATGACATGTTGCTTATGTGAAGCTAAAGATCATAGAATACTGTCCGCTTCATGTTTAACTTGTGAACTGTCGCTCTTTTATAAAATATGGATCTGCACAGTAGTTATAAAAACATGGTTTCCTTTCTGTGACGAAGTAATATCAACCCTTTTTGTGAACTTCTTTTGATGACGTGCGTCCTCCACGCACCCTGACCATGTTGTTTTTGTGATGGTTGACACATCAGTTATAAAAAGAAATCACTTTCACTGTTGTAATAAGTGTTGACTTTCATATTAAACAATTTAGTTTCATGATTAAAATGACCTCCGATGCTTTTTGTGTCTGTCTTGATATCTAACCATTTCAGTGACTTAATACTCATACGTGTGTTTGGGTTTCCTGTCTCACTGAAAGGAAAAAAAAAAGTCACAACTAGTCAATAAAAATACGACCCGTTTCGTGGCGCCGGTGGCCTAGTGGTTATGATGAGTCCAATTTGATCTCAGAAGTCAGTTTCCAAGAGGCTAGACTGACGTGTGCTCTGTAACGGAATAAATGAGTATATTTACCTGAATAGACCTGTGATTTTTATTCTTTAATTTTAAATACTTTTTTAATCCCTGAGTGAAGTTCTGCTCTCCACTTCTCTAACACGTTACACACAAGACACGTTCGAGTGGGGCTTCTGTGCTGAGGGCTCACCGGAGCAGTTGGGGAATTTGTGCCATGCTCGAGGGCACCTCAACAATCCTGGCACAGCTCCCCAACTGATGGTCCACATCAGGACGTGAAACGGCAACCTTCCGGTTCCCAACCCGTTGACTGGACCGGGATCATTTGTTCGTTTGAGGGATAAAAGTTCCTGTTGTTCTATGTTCTCTTGTCCTGTGAGTGTTGTACATCTATTATTGCACACACTGATATTATTCAACAGATTTGTTTCCACATATCACTTCAGTGTTTTTACTGAGGTTAATATTGTACATTGTTTTGCACTGTGTGCAAAAGCTGTCAGCTGTCTGTTTGGTTATTAAGCTGAGGTGTGGGTTGCAGTATTTCACTAATCACAATCACTAACTACCATCCTTCCCCCTTACTTTGATTGTTTTGTTTGATTGTTGGTTTTTTTGTCAAAGTGTCTTTGGGTATATAGAAATCGCTATATGAATGTTTTATTAGTTCCTCCGGTGTTACGAGTCTTTCAGCAGCTTGGGTAGAAGCTGTGGGGAATCCGGCCTACAGAAATATATTTAAAAAAAATAAAGTGATAGTTTCTTTATAGGTCATTTCTGAGCGGTGGGTTTAATGCATAGATATATTTATCGATGGGTAAATGAGTTTATGCAAAGCATTCAGTAGCTCAAAAACAGGATCGATAGTAATGTCCACCAATCGGCTTAAAGAATGAGGGTAACGACAGATTCTATTACACCAATCACTTTAAATGGGAGGGGCTTAGTCTGGCCAATAGAATCGCGTTTTACTTCAGCGGATGAAGCTACGGCCGAGGAGTCGTCCCTTTGTGGATTTCTCGACGGCGCCATTTTGAGAAGTTTAACCTGTAAGGGCACATTTTTATTAATAACTTTAAATTAATAAACACATTACAGACGTTTAAAGGCGAGTGTACTCCGAGAATGGCGACGGGAGCAAACGCAACTCCGTTGGGGAAGTTGCACCCGAGCATCGGCGCGAAACGCGGGTTCGATGCCGGGCCCGGAGCGGGAAACGGACTGATGCCGACACCGGGCCCGCCAGCGTCCTTCCCGGCCATGCAAGTGTTTCAGCCCCCGATGCCGACCGCCGCCTTCCCACAGTTCAACCCAGCGGCTGGGTTTGCTGCCCAGGTGCCTCAGCAGCAGCAACAACCGTCGGTCGCGAGCGCAGCAGGTGAGTGTCTCGAGCGGCCGTTGGTAACCGTTACAAACCGTCGGCTAACGTTAGCGAGCTAATGTGCTAACGTGGCTAACACTCACGAAATGGAGACAGCCCAGTGTTATTGAGGTGCTAACGTTAGCTAGCTAGCTGTGTAGCAACCGAGACGTACAGGTGACGTCACACAACGTGGCATCGGCGCTTTTTAAGATCTTTATGAAAAGCGCAGTTACATTGTTTTGTATTTTTTTTTTAAAAACCCACATGAATGAGATTAAAGCTGATGAACCACATCAGTAGCTTTCAGCTCCGAACCCCCCCCCCCTCCCCCGAGACTACGGACCCGTCTCCACCATGTGATCCGGTTCGGTATCGGTTAGTGGCGTTTCCACCGTCAGAGCTTAGGAATTAAACATAAACAAGGCGTCTGTCTTATTTACTTGGTACTATTCTCTTAGGGGGTACCGATGCGGAACCAGACTCTACCTTCTTTTGAGTCCGCCTAAACTAAGCACGCTTCATAGTAACCTAAAGCCATGCATGTTGTATAATGACGTCATTTATAAGACGTAGAGGGGGGGGGGGGAGGGGGGGGGTGAGAGTTCACCCTAAATTAAATTAACATCATCTGAACTGGAGTAATCCAGCCTGTTGTGCTACCTGTAGATCATGTCCTGTTACCGTTCTCATTAAATTAAATTGAAAAACTTTAATAACGTAATCAAAGACTAAAGTGCCAAGATGTAAATACAGACGAAGGTATAAATGGACAGTGATCGGACTAAAGATGTAAACAAAACTATAGTTTAGTAAATAAGGAATAGATGTATACATTTAAAGCTATGTGCAAGTAGGCAGATACTAAATAATAAAGTGTTAGTGGCGCATAGCAGATAATAGAAGAGACTAAATATGTACTCGAGCTTTATAAACAAATAGTGAAAGAATAACAGACCGCAGTGCTCTGGATAAGATATAGTATGAGACCTGATATCAAACAGAATAAAGTGGAGTAGTGCATAAAGGCCGATATAAACAGCATTAGGGGGTTAAGGTGCGGGCATGAGTAAAAGCAAACAAAAAGGAGTGACATTTTTAATTCCTTTCTTTTTCTCTCTGTAGATTTTTCAAAAAAACAAAGGAAGAAGAGTCGCTGGAGCAGCGAGACGCCCGATCAGAAGACGGTCATTCCGGGTATGCCCACTGTCATTCCCCCCGGCCTGACCCGGGACCAAGAGAGAGCCTATATAGGTAAATATTCAATCAGTACCTGCTGTTGTTCCATCATGCTATTTGAATGATAAATGCAGTTATGTTGAATAATGTGTCCCACATCAGTTTGAGTTTCTAGTTTTCTCACACATCACTGTAAATGTTGTTTCCTGTTTTCTGAATTCCCAACAGTTAGAACTGTAAAAGACACGAGACGTATTTCTGATTAAATTTAACTGTAACGCTGCCGTGTTACACAGACTGGAAAGAATGTCTAATTGTTCCAACTGTTGAGAGAAAATAATTCCTCCTGATGATCATGAATGATTTTAATGTGATGTCAAATGTTAACGGGGGTCATGTGGTCTTCTGGTTTGCATACCACTGACTGGGCAGCCATTAGCAAGACGAGTTGTAGCTCGATGATTAAACACCACTGCTTGCTGCTATCTGTCCCCAAGCTGCAGGTCACTGCTCACTGTCTTTGCCTGACCCCCCCCCCCCCCCCCCCCCCTCCCCCCACCACCACCACAAACACATCATCAGTATTGTTCTTGTGCATGGAGGCGTTTACCCATACTGTCCTAATATGCTAAAGTGTGCTGCTGTTTCTCCTGAGTGTGAGCAATGCTGCTTCAATGGCTTTCCAACATTTGACTATTCTCTCACAACATGTGAATCACTCTCTGATCTGCTTTAATACTGGCCCGTTTAAAAATAATCATATTGAACAAAGAAGCTTTTAACAGAGATGTTCCGATACCGCCCGATCACCCGTCTTTAAACTAAAAGGATGTTATGGTTATGATCGATTTGTGGCCTGATCAGGATTAATGTAAATAATGAATATTAGAACGAAAAGACAAAACAACTCTCCATTTTACTATTAAAAAAAAACAACAGATTTTTATGTGGCATCACTTCAGACATCATTTCAGATGAGGAGATTTTAGCTGAACTCCTTTCATCTTTGCCTTTTTAACATTTTATTCTTGGAGCATCTTTTAACCCTCCAATGTGGCAGAAACTTCCTGCGGGCTTTTGTTTTGAAGGATTAATTTCCGGGAACTGATAATATAGTTTTTAATTTTAAACGAGAAATTAAAGGAGGCGATGTCAAATAATTTAAGAACATAACATCGATGTCCCCGTCGGTGAATTCATCGTGCAGCCGAGCGTTTAGGAAGTACGGCCTGAGAGAAGCTCCACATACACACTTACACACAGGCTGCTCCCTCGCCAGCTCAGCTGATCCCGTCTCTCCTCTGTTACTACCCCTGAAGACGGTACAGCGGGGGGGTTACTTCGTCCCCCCAGCACGCCTCCACCATATTCAGAATGCAGGAGCTTAATTATGGCGTCTGGAACAGGCCTGATGTCTCCGTTCTTACAAATTGCATCTCATCGGCGTGTATTCATTACAGCGTTACAGAAGCTTCACAGCTATGGCGAGTACACACATAAACAGCGTCACACATTGTTATATCGGGCAGAACGACCTTACTCCTCCGTGTGTTGCACGTCGCAGGCCAGGTGTAGCAGCGGCGTGAAAACGTTTTCCTCGCTGGTATCGTAACAACTCTGAAAGCCCATCGAGTAAAGTGTTGTGGGTGTGTCTTCATAAGGCCAAACTGACAGATGATTAATAAGCAGAAATGCCTTCCAGCAGCAGTGTAGCACCAACACGCTGCCTTCAGCGTTGTGAAGCAGACGAGTCCTTTCTCTGTCAATAACCAACATCGTTATTGATGTTTGACTCACTCATTGGTAATGGTTGTTCTTTGGTATGTAAACGTTCATCTGTGCCCACCTCCCTCTGTCACACTTGGTTTCCTTTGCTCATCGAGTAGATAAAACACAGCAGCGTGTTTGAAAGTTCACAGGGCCTGAATTCATCCCTCTAATCCAGAGTAATCCTCTCACTGACCCGTCAATCTGTGTTTGGGGGACTTTCATAATGTGCATGGGATGATTGATGGATTTCTCTGTGTCACAGCGGCCCTCAGTGTTAGACCTGTGGCGTGCAAAGAGAGACTGTGATCACCTGAAACATGCAGAACAAACAGAACCATCAGTGATTTGTTTCTTTAGACGCCATGTGTCCTTGAAATGCCGGAGCCCTTAACCTAAACGTGCAGCCGTTCAACATCTAAGTGAAGCATGACGGGCCGGCCTTTAGAGGACTCATGGTGCAGACATGAAGGGATATGTTTCCATGTTGAATCATTGTGTGAGAAAAGCTAACGTAAACACCTCTGATCCTCAGTAAGGGGGTCTCTTTGGCTCTCCCTTTATTGAACAAACTCATCCTGTTTTTGTGTTTCTTGACCTCAGTAATGTTTGAGTGGACGCTGCTCTCATGTGCAGAGCGTCGTCTCTCTGATGTTGTCATGGTAACCACATTTCTCTCCATCCTTGTTTTTCTTTCCTAACCTGAATTCTTCCAGTCCAACTGCAGATCGAAGACCTGACTCGTAAACTGCGTACAGGAGACCTGGGAATCCCTGTTAACCCTGAGGACAGGTCGGAAAAAGATTTAAACCCATGAACAGTAACACTTTCTCTACCTTTAAACTTTGTGGAAGACAAATGTTGATTTTCAGATATATTTCTGTGTGTGGTTGTTAGCCCGAGCCTCAGACTGCTGTAGTGTTAGCATTTAGCTAGCTCACTCTTTAAGGAAGGGGCAGTGTTGAGTCTAGAGTTAGAGGACAGTTTCACTTCATTCACTTTCAATGTTTATAAATGTCTTTTCACTGCTAACGCTAGCTTTAGCTCTTGTGCTAGTTTTCTTGTTCTGATTTTTCTTTAAAGATAAACAGTAAAGTACAGGTGGGTATGTTCAGTGACTTTAAAATCAGACGCCTCCTCAGTGTTGCTTCATGTGTTGCAGCTTTTTCAACATCTAAAGTTTCTTTAAGATTGTTTAAGACTGTCGGCAGTCACATCGACATTCATCAGAGCGTCCAATCAAACGCAGCACGGACACAAGTTGAACTTTTCCTCCTGAGTCGCTCCGTTTAAAATCAGTCAGTCCTTTAACTACAGACGCTCCGATACGTGCCTTTCAAACAATCACCTTTTAACTCGGCGTTCCACGTTTTATTGAAGGAGCGAAACAATAAAATAGTTTGAACTTTGTGCTTCATGCACAAACAGGAAAAACAACAATCAGCTTTTCAAATTAAAACAGTCTGAACGTCTCTCTCCATCAACGATGTCATTCTGATGACTGATCTGTGAATCTCGTTAGCATCGCATCGGCCCCATCTTTACCTTCATTATTTGAAAATGATTAACAGAGCTGGCTGATCTCATTCTCTGTACTTTTAACTGCTTCAGCTGAAACAACGTTGGTTCTTGTAATGGATCAGCCGGCTCCAGCTGATTGGGTCGGAGTAACGCTGAGATGGTAAAGCAGGACAGGAGAGACGCACGGGGGTCGCTTAGTGGAGTTGAAACGTTTGCGCTGCTCTGTGTGTCTGATATATGATGTGTAGCTTTCCCTCTGATACAGGTCTGGGTCTCTTTATCTGTCATGCTTCATTTTTAGTTTGGCTCTTTTCCACACAAACATTGAACCTGTGAGAGTTTAGCTGAGTAAACATGAAAACACATCAGTCACTATTTAAAAAGACATAAATGATTTGTGGCTGCTCACACGTCTTTCTCCCCTTTATGTGGTTTTAAACGTTTCCACTCAGGGGGGGGCGAGTTCCCCCGAGTCCAAAACATCCAGAATAGTCTGAGTTCTGGGAAAGTCCTGGGCAGCTCTTAGATCCACGAGGATCTGGCTTTGACTGCTGTCAACATATACATATTGTTCAGTCCGTTCATCTAAACCGTCTCACTGGACGCGTCCCTGTGAGAGCCAGCGGGCTATGGAGCGTATCAGCCGTGCATAGAGGGACAGGAGAGGCAGCTGGGCGGTTAGCTGAGAGCTCAGACTGGACCAGACCCGGTGCAGACGTGATGAAGGCGGGGCCGGGGCGTTTGACTGTTTAATGAAGTGTTGCGTGGGAGGGCGACTTTGAACGGACTGAACAACACGTATATCAGGACAGAAGTCACAAGAGAACAACCTCACCTTTCTTAGCTCGAGTCCCTGTCGTCTGTGTTTCTCTCAATAATCAGACACAGCTCTCCCCGACCTAATGTGACACAACCAACGCACAGGGCTGTTTCAGGTCGTCACCGTTGGAAGAGTTAAAGGAAAAACTTTTTTTTTTTCTTCACATCACATGGATACAGATGTGTCTCTCTGCTGGGAGAGTGTAGGAAAAGGTGGATAATCTAATCTCAATTCCTTTTCTCTAACCCAAATTACCCCACATCAGCCTAACCCTTTTTCAAGCACAGAGCCTCCTTAACGCAGCGACACAGGTTTTCAGCATCCAAGGGGGAGGTACGGACCCCCTCCCTCCACGTCAACACCCAGCGAGCCTCACAGCCAGCGTTGTGCTTAGGACTGGTTCTTTTTCTCACCTCACACTTTCCTCTCCTTTAGGCCAACAATCCTGTATGCAGGTTTAATTATGGCCGTGTATCTTTTTTTATTCTGTGTGGTTGATGCCCCCCCTCCCTGTGAATTGGCATAATTACCACCAAACAGCATTGGTTGCCCCCCCTTTTTTTTCTACCCTTCAACATATCAAAGAATGGACTCAAGCCTTTAAGATGTCAGTGCAGAGTTCATGCATAACTTCCTTTTTTCTCTTGCACTGGCCACAAGTCTCAGTGAATCCAAATTTAAGCCTCGACTTTTTAAATTGAACCTCCTCAGCACCCTTTGATTAAAAAGTCCTGCAGCATTTAAAAGAGTTTGAGTTAGCCGTAGGGAGCCTGTTTGAGTGTAGAAAACCCAACTCCCTGAAAGGTATCCATGATCCGTGTTTCTTGTCTTTTGTCGTTGTCCGGTTCCAGGTCTCCGTCTCCGGAGCCCATCTACAACAGCGAGGGCAAGAGGTTAAACACCCGAGAGTACCGCACGCGCAAGAAGATCGAGGAGGAGCGTCACTCGCTCATCACAGAGATGGTCGGACTGAACCCCGACTTCAAGCCTCCTGCAGATTACAAGTAGGACTTCTTCACTGGTTAACGTCCTGAGCCAGCAGGACTTCCTGTAGTTCAGGATCAGAGAGATGTTCCTTGCTCATGTTTGTGTCTCCTACAGACCTCCAGCCCACCAGAGTCAACGACAAAGTGATGATCCCTCAGGACGAGTACCCTGAAATCAACTTTGTGGGTCTTCTGATCGGCCCGCGGTATGTGACATGAACCATCATCGTGCTTCACCACAGTTTAACGGGAGTCAGCGTTTAACTCTGTTCTCGGCTGCTTTCTCAGAGGCAACACGCTGAAGAACATCGAGAAGGAGTGCTGTGCCAAGATCATGATCCGGGGAAAGGCTCGGTGAAGGAGGGGAAGGTGGGCCGCAAAGATGGACAGATGCTTCCAGGAGAGGAATGAGCCGCTGCACGCCCTCGTCACCCGCCAACACCATGGAGAATGTGAAGAAGGCCGTGGAGCAGGTGAGACGACCTGGGCTGTTTTCAGCCTTCAGTCACCCGGGCGTGGAGGGAAGAGCAGCTCAGTGACGCTGACACCTTTGTGTCCACAGATCCGTAACATTCTGAAACAAGGCATTGAGACGCCCGAGGACCAGAACGACCTGAGAAAGATGCAGCTGAGGGAGCTCGCCAGACTGAACGGCACCCTGCGGGAAGACGACAACAGGTCAGTGTGACAAACACAAATCCATGTTTACCTTCACACGTCTCCCCTCTAACATCCCTCTGCTAATAAATGCTGTCTCTGCAGAATCCTTCGTCCGTGGCAGAACGCTGAACCTCGCAGCATCACCAACACACCACCCTGTGCACCAAGTGTGGAGGAGCCGGACACATCTCCTCCGACTGCAAATACACCAGGTGAGGATGAGGAGCGGAGCGTGTTCTCACCATGCTGGAAGGTCTTTATGCTTCTTCCTTAACTTCTTCTCGTCTGTGCAGCTCGTTCGCTGCCCACAGAGCGACGGGCGGCGAGCCCCCTCAGTCGGCTCAGGACAAAGCCCGGATGGACAAAGAGTATCTGTCCCTCATGGCCGAGCTGGGGGAGGCTCCGGTCCTCTGCGTCTGGGGGAGGACACTCGGGCAACCAGGGAGGAGGGCCCCGAGCCTCAGGACCCAACAGCAGCCAGGCCCAACAGGTGAGTCCTCATCATGCATGATCCCACGGTCCTGTTAGTGTCTGAGACCTTCACACCCTGATCCACCTGCGTGTGTGTTCAACAGAACCGCCCCCCCCTGGATGAGCTCCGGGCCCTCTGAGAACAGGAACTACCACAGCATGCATGGTGGACCGGGGGGTCACGGAGGACCTCACAGCTACCCTCCCCCCATGCCAAACATGGGAGGCCCCCCAATGCCTCCAAACCCCACACGGCCTGCCTCCCCCCTGGATGCAGCCCCCCCCTCCTCCCATGAGCCAGGGACCAGGACCTCATGGACACCCCATGGGTAAGAGAGGACTCTTTATTTTGGATCAGATCCAGGTCTCAGCTTTGGATGAACTTAACTGTTTTCACTTGTTGCTTTCAGGTCTGCTGCCGCCTCCCATGAGCATGATGCCCCCTCCCCCTCCTCCCCCCAGCAGCCAGCCGCCTCCCCCACCCTCTGGACCCCTGCCACCATGGCAACAGCAGGCTCCACCCCCACCTCCAACCAGCAGTATGGCAACCAGTACACCGCTGCCGTGGCAACAGAGTAAGATCCCACTCCTCAGTGTAAACCGCGTGTGTGCTCTGGACGACCCGAGGTCAAAGTTCATCATGTTGGCTCATCCTGACCTATCAGTGATCGTTACGTCTGATGACATCATCTAACGATCTGCTCTCTTCCCCCCCCCCCTGCAGACACCACCACTACGTCCAGTCCAGGAACCGCCACCCTGCCCCCACTGGCAGCAGCCCCAGCAGCCTGCAGCCTCCGGAGCTCAGCCCCCTCCACCCATGGGTACCCCCTCCATGGTGCCGCCGCCCCCTGGCGTCCAGCCCCCGCTGCCCCCCGGAGCCCCTCCACCTCCCCCTCCACCTCCTCCAGGCTCAACGGGCATGATGTACGCTCCTCCTCCTCCCCCGCCTCCCATGGACCCTTCCAACTTTGTCACCATGATGGGGATGGGGGTGCCGGGCATGCCCCCCTTTGGCATGCCTCCCGCCCCACCGCCCCCTCCCCCTCAGAATTAACCCCCCCCCCCCCCTGCAGAAGAATCGTCCTCTCATACGTGTGCCTCAGAAAACATATAACCAGTGCTTTATTTTTTAATGATCATCGATATGAGATGCTGCGGTCGACTTTGTAAAGTAACTTAATCTGTTTCCTGTTTGTAAAGTCCACACGCGTCAATCAGACGGCGTCCTGACCACGCCGTTTAACCTCTGACCTGTAAACAAACCCACTCATCAGATATCCAGCAGCATCTTCACTCAAACCCTCCATGATTGATGCAGATTATATATTGGAACTCGTCTTGCATGACCCATTCAGACGCCCCCCCCCCCCCCCCCATGTCGGCTTGACGTTGAATAAGATTAATATTTTTGTAACAACGGCGTGAAGTGTTTCTTAGTTCTGTCAGAAAATCTTTTTGTAGTTCTGTCTCCGATGTTTTCCAGAAGTTTTTATTGTTTTTGTTTTTTCTTTTCTTTAGTTGTCTGCGTCTCGGTCGTGGCGTTGAGTTAAAAAAAAGAAGGGTGGGCGGGGTTTGAAGCTTCTGGCACGATGCTGAACATCTGATGTGTCTTTGTTTCCTGACATGATACGACGCTGTGTGCAAGGACACAGATGAGTCCCTGGAGCTGATGTTAGTTTTACTCTTTCTGGAATCGTTGTGTTGAGTGTGAATGAACAGCTGTTGAAATCTTGTTTGGTTTCACATTAAAATGATCCATTTCACCTTCGAGTGCAGACTGCTTTCTCCTGTCAGGGATGAGAGACCCTCTCTCTCTCTCTCTCTCTCTCTCTCTCTCTCTCTCTCTCTCTGTCTCTGTCTCTCTCTCTCTCTGTGTCTCTCTCTCTCTCTGTGTCTCTCTCTCTCTCTGTGTCTCTGTCTCTCTCTCTGTCTCTCTCTCTCTCTCTCTCTGTCTCTCTCTCTG
>NC_136710.1:20188223-20208223 GCF_947650265.1 Symphodus melops | reverse complement strand
GATCCGGACCCAGCAGCACTACTACGAGAAAGACCCCAAAGTAAGATGCCGCAGTGATCCTGCACGTACACAGCTGACCGAGGGAGGAGGGAGGGGGGCGGGGTCGCTCCTGCAGCATCATAACTTACAGCCCTGCGCGAGGAGGTGTGCGCGCGCGCGCTCTCTGTGCACATGATGTCCCCCTTCATCTCCATGTATAGAAGTGTTCCGGCTTCTTTGTCTCGTGCATTTAATACGACATCAGAGTGAGATGCTGAATGCGTGAGTGTGCGCGCGCGCTCGCGGATGTTTCGTGTGGTGGTGGTGGTGGGGGGGGGGTGAGAGTGAGGCTCAACTTGTTGTCCAAATGTGTTATGTAAGGCGCTGCCTGCATCCATCACACACACACACACACACACACACACACACACACACACACACACACACACACACACACACACACACACTGCGCATCTCAAAATGGCCACACTCTCTCTGCTCTAAACCAGCAGCTGAAAGTAGACTGAATGTTTTTCCTCTTTTTTAAAATGTAAACACTCAGCTGCTCTCGTGCATGACAGGAAGAAGATCCTGATTGGAGGATTTAAAGGGCCAACACCTGGTTCATAAATCATAACTTCCTGTTTCTGTTTACCACCATGTGAGCCTGGTTCACACACACACACACACACAGCACCTAAAGGGTTAAAACGTCCTCACACTACCTGTGAGCCTCAGCTGTCTGTACGGACGTCTCACACACCTGTAGTTTACATTCATGTCCTAAAGTTTGTGAAGAGTCCGAACACAGAAATAAAATGTGATGGAGACATTGAAGGGAGGAAAGAAGTCGTTCACGGTTGTTTTGATATTCAGAACCTTGTTTTGGTTTAGTCTCCTTCTGACACACTGATCCTCTCCAGGGGAACAAATGGGGATTCTTCCGCTGCTGAAAATAGTCCCTCCGTCTCCCTTCTACACACACTTTAACTTTGCTTCCATCCTGCTGCTCAGTCATTTACACCGACCACTCCAGGCCAACACACACACACACACACACACACACACACACACACACACACACACACACACACACACACACACACACACACACACACACACACACACACACACACACACACACACACACACTGTCAGCAGGATCAGAAATGTCAGTACAAGGTCAGAGACATTCAGCAAGGACCCTCAAAGTCACAGCTGCTTTTGTCGCTGTTCCCCGCGTGTTCCCCGTGTGTTCCCAGTCTGTTCCCGGTCTGTTCCCAGTCTGTTCCCCGTCTGTTCCCAGTCTGTTCCCCGTGTGTTCCCGGTCTGTTCCCGGTCTGTTCCCAGTCTGTTCCCCGTCTGTTCCCAGTCTGTTCCCCGTGTGTTCCCCGTGTGTTCCCGGTCTGTTCCCGGTCTGTTCCCAGTCTGTTCCCAGTCTGTTCCCCGTCTGTTCCCCGTCTGTTCCCGGTCTGTTCCCAGTCTGTTCCCAGTCTGTTCCCCGTGTGTTCCCAGTCTGTTCCCAGTCTGTTCCCCGTGTGTTGCCTGTGTGTTCCCAGTCTGTTCCCAGTCTGTTCCCCGTGTGTTGCCTGTGTGTTCCCAGTCTGTTCCCCGTCTGTTCCCGGTCTGTTCCCAGTCTGTTCCCAGTCTGTTCCCCGTGTGTTCCCAGTCTGTTCCCAGTCTGTTCCCCGTGTGTTGCCTGTGTGTTCCCGGTCTGTTCCCGGTCTGTTCCCAGTCTGTTCCCAGTCTGTTCCCCGTGTGTTCCCAGTCTGTTCCCGGTCTGTTCCCCGTGTGTTCCCCGTGTGTTCCCCGTGTGTTCCCAGTCTGTTCCCCGTGTGTTCCCCGTGTGTTCCCAGTCTGTTCCCCGTGTGTTCCCCGTGTGTTCCCCGTGTGTTCCCCGTGTGTTCCCGGTCTGTTCCCGGTCTGTTCCCAGTCTGTTCCCAGTCTGTTCCCAGTCTGTTCCCAGTCTGTTCCCCGTGTGTTCCCAGTCTGTTCCCCGTGTGTCCCTGGTCTGTTCCCAGTCTGTTCCCAGTCTGTTCCCAGTCTGTTCCCCGTGTGTTCCCAGTCTGTTCCCCGTGTGTCCCTGGTCTGTTCCCCGTGTGTTCCCAGTCTGTTCCCTGTGTGTTCCCAGTCTGTTCCCCGTGTGTTCCCCGTCTGTTCCCCGTGTGTTCCCAGTCTGTTCCCTGTGTGTTCCCAGTCTGTTCCCCGTCTGTTCCCCGTGTGTTCCCCGTGTGTTCCCAGTCTGTTCCCCGTGTGTTCCCTGTGTGTTCCCTGTGTGTTCCCTGTGTGTTCCCAGTGTGTTCCCAGTCTGTTCCCCGTGTGTTCCCAGTCTGTTCCCAGTGTGTTCCCAGTCTGTTCCCAGTGTGTTCCCAATCTGTTCCCCGTGTGTTCCCAGTGTGTTCCCAGTCTGTTCCCGGTCTGTTCCCAGTCTGTTCTCCGTGTGTCCCTGGTCTGTTCTCCGTGTGTCCCTGGTCTGTTCCCGGTCTGTTCCCAGTCTGTTCCCTGTCTGTTCCCGGTCTGTTCCCAGTCTGTCCCCAGTCTGTCCCCAGTCTGTCCCCAGTCTGTCCCCAGTCTGTTCCCAGTCTGTCCCCAGTCTGTCCCCGGTCTGTTCCCGGTCTGTTCCCGGTCTGTTCCCAGTCTGTTCCCAGTCTGTTCCCCGTGTGTTCCCAGTCTGTTCCCAGTCTGTTCCCAGTCTGTCCCCAGTCTGTCCCCAGTCTGTTCCCAGTCTGTTCCCCGTGTGTTCCCAGTCTGTTCCCAGTCTGTTCCCAGTCTGTCCCCAGTCTGTCCCCAGTCTGTTCCCGGTCTGTTCCCAGTCTGTTCCCAGTCTGTTCCCCGTGTGTTCCCAGTCTGTTCCCAGTCTGTTCCCTGTCTGTTCCCAGTCTGTTCCCAGTCTGTTCCCAGTCTGTTCCTGTGTACAGAGACAGTTTTAGCTCTGTGTTGTTGTTCTGACAGCAGCTGTTGTTGTCGGTGAGATAATGTTGCAGGAACAACAGGCGCTCTTATCTTTTATTATTAGCGTCAGCTGAAAGGTCAAATCAGGACCTCACTCCATGATCAGACATTAAAGGGGGGGGGGGGGCAGGGGGGGGGGGGGGGGGGGGGCAGGGGGGGTAAAGTCTAAGAAGAATGGATTCTTTGTTTGCAGACGGTGGATATTGATTTCCTACATGATGACATCTTATTGATCATCTTCTCTCTGCATGAAGTTTAAATGTGTGAAGAAGTCTCCAACACTGAAGTCCTCTGTTTGTCCCCACCCCCCCCCCCCCCCCTCCCCCCCCCCCTCCTGCAGCGTGTTTACTACCTCTCTCTGGAGTTCTACATGGGCCGCACTCTGCAGAACACCATGGTCAACCTGGCTCTGGAGAACGCCTGCGATGAAGCCACATACCAGGTGAGGCAAAGCATCATGGGAGCAGTGACCTTCCTGCCCTCTTTGTTTTGGGCGTGTTTCTCGTTTGTTGTCAAAACAAACAGAGGAAATTTGAGGCTTGACTTCAGTGTCTGCAAAGCTTCAAGTTATTGAACATCAGACGTCAGGTTCACTCTCTTTGAACATGGCGCTCCGTGTGAAGGAGAAGCTGCTGCTTCTTTACCATATAAAATAAAAGTCAACATCGCCACGGCAACATCATCTCCTGCTTAGTTTGGAGGCCTCGAGATCAGTCAGCCTTGGAGCGAGAAATGACACAAGTCATGGATTTCTACAGTCTGAGAGCTCATTGGCTAGTTAAAGAGCTCAGGTACAGACAGTGTGTAGACACGGACTCAGTTAGCAGCTAATTGTTGCTAACTTGTAAATAAATGAAGTTCTCAGACTTATCTGATAAAGCTCACAGATTATGAGTCCGATGTTTACAGGAACAAATCTTTAAAGGCTCCATCAGCACAAACACAGCTCAGAGGTCAAAGGTCAGGGACTGAATCAGCTGAGGCGACGCCTAGCAGATAGCCAGCAGCCCCCTCCTGTCACTCAAAGAGGCCACGCCCCCTAATTCTACATCCCTTTTAGTGGACACTGGAGGAACTTTATAATTTTAACATAGAGCTCTATGGAGACTGACTCACTGCAGGAGACAGACTCTAGTGGACACTGGAGGAACTGCAGCTGTAAAGTTGGACATTTTAACATAGAGCTCTATGGAGACTGACTCACTGCAGGAGACAGACTCTAGTGGACACTGGAGGAACTGCAGCTGTAAAGTTGGACATTTTAACATAGAGCTCTATGGAGACTGACTCACTGCAGGAGACAGACTCTAGTGGACACTGGAGGAACTGCAGCTGTAAAGTTGGACATTTTAACATAGAGCTCTATGGAGACTGACTCACTGCAGGAGACAGACTCTAGTGGACACTGGAGGAACTGCAGCTGTAAAGTTGGACATTTTAACATAGAGCTCTATGGAGACTGACTCACTGCAGGAGACAGACTCTAGTGGACACTGGAGGAACTGCAGCTGTAAAGTTGGACATTTTAACATAGAGCTCTATGGAGACTGACTCACTGCAGGAGACAGACTCTAGTGGACACTGGAGGAACTGCAGCTGTAAAGTTGGACATTTTAACATAGAGCTCTATGGAGACTGACTCACTGCAGGAGACAGACTCTAGTGGACACTGGAGGAACTGCAGCTGTAAAGTTGGACATTTTAACATAGAGCTCTATGGAGACTGACTCACTGCAGGAGACAGACTCTAGTGGACACTGGAGGAACTGCAGCTGTAAAGTTGGACATTTTAACATAGAGCTCTATGGAGACTGACTCACTGCAGGAGACAGACTCTAGTGGACACTGGAGGAACTGCAGCTGTAAAGTTGTCAGCCCCAGACGGTCCGTAGTGACTTCATAAACTCTTTCCTGCAGTTGGGTCTGGACATGGAGGAGCTGCAGGACATCGAGGAAGACGCCGGTCTTGGAAACGGCGGTCTGGGTCGTCTGGCTGGTGAGCTTCCTCCTGATTGGCTGCCGATGGACAGTGATGTGTAGTGCTTTGGACAGTCTTGTCTCAACCCCCCCCCCCCCCCCCGTCATGTCTCCTCAGCTTGTTTCCTGGACTCCATGGCCTCTCTGGGTCTGGCTGCTTACGGGTACGGCATCCGCTACGAGTTTGGTATCTTCAATCAGAAAATCGTAAACGGGTGGCAGGTGAGATCAGACGCTTTGTTTACGCTCGACCAACATCTCAGGAAGTCGAACATGTGAAAGAACCGTCACATGTTTCTGAAACAGGTGGAGGAGGCAGATGATTGGCTGCGGTACGGGAACCCCTGGGAGAAAGCTCGTCCCGAGTACATGCGGCCCGTTCACTTCTACGGCCGGGTGGAGCACACGGAGGAGGGCGTGAAGTGGGTCGACACTCAGGTGAGAGCGAGCGCGTGAAGCCGTCTGATTGGACGTCCACCTCAGAAAGAGAAGAACACAAATCTTAACCCTACTTCTGTCAGGCCACGCCCCCTCGATCCCCGGGGGTCGAATCGTCACGCCCGTCCCGGAGGTTTTCTAAACGCTTGTTTTTGTTCCTCAGGTGGTTCTCGCTCTTCCCTACGACACTCCGGTCCCCGGCTACAGAAACAACATCGTGAACACCATGAGGCTGTGGTCGGCGAAGGCGCCGTGTGACTTTAACCTCAAAGACTGTCAGTGTCCTTTTCTCTTCAGGTCGTCGATGACGTACTGAGATAATAATAATAACACAGACGTGTCGCTCCACAGTTAACGTGGGCGGGTACATCCAGGCCGTGCTGGACAGAAACCTCGCCGAGAACATCTCCAGAGTTCTTTACCCCAACGACAACGTGAGCACGCCTCTCGATCTGTTCAGTCGACCAATCGTGTTAAAGTGACGTCTCTGACCGCGGCGTTGTCCTCCGCTCTCCCGCAGTTCTTCGAGGGGAAGGAGCTGCGTCTGAAGCAGGAGTATTTCGTGGTCGCTGCGACCCTTCAGGACATCATCCGGCGATTCAAAGCTTCCAAGTTCGGATCCACGGAGTTTGTTCGTCTGGACCTCTCCTCGCTGCCGGACAAGGTGACGCTGAGCGCCGATGTGTGGTCGTTTCAGCGTTAACGCCTCGCCACAGTCTCTCAGATTCTCTTCACCGTCAGTCTAATAAAAGTCTTCCTGCTCCGCTTCCTGTTTCCTCCAGGTGGCGATCCAGCTGAACGACACCCACCCTGCCATGGCCATCCCGGAGCTGATGAGGATCCTGGTGGACGTGGAGAAGCTCATCTGGGAGAAGGTGGGACACAAACAGGAAGTGTGACACAAACAGGAAGTGGGACAGGGAGAATCTTAGATCTTTATTAAACCAAGTAGAAAAGTCAGCGAGGACTCCGGTGGCATCGGAAGCTTTTAGGTGGAACGTTCCACAGAAGACGTTCCGGAGGGTAGACGAGGAACGCTCTTTAAAGACGTGTGAAGGTCTCTGCAGGTTCCTCACACGCTCTGCTCTCGCCCCCCCTCCTCCTTCAGGCCTGGGACATCGTGGTCCGGACTTGTGCCTACACTAACCACACCGTCCTGCCTGAAGCTCTGGAGCGCTGGCCCGTCGACCTCTTCCAGAACCTCCTGCCCCGACACCTGGAGATCATCTACGAGATCAACAGGAGGCACCTGGAGGTAGGACTGGTCTGGACTCAGTGAGGGGACCCAGGAGGACCCGGAGACTTGAAGACCGTGGTTCAGGGTTTTGTTGTGTTCTGGTTGGTCTCTGCAGAGGATCTCCCAGCTGTTCCCCGGAGACCTGGACCGTCTGCGCAGGATGTCTCTGGTGGAGGAGGGAGGCATGAAGAAGATCAACATGGCTCACCTGTGCATCGTGGGGTCGCACGCCGTCAACGGGGTCGCTCGCATCCACTCTGACATCATCAAGAGCACAGTGTAGGCCTCGTGTCCGTCCTTTCACGGGAAGCCGCTTCTTCCCGACCGTGCGTCTGATTTTAATCTCCTCTTCTCCTCAGGTTCAAGGATTTCTACGAAGTGGACCCTCAGAAGTTCCAGAATAAGACGAACGGCATCACGCCGCGCCGCTGGCTGGTCATGTGCAACCCCGGGCTGGCCGAGGTCATCGCAGAGGTTAGAGCCGCTCACACGTCACGTAATGAGCCCGATTTAATCTGGTCCAGCAGACGTAGGGAAGCAGGTCACAGAGGTCACATGACCTCCTGTGACCTCCGTGACCTCGCATCCATGGAGAAGCGCTCGTGTTTCAGGATTCGTTGGCGAGTAACACGCGCTGCCTTTCTCCTCAGAGGATCGGCGAGGACTACATCCGAGACCTGGACCAGCTGCAGAAGCTGCTGGAGTTTGTGGACGACGACACCTTCATCCGGGACGTGGCCAACGTCAAACAGGTGAGCGTTAAAAAAAAAAAAAAGAGGGGCGCTCACGATTCGGCCCGTTTCCGTGGTAACCACTCGTCTCTTCCTCGTCATCAGGAGAACAAGATGAAGTTCGCCGCTCTGCTGGAGGAGCAGTACAAGGTAAAGATCAACCCCAACTCCATGTTCGACGTGCACGTCAAGAGGATCCACGAGTACAAGAGGCAGCTGCTCAACTGCCTGCACATCATCACGCTCTACAACCGTACGTGTCCGCCGCCGCCGCCGCTCGCTCGCCAAACACGCCTTCACCCACTCACTCCTCCCTCTGTGTCTCATCAGGAATCAAGAAGGAACCCAACAAGGCGTGGACCCCCAGGACCGTCATGATCGGAGGGAAGGTGAGCTGACCACGGCTGTCAGGAGACTGGTATACTGGTCATACTGGTATACTGAATACTGGTCGCACTGGTATACTGAATACTGGTCGCACTGGTTTACTGGTAAACTTTTAGAAAAAAATATCACTTTATCTTTCTACACTTATAGGAGGAGGAAGAAGAGACCCCCCCCCCCCCCGGTATAATAACAATGTGACCGTGCAGCGTGTGTTTACAGCGTGTGATCAGCTTTAACATGGCTCCTCATGAGGATGAGATGGCGCCCCCTGGTGGACGCTCTGAGCATGTTTTCACCCTGACGGTCTTCTGTGTTTGCAGGCGGCTCCCGGTTATCACACGGCAAAGATGATCATCAAGCTGATCACTGCCATCGGAGACATCGTCAACAACGACCCCGTGGTCGGAGATCGCCTCAAGGTCATCTTCCTGGAGAACTACCGGGTCACGCTGGCTGAGAAAGGTCGCCTTTATCAAAAAATAAAAGTCCTTAATGTTTGACATTGTAAAGCTGCTTCCTGTCAAATAAAGATTTAAACCCCGCCTCCTGTATCCGTCCTGCAGTGATCCCAGCAGCCGACCTGTCGGAGCAGATCTCCACCGCGGGCACCGAGGCGTCCGGCACCGGGAACATGAAGTTCATGCTGAACGGAGCGCTCACCATCGGAACCATGGACGGAGCAAACGTAGAGATGGCCGAGGAGGCCGGAGAGGAGAACCTCTTCATCTTCGGGATGAGGGTGGAGGATGTGGAGGCCATGGACAAGAAGGGGTGAGGCTCCGAAAACAAAAGTTGGACATTTTAACATAGAGCTCTATGGAGACTGACTCACTGCAGGAGACAGACTCTAGTGGACACTGGAGGAACTGCAGCTGTAAAGTTGGACATTTTAACATAGAGCTCTATGGAGACTGACTCACTGCAGGAGACAGACTCTAGTGGACACTGGAGGAACTGCAGCTGTAAAGTTGGACATTTTAACATAGAGCTCTATGGAGACTGACTCACTGCAGGAGACAGACTCTAGTGGACACTGGAGGAACTGCAGCTTTAGGATAAATAGTTGTTTTTCTTAAATAACCCTAACCCACATGAATCATGACAGAGGTCAAGCTTTTGTTTTTATGAGTAAATAAACGTCGTTGGGTTCACAGCAGGGTCAGGATGTCATATTTAGATTATGTCAAAGAAGCAGCAGCAGTGGGCCGCTCAGCGACTCTTCAGCTGTCCCGACTACATTTGACTCAAAGTTGTTCTGTTTTCTCTCTGAACGTGTTTCCGCCTCAGCTACGACGCCTTGTCCTACTATCACCGCGTCCCCGAGCTGAAGCAGGCGATGGATCAGATCTCAGGAGGCGCGTTCAGCCCCGCAGAGCCCGACCTCTTCAAAGACCTCGTCAACATGCTGATGCACCACGACAGGTGAGAGCACGCCGACTGGAGTCAGCGTGACCGAATGTGCTGACACGCCGAGACGCTGAGTCATCTTTCAAAAGTCCTTATTAACTGTGTGTGTGTGTGTGTGTGTGTGTGTGTGTGTGTGTGTGTGTGTGTGTGTGTGTGTGTGTGTGTGTGTGTGTGTGTGTGTGTGTGTGTGTGTGTGTGTGTGTGTGTGTGTGTGTGTGTGTGTGTGTGTGTGTGCGTGTGTTGCAGGTTTAAGGTGTTTGCAGATTATGAAGACTACATCCAGTGTCAGGACAAAGTCAGCGCTCTCTACAAGGTCAGTGCGTCAGACTGAAGGTCGAGCAGAGCCTGATAGCGACCACAGTTTGAACTTAGAGCTCCGTCCTCTTCACTCCGCTGGAAACATCTGAGAACAACGTTTTTAATAAATGATGTTTTATAGTGTTTGAAGTCTGCATAGAGAGCGCCCTCTACTGGCTGAAACCTGCTACTTCAACTGCATTGTTTCTGTTGGCTGATCTGGAGGCAGGAAAAACTATGACGGGCAAAGTGAGGAGGAGAGCGCTCAGTGCAGATGGACCCGTAGTTACCCTCCATGTTTTTGTTTTTAATCTTAAAATTGATTTTAAATCTGGGCTCATAAATGTGTTTGAGACATTTGTCTGCCATGTTGTGGATTTGCTCGCTCACAGCTTTTAACGGCAGCGTGTTGCAACCAAATACTGACCAGAAGAAGAAGAAGGGGAAAAACTTCAAGAGGAAAAATCCGGGGGATGTTTGTGAGAATCAGAAACGATTCGACCCACAAGCATTCTAGTGTTTATAAAAAAGAAGCATCTTTAAAAGTGTTGAGTTATATTTTGGTGTGTAAATGTTCCTCGTTCTCTTCCTGTTTGTTGAGCTCAACCTGTTCATGGTTCTTATATTTTACTGTTCTCTGCACGTCATCAGTTAGAGTTAAACTAACCGTCTGCAGACTTTAATTCAGCTCACACTTTGTCTCTCATTCACTGCACACGTCCTGACAGCAGGGGGCAGTATTTAGCTTTCATAATGTGGAATCAAACAGACATGGCTCCTTCAAAATAAAATGGCAGAGGCAGTGACCTCCTGCTGTCCGTCCCAGTTTCACAATCTGCTCTTCCTCTTTCTTCTTCTGCTCCTCCCTGTGCACGAACAGAACCCGAAAGAGTGGACCAAGATGGTGATCCATAACATCGCTGGCTGCGGTAAATTCTCCAGCGACCGAACCATCTCCCAGTACGCCCGGGAGATCTGGGGCATGGAGCCCAGTTTGGAGAAGATCGCCGCTCCTGACGACCCTCGCTAAACCACGTCTGCCTCCTCCTCCTCCTCCTCCTCCTCCTCCTCCTCGCTGTGGTCCAACCACCGAAGAAGAACCCTGTAGCTTTTACACTGTGTACTGTGGCATTCTTTCTCTCCTTCATTAACCCCTCGACTGGTTTCAGTCCGTCGTGTAGCAACATATATGACCGTTTCAGAATCTGTATTATTTCAGCACCAGCGACGGTTCTCTTCACTGATTGGTGGAAACTTTGTGGCTCCATGTTGGCCTTTCAGCAGCGAAGAGCTCTCCTGGATTCAGCTGCAGCGATTAAAAAATCATCTCCTGATTTTGTTAAAATGTCCATATTTACAAAAAAGGTTCTGAGGTTTGACTGACCTTTCACTAAGTCCCGCCCCCTTGATACCAGCAAAGCGTACTGTTCTTGATTGGCAGTTCATTTGAAATTCTCGAGATCATAATGCTGGTTTGATTACGAGCTAACTTTTGGAGATCTCAAGAAAAAAAGCTGAAATTTAGTCGTTAACTCTGAATAAAGAAGTTAAATTCTTGTTCTTCTGACAGGTTTTCATCCTGACAGGAAACAGGAAATAATTGATGTGATGAACGGATGCAGAAAAACCTTTATTAGCTGTGACGTTAGCATTTATTAGCTGTAACGTTAGCATTTATTAGCTGTGACGTTAGCATTTATTAGCCATAACGTTAGCAAGATTACTACTTAGTCTAACGTTTGCTACGGAGTTTGATGAAACGCACAGACGGGCTGAATTTGATAAATTTAAGTTTACTTGATTTTCAAAAGACAATACGTAGTAGTAGCTAAACGTATTATATGAATGCGCTGAAAGACTGAAGCTAAAGCTAACGCCATGTGCAAAAAACAAACGTGTCCGACACCAGAGGATGTTTTCAGAAGGTATGAAAGAAAAGATATCTCTAATAGGGCTCAACGGTTTCCAGACAAACATCCTGTTCGTTTTCAGCCTAGCGTGTTTGATTAGCAGTGATGTCATAACCATCACAGGTAGAGTGACCACGAGCGACCTGAGCGGGAAACGGTTTCTGTACCTGTTTGTATGAGATCAAGCTTTAAGAAACAACCTGGCTTATTCACAGTATTGGGGGGGAAAAGAACTACACTACCCACGATCACAGTGTTGATTGGTGGAGTTACCATGGCAATGTGTCCTGCTGCTATTAACTTTGTTATGCTGCAGTAAATGTCGTCAGACCATCGTACAACACGTGTTTATAAACACCAAAACTACCAAAGTTACATTTAATCAGAAGCAGTATCTCTCGCAATGCATTGTGGGCCGTGTAGTTCGTTGACTCCGGAAGATAATAAGGACGCAGTCTTGTAACTTTGCCTTATCTGTCTTTTTTTTTGGGGGGGGGGGGGGGGGGTTCGCCGTTTTGGCGCAGAATGAAATGATTTATCGGCTTCAGTGTTTGGTGAGCTGGTGTTCTTGGCTTCAAACTCAATATAAGGATTGTGTAAAATGTTGATGTCGGATTTGAACGGGGACATTTGGGTTCGGGAAGCTAAGATGCTGGAAAAAATGTTCTGTCACTGTTGAGCTCTTTAGCGTTAGCTTGATTTGTTGAAGTGAAACCTCCTGAATCAAAGCAGGAAGAAGCTAATGTCAGCCGAGAGTCTGAGAGCGACGCTGGTTTAGACTTTTATAAATCACGATTGTTACTGAATTAATGAATGAATGTAGTTTTTTGGTTTTAGAAGCAACGTTTGGCGCCAGGCGTGCTAACAGTCACGTCTTTATCTGTCTGACAGCACTGTGAAACTGACGTTAAAATAACTGTGGGAGGGGTTTAGCGAAGGGTCAACTCAAACCACATTCCCAATTATTTCATGGCGGCCATTTTTCTGAGACTTCGCACTAATCGTGGGAAGCTCAGACGCCATGATCGCTTCAGTGGTATCTGTGTGGTTAAACGTTATTAAACGTTATGATTAGCTTTAGCATGAGGGAAGCTAATGTGTTTGTCAGACTCCAGGAATTTAGACTTGTGCAGATCTCAAACACCTTAGAAAGAAAAATGGCCGCCGTGTGAAACTGCACAATATGGCTGCCAGAACCAGCAAACACGCCGGTACACCTCAGCACTGTTCTGGTGTCAAAGCGACACGTCTTCCACTGAAGGTGCCTGGCGCTCGCCTCGGGTTAACGCTCATGTTTCCGCTCTGTGTTCTCTGATCCATCGAGTTCTCAGCATGTTTGTGTCTCTGTGTTCGACATTAACGAAGCCTTCTCTGCCTAAAACCTAAGTGACTGAACTTACCTGTTGAAGGTGTGTATTCTGTACTGTATTTGTGTGTGTGTGTGTGTGTGTGTGTGTGTGTAACATAGAAGAGCCCTTGACACTGTGGATATCAGTCGATTGATGTACTGTGACATGCTGTCTGTTTGTCCTCACACCTCACTGTCACTCAGCTTTTCTTTTCTAGTCAATAAATGATCAAAAATAAATCAACCCCTCACTTTTTCTCAGTTTATTATTAAAGAAAAGGCTTCATGTCCACCACCTTTAATTTACCTCGGGAGCGTGCAGCGTCCATCCTGTCTCCATGACAACAGTCTGTTAACAATGGCCGCTTAATGATCAACTTCAGCGCTCTTCAGTGGCCGCACAAAGAGGACGCCGCTGGGTGCTGCTTGTTGAAAAGGATTGAATAAAATAAGCTAGGGGTCTCTGTGATTGGATAAAAAAAACAAACTTAAATTGCATTGTTTATGAAACAAGAAGATTTCCAGTTTTGAGAAGATTTGGTCTCTAATCTGGATTTTTTTCAGGATCTGAGATGTCCGTCCATTTTTCTCCCAGGAGTCGTGTTGCAGTGGCAGCTAGCTGAGCAGTTTGGCCCTGACTTCCCTCTACCCAGCTGCAGGCAGCTGCTTGGGGCCCCAGGCCAGTAGGGGGCCCCCCAACGGCTGACGAACTTTAAACCACAGCATCACCTCAAAACGTGCACATTTTGCACCGACAGTAGGAAACCTCCCTGATGGAGCCCCACCTGACAGCTCTCCTGCCCCGCTCAGTGTCGCGTGGTTGGAGGGGCCCCAACAGAGCCGAGAGGGGCCCCTGCTTATCAAAGGACACTGAATATATCACTCAGAGTAAACGTGTTCTATGTTCTCAGAGGTTTGAAAACACTCTTTGTAAACATCCGACGCTTCCACTCACCGCCTCAGACCTTTTCCTCCAGCACCGCCCACTTCCACATGATTGACACTTGTCCATCACAGCGGCCCCCCCCCTCCTCCCCCCCCCCATATTAAAGGATCATTGCCCCTTTCTGCAGCCCCAGTCTGTTCCACCTGATCCCTGAACCCCGACACAGGAGGATGGACGGCAGCACGTACGGTAAGACGACGATTCCTCCGTGTTTGATTTCACAGATTAATTTTAATTTTTAATTTTTAAAAATACTTGAGTTCAGCTTTTAGAAGCAGAATGTGTGATGAAGAGTCACTATGATCAACGCTGACATGAATCTGAGTGTTTCTGTCTCTGACTGTCATCACAGCTGTATCATCATGTGATGTTTATAATGTTATCTTTAAACTTTAATGTGACACTCAAACAAACAAAGACTTTTAAGGACCTGTTGCACAAAAAGTCGACTCGTTGGATTCCTGCAGAACGTTGATGTTTTGTTTCTCGCTGGTCGAGTTTTCTCCGTTCTTAAAGATCCTCACGATCCTTCAAAACACGAAGATCACAACAAACTGATTTATATAATAAAGTCAATAAAATGCGTTTGAAAAGACAGAATAAAACAAAATGTCAGCTGTCACAGACGGTTATAAAACAGGAAGATGAACCAAAATATAACTTCTGTTTAACATATTCAAACAATCCCTGCTGACTGTGGGAGGACACTTTGGACACTTTGGACACTTTGGACACTTTGGACCATCGAGACGAGTCGGGTCGAAGAGTTCAGACTGGAAGCTGCTTGTCTGACGGGGTGAAGAGTCGGGCTGAACAGACGTGACTGACCGTGTCGAGTCTGCATGTGGTCACCTCCACAGAACGTCCAATCACTGATCACGACTCTTCACAGGATGGCGAGCGTCGATCAGCATGTATCTCAAGTGAGCGTGTGATTTCAAACCTCCTGTAAACTTCTTACAGTTTATCACAGACGTGGTCGTGGTCGTGGTCGTGGTCATGGTCGTGGTCGTGTGCAGACTGACTCTATACGTTCTAAGTCTTCGTGCACACGTAGGTCGCTCCCTCTGAGCGTTTTGACCTTTCGTACGTAAACAGAGTTTTAGCTCGCCGTAAACTGTACGTTAGTTAAACTCCTCTCAGATGTTCTTCACGTCACGCTGTGCGGCGGTTTCTCCTCCGTGTGACATCATCGTGCGACGCTGTCACCTCAGTTGGCGTGAGATCAGTGCGATGGCAGACATGACCAAACTAGCACTGATGCTAATGTTGCTAACTGGACCTTTGACACGCTCCCACCATGCTGACGAGCGGAGACGCCTGATTGGACCACTTTAAAAATGAAATGGTCATCGCAGAGGAATGGCGAGAACATTGTTGTTGACTTGGCGTGCACGAGCGCCCCGCTGACGTTTGCTTTTGTTTCATGTTTGAAGATGACCTTGTCCACGCTGACGTGTGGACTTGGCCATGACTGACTTTTGTTTGGATTAGCCAATCAAATGTGTCATACCTAGCAACGGGGTCGACCACGCCCCCTCACTAAAATCAAAGTTTGGTCGCTCTGTTGTTGAATGACTCCTGTCGTCTCAGAGATCGACCCCCTGGAGGTCCCGCCTCTCACCCCGACCAGTAAGGAGGTCCTCAGCCAGGCGCTGAAGGCGTCTTTCTCTGGATTCTCTCAGGAGAGGATCAACCATCATTTCCCTCAAGGTCAGTTTTTCTTTTCTTACGTGTCGTTAAAATCGCTCGCAGGCCGCAGGTTTAGTTTTTTTAATATTTTAAATAATACTGTCAGGAAGCTCTTCAAAAATAACATTAAAACACAATAAATAAATCCAGTGAGAAAAAATCCAGTCAGGCATGAAGATCAGAATCAAAAGAAACCATTTAATAAAATAAATACTTTTTTTGTTTGTTTTCAGAATCAAGTCTGTAATATTTTTAATGTTTTTAATGTTTTTGTGAAAGTTTACAGCTAAAGGTTATTAAATAATCCAAGCTGTCTCTACTGAATATTCAGCTAACATGAAAAAACATTTTATATATGAATGAATAAATATGAATTGATGGGTTTGTCTGTGCAGACGTCGCCCTGTGGTCTGAGTGGGAGGTGAACTTCTGGTTAGACTGGTGCCAGGCTGAGTTCGGTCTCGCCTGTCTGGGATCAGACCTGAGGGGCCTGCAGGGGGCGGAGCTCTGCGGCCTGGACAGAGAGGCCTTCCTGAACCTGACGTCAGACTGCACGGCTGGAGAGATCCTGTGGGAGCATCTGGAGGACATGAGGAGAGGTGAAACACTCGATCAGTGTGAGGCGGCCATTTAACACTAAGCACTGGTTACACTGGACACCCAGTGAAAAGATGTCAGGTGGTCAGAGGACATGTGGTTATCAGACGCTTGATGGGTTCAGATCATAGACTGTATAAAACATGGACGTCATCTCAGTGACATCACTCTTTGCGTGGCTTTAGAGGGAGTGAAGAGGGGGAGGGGGCGTGGCTTTATAAGAAGTACAGAGGGGGAGGGGTGTGGCTTCAGAGGGAGTGCAGAGGGGGCGTGGCTTTAGAGGGAGTGCAGAGGGGGAGGGGTGTGGCTTAAGAGGGAGTGAAGAGGGGGAGGGGCGTGGCTTTAGAGGGAGTGCGGGGGGAGGGGCGTGGCTTTAGAGGGAGTGCAGAGGGGGAGGGGTGTGGCTTAAGAGGGAGTGAAGAGGGGGAGGGGGTGTGGTTTTAGAGGGAGTGCAGAGGGGAGGGGCGTGGCTTTAGAGGGAGTGCAGAGGGAGCGTGGCTTTAGAGGGAGTGCAGAGGGGGAGGGGTGTGGCTTAAGAGGGAGTGAAGAGGGGGAGGGGCGTGGCTTTAGAGGGAGTGCGGGGGGGCGTGGCTTTAGAGGGAGTGCAGAGGGGAGGGGTCGGGTGCAGAAGGAGCACTGAGGGAATGCTACTTACAAAATCATGCTAGTTTTTAAAAATGACCAACCCGTCCTTGGAGCCTTCCTGCTTTTTTTAAAAGTTGAAATAAGGCTCAACTCTGATGTCAATATCTTTTCATTTGAATTCTCCAGAGAACGAATACGACTCGTCATTAACCACGTGCACGTTATCGTCTTACTGCCAGCTGCAAACAAACAAAGGTAAGAATCCGGACTTTGTTGTCGTGACCGTAAATCACCGCTCTCTCATAAATGTGAGATTCATCGTCTGTCTTTGTCTCAGAAAACTTCTCCGACTACGTTCAGCATCATCCGGACAAACACGCCTATCATCACGCTCAGTACCATCACGGCGAGAGGACGGACCTGCACGCTCTGGACTCTGTGTGCGTCCAACATCACGATTATTACGTCATCAAATCTGAAGATCCGACGAGGAGCCTGAACGCAGAAACAGGAGGGAACGCAGGTGCACCACGGGTTCGATTTCAACGTGTGAACGATCAGTTCGAGGGGATCGTTTGGTTTCACTTTACGTGCTAATAAGAACGTGTGTCTTTTCTCATGATGTGCTCATAAATGTTCCCACCAGAAAGTTTAGCACGCTCACATGAGACTCTGTAAAGACGTCGTCATCATGGACCAATCAGCTCCTCCCTCCTGATCATCAGACACATTCTGTCTGTTTGATCACATGACATCGTTAGCTTGTTTTATTCACAGAAAGTATTTCAGGCATCTTCAAATCCGTCAACTTGGAGACGAAGGAAAGAAAAAATGTTTAGTTTGTTTTCCTCGATATTTCTGTCGCGTCGGCAACAAATAAAAACACTTATTGTGTTTTTTTATCCAGATGATGAAAGCTGATTGGTTAAACGGCTGCTAGAAGCCGTTATTCGGAGGTGGAGATCTCTCACAGTGACGACTCCGACATCATGGGCTCTCTGTCGTGGGCGGCGCCGCTCCGGGAGATCGACCCTCTGACGGAGGAGAACGTGTCTGAAGACATCTTTGTTCTCCCGCAGACACACCGGAGCTTCAAAGAATACGTCGGAAACAAGACGGACCTGGGTCGAGCCGTGATCCCAGCGGCCGTCCTCGCCGGGTACACGGGTGAGCACAGGAAGTTCTTTTAACAGACTCATGTTTGTTTGAAGTCTTTAAATCATGTCCGTGTTGGAACAGGAAGTGGTCCCATCCAGCTGTGGCAGTTCCTCCTGGAGCTGCTGACAGATCGCAGCTGTCAGTCGTGCATCAGCTGGACGGGAGACGGCTGGGAGTTCAAGCTGACCGACCCCGACGAGGTACTGACGCCACGCTGACGTGAAAACCACTAAAACAAACACAATCATTTCAAAGACGTTCTGCTTTCAGATCGAAACCTCGACGCACGAGGATCTGCCAAAACAATCTAAACGCTGCAGTTAACACGCCACGCCAGAGGGTGGCGCTGTGGCGGTGTAATGAAACAAGACGAGCGAGCGTCGAGGCGTTAACGTTAACGTTTGTGTGGTCGTGTGATGAGATGGGCGCGTTTCCTCAATCGACCCTGAACTACAAAGATGTCGACTGGGAGAACTCGTGAGTCGGCCATTGTTGTTGTAGTCCACCTGCTCGCTCACGGCATCAACACGTGTGCACGCCGTCGGTGAGACGTGACGCATTTAAAAAACGTTTGCGCTCATTAACAGTATCTGTCGTGTAAACAAACAATAGATCAACGTTTTGTTGTCCTGTTTACACGACAGGTGACGAAAAACAAGATGTTACAAACGGGTTACGAAGTGCAAACCGCTCGCTTTGAGCTCTGTGGACGTGTGGCGTGTGGCGTGTGAATTCACCAGCACGGCGCTCTTTGAAAACACAAACAGAAGAAGGTGGAGTCTGTAGCTGTTGTCATGTAAACGTGGTCGATGACTCGTGAGGGCGCTGAGGTCTGTAGAGTCTGTTCTCATCGTGGCGCCCGATGTCTGCCTCCAGGTGGCGCTGCTGTGGGGTCGCAGGAAGAACAAACCCAAGATGAACTACGAGAAGCTGAGTCGAGGTCTCCGATATTACTACGACAAAAACATCATCCGAAAGACGGCCGGCAAGCGCTACGTCTACCGCTTCGTCTGCAACCTGCAAGGCCTGCTGGGATACGAGCCCGGAGAGCTGCACGCCATGTTGGACATCTGCAACAAGAGTCAGTGATGATGTCATCAAAAAGAGACAATTTTTTTATACAAGATACTAAAACTACTAAAACTTTTTATCAGTTTATGAAAACTGAGTGTGTGTGTGTGTGTTACTGTGTGTGTGTGTGTGTGTTACTGTGTGTGTGTTACTGTGTGTGTGTGTTACTGTGAGTGTGTGTGTGTGTTACTGTGTGTGTGTGTGTGTGTGTGTGTGTTAGTGTGTGTGTGTGTTACTGTGTGTGTGTGTGTGTGTTACTGTGTGTGTGTTACTGTGTGTGTGTGTTACTGTGAGTGTGTGTGTGTGTTACTGTGTGTGTGTGTGTGTGTGTGTGTGTGTGTGTGTTGTAGCACTTTATCTTGTTGTCGTTTCAGTCAAAGAATAAAACAGTAAAAAAATCAAAGGTGGTTTGTGAGTTTGTGAGTCTGGTAAAGTTTCTACGGAGGCCCTGAGGGGACACACCACGTCACGCTGACCCTCCAACATGCTAAGCTAACGGTGTGCTAACAACGTGCTGATAACCTCCATTAACACCAACATGACTGAGATCAGCGCTTCATGACGTCACTGAGCGCGAGGGCAGCTGACCTCCCGCTGAGAGGCCGCGCTCTCCGAGCAGACGCGCTGATTGGTGCAGAGCAGTAAACACAGCTGGCGTCCGTTCTGATGGAAGCTGATCTGATGTGTGCGCTCCATCCGAGCGGACGGCGGCGGCGTGTGGGCGTCGGCTCCTGCAGAGAAGCCAAGCGTCCTAATTTAACACCTCGTGTCCCACGCAGAGCGCCTTTATTGATTCATCACCTTCTGAGCCCTCGAGCTGCAGGGGGCCCCTTTCTTCTTCTGTGGTTTTTATAACGCCTCCTCCAGTCTGACCTCGTTTGGTCTCTGAAGACGGTTTTAAAACAAACGTGAGAGATTCTTTTATTTGAAATAAGCTCAAACTAAAGTTCGCTGAACACAAACACGTTTATTATTTATTTAGACTTTACGCCTTTTAAAGGAGGAATGTGTCACAGTTTGAAACCTAAACAACCTGTTAGGCCACGCCTCCTCCGCCCTCCTCCAGAGACACGCCTCCAACCTCTCCTCCCGTTCACACCATTAATTGTACATTTAAATGAAAAGGTCCTAAAAGCTGTGAAATACAATGAAAGCCAAATTTAAAGATATTTTTAATCTTCATGAACGCAGATCAGAAGGACGCGACTCACAGTGACCTGAAAGATGACTCCGCCTCCCGTGTCATCTTCTGTCTTCATCTATCCATCCATCCACACACACACACACA
>NC_136710.1:20133223-20185723 GCF_947650265.1 Symphodus melops | reverse complement strand
CAGTCTGTGAATCCTTTAGAGCAGCGTTCATGATCTTATCTCTGATACTGATGTAATGATGTGATAATGTCTTTAAGACCCCCCTCCCCACACGCCCACTCTCTTTTGATTGGCCTGCTCTTGTGGTGGAGCAGAACGCTGCAGGGCTGCCGGGGGAGCGCCCTCTGCAGGCTCATCCTGGGATTACTACGACATACATTGACAAACACACTGATTCTCATTATAGAGAGGCGTAGAGGACTCTGTTAGCATCATGTCGTCCTTTCCCGTCTGATAACCTGTGAAGACGGGGATCAGATCAGGGACGTGTTTGACCCCGTCAGTGTAAAGACATCACAGTAAGAGCCACCTGTACCTGTGTCTCTGGAGCAGCTGCTTGCCCTCAAACTGGGCCGACACCACCAGGACCTTGAAGCTGGCAGCACATCTGTTCTGTGACGTGTCCTCCACATCCTGATGAAGACACAGGACAGTGTCCACTTAGAGTCAGAGTGACACAAACACTCAGTCTGTACTGAAAAAACACTCACTGTTTATTTCTCTAAGAAAAAGAAACGCACACACACGCACACACACACTGCTCAACCAAACTCCATTCAAAAATGGTTCAGTTTGGTGCTGCTGCTGTTTAAACACCGTGACGTGACGTGCAGCAGCGTGTTCAGTGGACTGCACACCGGCTATATGACACCTTTAATGACCAATATAAACAGGAAACCTACCACGTGCACAGCCGCGAGCTCCTTCGTCAGTTTCTCCTTTATGTGATCAGCTGTTATCGCCATGTCTACATTAACTAAACACAAAGTGACGTCAGTAAATCAGCTAGTAAATGTAAACTGTTCAACACTGCCGGTTTGTGTGGAGAGATAGCGCGCGAACACCGGAAGTAGTTTGATAATTTTACGTGATTTGTTTTATTAGCTTAACAAAAAACGTGAAAGCACATTTATGATGTGACACTTAATTTAGATTCGTTATTTTGATCACAACTTTTATATTTAAATGTTTTTTTATAAATCGCTAAAATGAAATAATATCGACAACGCAACAGCCAATCACGTTGGGGCACTCGCGGATACAGCCAATCAGACACGGGTTTAACATAAAAGAGGCGGGATATAGTTTTTAAAGTGCCAAATCACATTTTGAAGGGGTCCTAAATGAACGCCGGCGTTAATGTAAAATACGATTCATGTAAATAAAAATAAAGGTTTCAGCTAAGCTATCTTTAAAGTGTAACCACTCGTATTATTAGTTATTTACGATTTTAGCTTTTATTAGCCTTTCAGTGAAACACATAACTTATTTTTAAATTATCTTTTTAGTCAGGCAGAGATTTAGGCGATAATAACAACACTGTTTATTATTGACATCGAAGAACTCAGCTGTGGCTAACTGTATGTATAGTTAATCAAACAATGAAACAGTGGAGTGAAACATAATGATAAAGTTATCTTTATTTGTGAGTTAATCTTGTTTATGCTGGTTGTGTCAGTAGACTCCTCGGAGTGAATAAAGAATAAAGAGCAGCATGGTGGTGGAGGTGGAGGGTTTCTTCGGTGTGTACATGCTGTACTCTGTTCATCCTAAATTCAAAGGACGGATTTATATCGGCTTCACGGTGAACCCTGAGCGGAGGATCGGACAACACAATGCCGGGAGGCAGCGAGGAGGAGCGAAGAAGACCAGCGGCAGAGGACCCTGGTACCTAATGTTTATTTAACTATGATGTGAAATAATACACACAAGAGGACAGACAGCTCAAATCATCTGTGATATTCACAACACACAGTCATCCTGTGCTGTTACATTATCGCAACCTACAGGCTGTATGTACGATGGATGGTTGGATGGATGATGGATGGATGGATGGTGGATGGATGGATGGTGGATGATGGATGATGGATGGATGGATGGTGGATGGATGGATGGATGGATGATGGATGATGGATGGATGGATGGTGGATGGATGGATGGATGGATGGATGGTGGATGATGGATGGATGGATGGATGATGGATGGATGGTGGATGGATGGATGGATGGTGGATGATGGATGGATGGATGGTGGATGGATGGATGGATGGTGGATGATGGATGGATGGATGGATGGATGGATGGATGGTGGATGATGGATGGATGGATGGTGGATGGATGGATGGATGGTGGATGATGGATGGATGGATGGATGGATGGATGGTGGATGATGGATGGATGGATGGTGGATGGATGGATGGATGGTGGATGATGGATGGATGGATGGATGGATGGATGGTGGATGATGGATGGATGGATGGTGGATGATGGATGGATGGATGGATGATGGATGGATGGTGGATGGATGGATGGATGGAGGGATGGATGGATGGATGGATGGTGGATGGATGGATGGATGGTGGATGGATGGATGGATGGAGGGATGGATGGATGATGGATGGATGGATGGTGGATGGATGGATGGATGGTGGATGGATGGATGGTGGATGATGGATGGATGGATGGATGATGGATGGATGGATGGATGGATGGATGGTGGATGGATGGATGGTGGATGGATGGATGATGGATGGATGGTGGATGGATGATGGATGGATGGATGGTGGATGGATGGATGGATGATGGATGGATGGATGGTGGATGGATGGATGATGGATGGATGGATGGATGGATGGTGGATGGATGGATGATGGATGGTGGATGGATGGATGATGGATGATGGATGATGGATGGATGGATGGATGATGGATGGTGGATGGATGGATGATGGATGGATGGTGGATGATGGATGATGGATGATGGATGGATGGTGGATGGATGGATGGATGGTGGATGGATGGATGATGGATGGATGATGGATGGATGGATGGTGGATGGATGGATGGATGGAGGGATGGATGGATGGATGATGGATGGTGGATGGATGGATGGATGGTGGATGGATGGATGGATGGAGGGATGGATGGATGATGGATGGATGGATGGATGGTGGATGGATGGATGGATGGATGGATGGTGGATGGATGGATGATGGATGGATGGATGGATGGTGGATGATGGATGGATGGATGGATGGATGGATGGTGGATGGATGGATGATGGATGGATGGATGGATGGATGGATGGATGATGGATGGTGGATGGATGGATGATGGATGGATGGTGGATGATGGATGATGGATGATGGATGGATGGTGGATGGATGGATGGATGGTGGATGGATGGATGATGGATGGATGATGGATGGATGGATGGTGGATGGATGGATGGATGGAGGGATGGATGGATGGATGATGGATGGTGGATGGATGGATGGATGGTGGATGGATGGATGGATGGAGGGATGGATGGATGATGGATGGATGGATGGTGGATGGATGGATGGATGGATGGATGGTGGATGGATGGATGATGGATGGATGGATGGATGGTGGATGATGGATGGATGGATGGATGATGGATGATGGATGGATGGATGATGGATGGATGGATGATGGATGGATGATGGATGGATGATGGATGGATGGATGGATGATGGATGGATGATGGATGATGGATGGATGGATGATGGATGGATGGATGGATGGATGGATGATGGATGGATGATGGATGGATGGATGATGGATGGAGGGATGGATGGATGGATGGATGGATGGATGATGGATGGATGGATGGATGGATGGATGGATGGATGATGGATGGATGGATGATGGATGGATGGATGATGGATGGAGGGATGGATGGATACTTTATTGATGCTGAGGAAAATTCAAGGCATCCAGTAGCATTATACAAGAGTTTAGTTACAATGAACAGTAAACAATAAAAAACTGCTGTCCCCGCTCCCTTCTGTATATCATAAACCCAAAACAAGATTTAGAAACCCCCTTATATGACTCAGAATAAACACATTAAACCTGTGTAATTAAACATTGACTCATACTTGTATAAAGACATTAAATATATGTGCTATTTAAAAGAGACCTGGCAGTGCATCTTTAGGGATGCAAATGAAAGTAATTGTTCTTAAAGTGTCCAAACATGAAAGGTGCTGAAATAAGGTGATGGCAGAAAGTGATGCATTCCCCTGTCATACATGTATATAATATATAACCTCTGTGTTTGCAGCAGTCCTTCCTTCAGTGTAACATCGTTAATGACCTGCTTTGACTCCTCCCACACATGTAGATGATCTGTGCCTCGTCTTTATGACCATGAACAGAAACGTGTGTTGTCCGCACAGACATGTTGATCCATCTGTTTGTTTTGCAGGGAGATGGTCCTCATCATACACGGCTTTCCCTCTGACATCGCTGCTCTCAGGGTAACAACATGTTTGTTTAGTTCTTTACATTTGGACCTTACACATGCTCCTACACGTAAAATAAGATGTAAGACAAGGGAGGCCTCTGTCTATAACACGCTTCAGTAGTTTATGACCAGACGTGTGCAAGAGGCACACAGGAGAACTGAACACACAACAGTCAGCTTCAACAGCAGACTATATACATCTAGATTTAGAAACCTGAACTGACCATAGTAAAGGGTCACAGTAAGGGTCACAGTAAGGGTCATATTAAGGGTCACAGTAAAGCCTTGTTTCCACACAGCAGTCCGGTACGGATCGGTACAGTTTGGTACGGTTTGCTTCGATTAAGCCTGATCCCGTTTGTGTTTCCACAGCCAGCCGTGCCCTATTTAGTAGGCGGTGTGTAAGCCGGATGATGATAGCCGCTATGTAACTAGCGTCATATGATAGCAGCTAACCGCTAACAGCTAACCGCTAACTAATAAATTCAACAAAGGAGAAAAACGCTACACAAACAAAACCAACGCTGGAGACATCCAGCAGGTCATCTCCTCTGTCACTGTCATGTGACTCTTTATTAAAAGAACTCAATCCAGCTTTGTTTCAGAGAAGGCTGTGTGCTGCGAGGACAAATACACACGCTAACAATCAGCTGTGTTAATGGTATAAACACGACAGAGTTTTGTTTACCGACGTAACACGGGAAGTAACGATTCTTTCCAAAAAGTGGGACGGTACGGACCGGTTATTTGGGAATCTTTCCTGGGATTAATCTATAGAAACACCGCAAAATGTGCACCGTACCGAGACGAACCGAGCCGGACCGCTCGGTGGAAATGGGGCTTAAGGGTCACGCAGTAAGGGTCTGGTTGTTGAACTCCCTCCTTACCTGACTTGTATTCTGTCCGCTAACATCCCAATCCAAACTACCAGATCTTAAAACTGGTTCGCTCTAAAAAGGTCCGAGGTCTGTAAGGACTCGTGTTGGGAACTTAAGTCTGGAATTTGGTGAACTTGGTCTGGTACGTGGAGATGTGCCAGGTCGCTTCCCGAGTTTTCCAGAGGTGCCCTTGAGCAAGGCACCGCCACCCCCAGCATTTCAGATTTTCTCTCTGTGAAGCAGCTGGACTCTGACACCTCTCCATTAGTGCACATTAACAAGTCTCAGGTCCCCTCTGCAGTTCTCCAAAGAACCTGTAGAGGTCACTGTCACCACATTTACTGCCTCAGGTGTGTAAATGTCTGTGATGCACAGTCTCCTAAACAAGTCTTCACACACACACACACACACACACACACACACACACACACACACAGTATTGTGTGTAAATATGACATGATCCATAAACAGGTTGATGAAAAAAACCCAGCTGAGCGGAGAAACGACTTTCACAGTTTCAATCCTCAGTTTGGTTTTTTTGGGGCGCCGCCTGTACCTCAAGGTGGGACCCATAAAAAGATTCCACATTGGGCCACGACCACGGCCCAAACTATAACCACACCTCCATCACACGTTAAAGAACGACGCTTGGTCTCACACACGGGAGATGAAACGTCATCGATTCACCTCTCAGACGAGTGAAGCACGTCGAGCAGCATCGTTTCTTTAAAGGCTTTGACTCTGTGAACGTGATCTGATTGGTTAGAATGAAATGAATGATAAACTGTCCACGCAGCACAGAGAGAAACATTCTTCTCATTATTTTAATGTTGTTTCAGTTTGAGTGGGCGTGGCAGCACCCTCACTACTCCCGTCGCCTCTCCCACGTCTCACGGCGCTCCAGGAAAGAGTCCAGCCTGCAGTTCCACTGGCGCGTCGTCTCCAACATGCTGCGGGTGGCGCCGTGGAGCAGGCTGCCTCTGACGGCCCGCTGGCTCAGACAGGAGTACAGGATGGACTTTGAGCCGAGCCTGCAGCCGCCGCTCCACGTCCCCATCGCGTTCGGGAGCGTGAGGGCCAAAAAGATTCAGCCGCCGCCGCCGTCGTCTGGAGGAGAGGAGGAGGAGGCCACGCGGTGTTTTCTGTGTCGAGGACGCGTCAAGGTAGAAATGTGTTCTGTGGTCAGATTTATTTCAGTGTAAACAATGTCATATACATTTATTTTCTAAATCTACACTGAAACTTTTTAAACTTCGGTCTATATTCGGTCCTAACTGCAGGACTGGACTCGCCTGCTGCTGCTTCCTGTTTACGTGTGACGCGTGAAGCACTTTGAGTCTAAGAAGGATCAGCATGGTATCATATTGTATCATACGCGGTATATCATGTGACTGGTGTTTATTTCAAAATTAAATAAAATTAAAAAAGCGGATGTTGATTCTTAAAGCCAGCGCAGGAATACTTTAAGGCTGCATTCTACCAAACGTCCATAAGGGGGCGTTTGTGAAGCGTGATTGTATCAGAGTCTATAATAAACTCCTCAGGTCTCATTGTTAGACTGTTTCAAAGATGGACAACAGGACAGCTCTCCCAAAGTGAAGACAAAGATGTTTAGAGCGCCCCCTACTGACTGGCTTCAGTGTTGGCCGTAAGCTCCGCCTCCTCCATGTCAACAGATGGGAGTAAAACTGTAACTGTTTGTTTTGTTTTTTTTGCTCAGGTGTCAGAGAAGCTGAGGTGTTTCCACCCGACGTGTTCGATGAGCAGTCACGTTATCTGCCTCGCAAAACACTTCCTCAAGTCGGAGCCGTCGCACCTCGTCCCCGTGGAGGGGGAATGTCCGTCATGCCGGCGCTCCGTGCTGTGGGGGAGTCTCATCCGACAGAAACACGGCTGCTTCGGAGACCTGGAGGAGACGGCGCCGTCTGCGTCCCAGGTGAGAGACAACGGGACGTTCACAGACGAACAGAAACCTGTTGTCCCCTCTTTGTCTGTCCATCACTGAAATCCTTCAGCAAAACTTTCAATGTTTGCTTTTCTCCCACAGAGTCACTGGGCCGACGAGCTGCAGATTTAAGGAAGTGGAATCTGCAGACATGAACTTTTACTTCCTTCCTGAAGAACTGTGCAGGCGCTGAACACACACACACACACACACACACACACACACACACACACACACACACACACACACACACACAGTTGCACAAGAAATCCAACGTCTCTCCAGGATCCTTCAGTGGACTGTTTTTAAAATGCTGATCATGAAGTTTTTTTAAAACAGTTTCCTTTATGAAATATGTGAAAAAGAAACATTTTAATATTTTCTAACAAATTAAAAGATTTAGTATCATTTTGTATCATATTGAATAATTACGGCTGAGTGCACTGTTTGTGTTTAAAGGACCAATCAGAGAGCTACAGTCTCTACATGCAGAGCTGGCTAAACACTGAAGCTACAGTGTCCACCACATGCAGAGCTGGCTAAACACTGAAGCTACAGTGTCCACCACATGCAGAGCTGGCTAAACACTGGAGCTACAGTGTCCACCACATGCAGAGCTGGCTAAACTCTGAAGCTACAGTGTCCACCACATGCAGAGCTGGCTAAACACTGGAGCTACAGTGTACACCACATGCAGAGCTGGCTAAACACTGAAGCTACAGTGTCCATCACATGCAGAGCTGGCTAAACACTGAAGCTACAGTGTCCACCACATGCAGAGCTGGCTAAACACTGAAGCTACAGTGTCCACCACATGCAGAGCTGGCTAAACACTGAAGCTACAGTGTCTCTACATGCAGAGCTGGCTAAACACTGAAGCTACAGTGTCCACCACATGCAGAGCTGGCTAAACACTGAAGCTACAGTGTCCACCACATGCAGAGCTGGTTAAACACTGAAGCTACAGTGTCTCTACATGCAGAGCTGGCTAAACACTGAAGCTACAGTGTCCACCACATGCAGAGCTGGCTAAACACTGAAGCTACAGTGTCCACCACATGCTGACCTGGCTGAGTGGTGATTTAGAGAATCAAAGAACACTGGAGGTATCTTTGTGTGATTTGGTCTGATTGTGATTATTTCCCAAGGAGCCCCGCCCCTTCTTGACTGTGATTGGTCAGAGAAGTAGACGCATTCAAAAGGTTGAACTTTTAATTAGTAACTTTATTGAAAAAAAGTTTGAGGTACAAACATTTTCTACACACAATTAAATATGCTGAAGCTAACGGACACCTTCACGGATCTTTACCGCCATAAAGCAGAAGAAGAAGAAAAACTGGCGTCGATACCGAACAAGCTAACGGCCGCTAGGTTCATTTACAGACGTTTGTTTTGAGTCCGCTTTCCTTCATATGTCTCACCTGAACATGATGCAGCTGTTTGTCTCTCCTGAAGAGAATTTAGCCCTTCTTTAAAACCGCTATATCGTGTTATTTAAACCCCCGAAGGGGCAGAAGAATAACCTCTGAAAACAGGACTAATGATCACCTTGAACAGTTAAAGAGAATCACAGAGAAACGTGGAAAGTGTTTGGATTCTGTTTGGTGACGTATAAACATATAAAAGGTTAAAAGCACGAGGGGTTAATGTGACATTTTGTGGGGTTTTCTCCCTTCTTAATACGTCAGCACTTTGACTCATCATTAATATAAACATTTTTATTTGTGAAGCTTAAACTCATGTAGCGGTCCATCCGTCTCCTGCGTCCTTACTGCTGGACAGGCGGGACTTGAACCGTGATCACAGGCTGAGAGGGAGGAACAGGAAAAAGAACGTTATTTAAAGACAGAGTCTTCCTTCAAAATAAAACTCAGTCTCCTCCTAAAGTGAAGCTCCTCTTTGTCCCTTCAAAATAAAACTCAGTCTTCTCCTAAAGTGAAGCTGCTCCTTTGTCCCTTCAAAATAAAATCAGTCTTCTCCTAAAGTGAAGCTGCTCCATTGCCCCTTCAAAATAAAACTCAGTCTCCTCCTAAAGTGAAGCTGCTCCTTTGTCCCTTCAAAATAAAATCAGTCTTCTCCTAAAGTGAAGCTGTTCCTTTGTCCCTTCAAAATAAAACTCAGTCTCCTCCTAAAGTGAAGCTGCTCCTTTGTCCCTTCAAAATAAAATCAGTCTTCTCCTAAAGTGAAGCTGCTCCATTGCCCCTTCAAAATAAAACTCAGTCTCCTCCTAAAGTGAAGCTTTGTCCCTTCTGGGCCTCCGTACATGTGTGACTGTGTCTGCAGAGACTCTGTCCTCTGACTGGATTTTACACTTCTGATTTGTTCTGGTTAACTCGGGACGTTTGAGGGCGGAGCTGGTGTGTCTCCTCCAGCCAATGAGAGTGCAGCAGGTGAGTTTAGGATACAGCTCAGTGATTGGAGGAGATTCGGACGGACGTGGACGTAGCAGCAAAGAAGAGAAAATCTAATCAGTTTATCATCCTGACTTCTGTCGTGTTTATTTCTACCAGAATCCTCGTAAATATTCTGAGTGAAGTCGGGCTCAGCTGATGTTGAGTGGGCGGGGCTGACGATGTTTTGACCATCTGGACAGAGGGCAGAGGGCTGCGTGGGACGACCACCTCCTCAATGTTTACAGTTTGGACCGCAGTACCGACTGTAAACACTAGGTGCTACATATTGGTCCGTTATATAGAAGGCAACATCTCATGGTCATCAGCAGGATTCATCGGGTCATTTACAGACCATTATCCTTCACCCTCCATCTTATTCATGCTAATCTTATTTACAGTGGCAGGGGAGCGACTCGACCGTCTCTCCTTTGAAAGTCATCCTCGCCGTCTACTCACCACTTTAGGAGCCGGCGTGCAGCAGTTGACCACCTTGCAGCAATAGGCGGCCAAAGTTGCAGAGATGGCCAACAGAGTGACCTGAATGACGATCCCCTCGGCGGAGAAATGGGACATTGCGTTCTGGAAGACAGAAGACAGAAGTCATGCTGCAGAGAGGAGGCAGACGTGCAGAGCGAGGGCGAGCTGGAGCGTGTGCAGTGATGTGGGCGACATACTGAACCCGCCCAGGCGACAAAAGTCCAGTTCACCTGCTCAGTGTGAGCAGAGACGGAGGCTGTTTGAGAAACATTATACTAGAAGTGCAGCAACAACTGCGAGATCCGCCCAAAATACCAGGATGTCAAACTGAAAAATTCACAGTAAGCAAAGTGCATTGTGGGACGGGCCGTGTTTACTTCCACATCCTGACCGGCGGCCATATTACATATTAATGTTGAGCATTGTTTACTGACTCTGATCCCAGAGCAGCAGGTCAGAGATGAAAAGGACGGACAGCAGCGAGGAAGCACTCTCTCTCCACTGTCTGATCTAAATACGGCATCAAAAGAAATCACAACAGTTGTGTTTAATTATGAATAAAAGGTTGATGGTTTGAAATCCGTTTCCTGATTTCAGATTTAAAAGAGGAACTGAGAATGCAGTTTGTGAAAATGTTTTTTATGAGCGACGAAGCTACTCGATGTTGTGTGTGTGTGTGTGTGTGTGTGTGTGTGTGTGTGTGTGTGTGTGTGTGTGTGTGTGACTCACTTCCAGCTTGTGGCAGGTTTCTCCGTGGATGGTGCTGTTGTCGAAGTCGTAGTGCCAGCAGTAATAAGAATAAGAAAATATCTCCATTCCAACCAGAGAGCACACAATGTTAATGAAGGACGCTCCACACGCCATGATCTGCATCCCCAGACAGGCTCTCAGCTGACACACACACACACACACACACACACACACACACAGATGAGATATCCTCAGACCTCGGTAGAGGAAGAGGCTCAGGCTGAGAGCAGAGAGACATGCTGCTGGTGTCTGATGCATGAAACTCACTGTCGGCAGGTGAAGGTTCTGAGCAGCAACAGCGACACTCCCAGCGATGACCACCTGAACACACACACACACACACACACACACACACACACACACACACACACACACACAGCTCAACATTAGAGCACAACTTCATGAAAGATGTTCATCTGCTGTATTTGAAAAGGAGATTTCTCCATTTTTAAAACACTTTAAAACAGATGAAGACAACGTCAGCAGAAAGACAGTCCCCAGTGTGTCCCTGCAGGGGGCGCTGGAGTCCCCCGTGTGTCCCTGCAGGGGGCGCTGGAGTCCCCCGTGTGTCCCTGCAGGGGGCGCTGGAGTCCCCCGTGTGTCCCTGCAGGGGGCGCTGGAGTCCCCAGTGTGTCCCTGCAGGGGGCGCTGGAGTCCCCCGTGTGTCCCTGCAGGGGGCGCTGGAGTCCCCCGTGTGTCCCTGCAGGGGGCGCTGGAGTCCCCCGTGTGTCCCTGCAGGGGGCACTGGAGTCCCCCGTGTGTCCCTGCAGGGGGCGCTGGAGTTCCCCGTGTGTCCCTGCAGGGGGCGCTGGAGTCACATGGATGGCGGTCTCCGTGCTGGAAATGCTGTCTCAGGCTAACTTTGAGTCAAGCTAACGACAGGCTGAGAGCTGAGGCGGGTTTTAAACCGTTACACGGCGCCCACCTGTCAATCAGCTCAGCTCCAGGAACTGCAGGATTTTAACACTTCAGCATCGACTTTGTTTTTTGATTAGCAGTGGAGGTTGCTGCTTGACTTTGACATGATTTAGTAAAGCGTAGGTACGATATCGGGGTGAGAGCAGACACATTAAGCCTTGTAGCCGGGCCGTCACCTTAGAAGTGCTCCTGTTCTTTCTCGACCAAGAAAAACCTGTGGTACGAAACCGTGCCCACAGATGGTGAAACAGCAGACAGAAACAGATTTGTGAAGCGACTCGTCTCAGCGGTCACCTGGGTTCTGACATGTTTAGGTGCTGCGTGTGTTCATGTGTCACGGCGGGCTCGTGCTCACCAGCAGGGATAAGATGAAGAAAGGGATGTCAGTGCGGGCCACGCTCAGATCATTGGCCAGAAACACGCTCACACAGAGGATCTGATAGGCAGCCAGGCTGATCTGAGTCACCTGGAACAGCACAGAGGACACATTCAAACACCACACTGTCATGTTGAGGATGACCAATCAAACACACGCATGCTGTACCCCCAGGAACTTGGGCTCAGCCTCGAGGTACTTCTGCTTCCTGTTGACGTTTCTCTGGAAGGAGACGTGAACCAGAGGGCTCTCAGCAGCCCTCGTGCCCTCCTCCACCACCGCGTCTTCATCTGCAAACCAACACAGGTGTTAAACATCCAGATTCATCGCGAGCTGCGCGCGCTGGAAGGAGAAGTGCGCGCGTGCAGCGGAAGTCACGAGCTCCAGCTGAACATAACATCTGGATTTCATCACTCTGAACAAACAGGAATGTGCACGCAGTTTGAACTGTTGGAGCTCAGATATTCCGTCTCTTCTTACCTGCCATGCTCACTGAAAGTCCGATCAAATGTCCTCAGACTCACGTCTTCCGCTTCTCTGCGTCTCTTCACCGACTGTCACAAGTTTTGCAATAACTTCTGTTGGATCTGAGTGTCCGAGTCCCGCCCCGAGTCCGTCCTGCAACACGAGTCCATCTGCACGATCAGCTGTTTGATACGAGGGCTCTGATTGGCTGGTTTCCATTCACTGACCGTTTTTTTTTAAATTTCGCCCAAAAACAGACGAAGTGAAAACACGTTAAATCTTCTTCATGCAGTTTGTCATCTTTGAATGCATTTATTTATGTTCTTATTGAATCGATGTAAAGTGAGTCTGAACATTCAACATGTGATATTCTTCTAGAATCATCTATAGTTTCCCCCCCAGAGTGGATTTGGCTGAATTCAGTTTTCTTCTTTAAACCAACGTTTTGTAATTTCTATAAAGTGACTCAAACTGACACATGATGACTTTCATATCAGGAGATTTAACTTGGATCAGAATATAAATATATCATACACTTGAAGTTGAAACTCTGATCTGCAGCTACAGCAGAATAAAGAAACATACATCATGTAAAAACATAGAGACACTGCACATCATCTTACTTGAACCTGTTCTGCAGATAAAAACCTTTTAGCTCCAGTCAGGTCTGTACGGTGGCTGGGAAGGACAAACCACAATTACAAAGTGTAGAAACACTTTTAACACATTTAGATTAAACCTTTCTGGAGCGGTGAGACGAATGCTAAATCCTGGAGGTGATTGACTGAGCTGCTGAGTAAAGACTGAGGGAGAATTTATTGTAATTGAATGATGTTTTGATAGTTATCACTCTTTTCTTCTAAATAAACTCATTGTTTGTTCACTTAGTGACGTCCGTGTCACTTCTGGCGTTTGATAAATTAACTTTGTGGTTTATAAATTTCTCTTACCTCTCGTGAAAGAGTTAGTTTACCATAATGTACATTTGTCTTAAGCTTTTCATTTTGTAACTTTGGTGTGCACTTGCCAGCCACCATAGTTCTGAGGGACCCTGAATCTTCTGCTAGAGCAGGGGTGTCCAAAGTGCGGCCTGGGGGCCATTTGTGGCCCTTGAGTGGATTTTTTGTGGCCCTTGACTTCAAATCGAAGAATCAGTAGATTTTGGCCCCAGGCCTCATCAGATGGCATATTTCGTTCTTTTTCTTTTTCATGTTAGCGAGGGAGACCTATTAAAGCCTGACTATTCTTTACAAAAAATGAGAACACAACAGTTTCCCACTGCAGTTAGTTATTGTGTATTTACATTATTTTTTGAAGAAGAGGTCAAAATACAAAAAGTTCCTTACAATATTTAAAAAAAAACAAAAAAAAACAACCCTGTGGCCCGTGAGCGATTTTGGCCAATTGGTCAATTTTGGCCTGCAAGAAAAAAAGTTTGGACACCACTGTGCTAGAGGGTCAAAGGTCAAACACACACTGTCCAAGGTGTTTTTTAACACCTGTGGTTTTCTTTGATTTCAGCTGAACAGACGAGTGACCCCTTGGAGCCATATGTGCCAAAACATTGAATAAATCTGTATGAGAAGAGGGAAATGATGTGAAACTTAAGGAAGACAGATTCATCCTTTAAAGAGCATATTGCAGGTTAAAGACAAAACTTAACTAATCATAGGAAAATACGTTAACAATACTGTTTTTAAAGAAATTCTGAAATTAATAACCCACAGGGTCTCCTGGAGACGTTTTAGTACGTTTTCGCACGTCTTTGCTTTTTACTTCCGCATTCGGCTGTGACGTAACATAAGGGAGTCCCGCTGAATCCCCGTCTGTTTAACATAGAAAATCATGGATCCGAGTGTCACTCCCGTCAATAAAGAGGAAGAAGACATGTATTCCTTTACATATAATGGTCCACTGGCTTATTATTCTGAACCTGTTAAATGTGATAGAGAGCAGAAACAGGCAGGATTAAAGGAATAACGGCCTCAGGAGAGAAGAGAGACCCGGAGCAGGCGTCCTGCTGAGTGACAGGTGTCAGCTCGCCATATATGGGCGAGTGCTGTGTTCACATCAGCATATGTAAAGTTTGTAATCACATTCAATCAATTAAAAAACTATTTGTAGAAGGTGCAAGTGACGATCATTCACCTTTACATTGTATGGGAGCTGCTTGTAAAAACGGCAAATCTGTACAACGTATTACGGTGCCGCGCTGTGCGCGCGCGAGAGAGAGAGCGAGAGAGAGAGAGAGAGAGAGAGAGACAGACAGACAGACATAGAACCCGATTACACGGCCTGTGCAAATGCAGCACCATGTCTTAATTGTTTATTCCTCATGCAGCCCAGTGCTCACGTTGTTATAGAAAATACAGTGTATGGTGCAGGATCACGGCGCACGTAATCCACACAAACATGCACAACAGCGCACACACTCCACAGTTTAATGCGTGCACATATATTAGGCTACTACAAAAAGTTTAAAGTTTTAATGGGATAGAGGACCGACAGAAGTAAAGCTTGTGTTTCTGTTTGTTTCCAAACCGCGCGTTCCGTCTTTTCCCACTGCGCACACACAAACACACACACACACACACACACACACACTCCACAGTTTAATGCGTGCACATATATTAGGCTACTACAAAAAGTTTAAAGTTTTAATGGGATAAAGGACCGACAGAAGTAAAGGTTGTGTTTCGTTTCGTTTCCAAACTGCGCGTTCCGTCTTTCCCCACTGCGCACACACACACACACACACACACACACACACACACACACACACACACGCGCTCTCTTGCAACAGAGTTGGATTTATAATAAATCGTATGACTACATATATTAAAACAGACTGTCCGGTGTCTATTACGCTCACACTAGAGAATATACAGAGGATTCCAGCAGATCAAATCATTAAACGCTTTCTGTCTGCGTATATAATATTTTATGTTAAACAGCCAGAGATTTAAATCATTAATAAGGAAACGTTTTTGTGTCTGATACCGAAATATTCAACGTGTCTGTTCGATCGTTTCTGAGGTTGTGAGAATAATTCACCAAAACACACTATGAATAATCAAGCCACTTACACTGTGCACCTGAATGTGCGCCGCTCAAGTTACAAACTATAGCAGGGAGGCATCCTGTCTGTTCTCACTCACTACCACGTATCATTACTCCTCTTTAATCATGTTTTAGCCTGTTTTTTTGTGCTTTAATTCTTTTGTGCTGCCTTCTAAATGTTTGTTTGTAAAGTGTTTGATGCTCTCGGTGCAAGACAAGTTCCCCCAGGGGCAATAAAGGCTTCATTCATTCATTCATACACGGACGCATAAAGCCGATCAAAGCAGAGTCAGAGAACGGGACTCCCTTACGTTACGTCATATGACGCGTTGTTGAAAAAAAAGCACGTTCTAAACGGCTATGCTAAAACAGCCACTTTCTCCTCTAAATTAGATTAGAGCACTTATGTGTTGTAGAACATATTAAAAAAATAACCTACTTATTTTACAGCCATTAACAGACTATATAAAATATTAATTAACATTTTTTTTTAACCTGCAATATGCTCTTTAAAGGAAAAATAAAATGGATAAGATCGATAATACAAAATATGTAAAAGACAAAATAATAAAAGTGCATGAAAATATACAAATATATCCTTTGAATGTTTTAAACATTGAGAATTAAAGGTTTGTTTTAATCCACATTGTTTTATTTCTTTGCATTGTTTCTATTTCTGATTTATTGATTAATATGTCAGTAAATAATCGTGTACATGCCTTTTTAAATGAGCGTTTTCTATTCCCAGCCCGTGTGACTGTGACGGATTATTTCTTGTATGTCTCCTCTTGGCATTATAATGAAGGAGAGACCGACCACATGTTTGACCATCCTGTCTTTGGCGTTTGAAGGAAACCATTAAAATCAAAATGGAAAGGATAAGGATAATCTTTATTGATCCCCAATGGGGGAAATTTGGGTGTCACAACAAAAAAAAACTAAAATAAATTAAAATAAATATATTGAGTGTAATGCTTAGATCATAAAAGAAAACACATGTATGTATGTGAATATTTATTAGTACAGGAAGTAAACAAAAGGGGAAAAGTGCTGAGTAACCCAGGTTAATGAATTTGAATATGATTTAGCCTCTTGTTTTTTCTGTGCATGGGGAGTGACCTCAGTGAACCTCCATCAATATGATCGATCGGTTTTCATTTGATTTTGAATGTGTGTTGACTTCTTCCTTAAAACATTCCATAACTTTACCTGACTCCGCCGAAATCAATCAGCCAATCAGAGCTCAAGCCTCAAAAAGATCCGGGTCACAAGGTCCCTCCCTCTCATCGCATGGTCAAACAGAGTTTGAACAAGACGTGAAAGCAGATTTCTTTTCTCAGCACTCAGCGGTGAGTTTCTATATGCTGTGTTTTATTACATAGTTTGTTTTCTCCCGCGGGGGAGAATTCCCAGAAACAAGCCGATTGGATAAACAGCGGATTGAAGATGATGATGAAGAAGCGTGGCATGTATTTATGTTGTATTTATTTAACATTTAAGATTACAGAGTTTAATCTCAAATGTATCCCTGTTTTATTTGAGTGATATTAAGAGATTGTTTAATTCAATCTGATAAAGCTTCAGGGGTATCCAACCCTGGTCCTCGAAGGCCACTATCCTGCATGTTTTAGATGTCTCCCTCTTCCAACACACCTGATTCAAATGATTATCTCATCATCCAGCTCTGCAGAAGCCTGATAACGATCCTGATCATTTGAATCAGGTGTGTTGGAAGAGGGAGACATCTAAAACATGCAGGATAGTGGCCCTCGAGGACCAGGGTTGGCTATTTGTATTGTTAAATTAAGATGTGTTTTTTTAATTAGATATGGTATTGGATCTTGTTATAAATTAAGTTTCTGATCATTACCTTTGTCTTATAGGTCAGGTTTTTTTTTTGTTTTTTTTGATGAACTCCTCCATGATCAAGATGGCGAGCTACCCGACTAGATCACCTGACCTCCTCCTCCAGGTGTGGAAGGACAGGAAACAAAAGGTTCTGGAGACCATGAAAGGCTTTGACTTTTTCCCTTTTTTTTTAAGTTTTTTTTTTTTTTTTTGAACGGACCTAAACGGAGCCTTTCCAGAGCGGAAAGAGGACTTAAAAAAAAGAAAGAAAACAAATTGATCTAAAGGCCTATATTGTATTGAGTTTATGGAAATTGTATCGTTTTTTTCTAAATACAACTATAATTATTTGAACTTACCTGTGTTTTTATTTTCTGTTTGTACACACACAATGGCTCCCTAGAGATGTTACCTGATTTCTTCTTTATTCATTTTAGTAAATTCTAATCCTAAATAAAGTGAATTTAGCCCACATGTCACGTGACTGTGAATAATCAAACCTATGAATCAAAAACACACAGGTTGTCCTCTCTTTCTAACATAACAGCGACACCTGGTGGACAAAACAGGGAACACTGTTGTCATGTATAATATACATGTATTACATGGATGTAAAAGAAACGTATTTAATCGTCCAGATTTGACTGTTTTACTCCCTGATGCCAACTTTGGAGAATTAACCTCCATGTTGCCTCACAAAGACTACTTAATTATTAAACTGTGGCAGAAGATCTAAAACGTTATAAAAACATGAACTCATTGAACTGTTTCAGCTACAGGAGGATTATAAATTATAACTGTTACTTTTTGAGTTGATCCTGATTAGCGAGAAGCTAATTAATTAGAATTCAGCTGAGTCACAACTAGCTAGCTAACGTTAGCTTGCTTAACTCCTGTTAGCATTAAAGTAATTGGCCAAGTTACTTAGATAGATAGATAGATAGGTAGATACTTTATTGATCCCGAGGGAAATTCAGGAAACTTAGACAGTATCTGTGATCTTTAAGGGTAAATGACAATTTAGTAATAATTATGTCAAAACAAAGCTTGTTTAATAGCTTTTTTGAAGCTAACTGTTTTGTTAGCAAACGCTCTGAAGATATCTTTCTAAGTTCTGTTGTTTTTAAGTCACCTTGTTTGTGTTGTTTTTCTCAGAGAAGGAAGAGAAGACACTCGGAGTCAAATTGAACAAACCAGAAGGTTTAATGAAGCAAGGAAACACAATGCACATCCCAAGAGTTATTCTCAGCTAAGACGTTCACCTCGCTGACATACCGATCAGCCAAAAACCAGAGAACAGGCCACGCAGGTCAGAAGTCACAAGATTATATAGTTATCAGTTAGGTACCTTCTCTAGAATATTCTTATGCTTGGTCAGTAGAAGTTTTAGCAGAAGTGGCGTGATGTTCACTTTCTGGTAAAGGTGTCCTTGAAGTGCTGCAATATGAGGACATTCAGTCCACAGCCAGCTCAGTGCTGCAGAGTTAGTTCACTGACAGCAGTTACATTTGTCTAAGTGAATAGTTTTAGCAGTACAGTAATTTGGTAAATGGTTATATAGTTACTTTTTCAGATTTCCATGATTTTTGTTTTGTTTGGCCTCTTTTGGATTTAAAAGCTTAATCAGCATGCTAGTTTGATTAGAATTAATGTTAAAATGATTAGGCAAAGTATAAGAGGATAAGGTGTTTTACTTTGAAAAGTACATCAGCTAATAACATTCAAAGTTCACAAACATTGTAACGGGAGTGATCCGGCCGATATATTAAGTCAGAACTGACAGCCAACGAATTTATTGACCAGGTCATTTATTGCTAACTTTAACAAATGACTTCATCAGCTACCATTTTATGAAGCAACCAACGCCATTTAAATGCAGCATATGTTACAGCTAACTGGCTACCATTTGCCCACTCTCTGGCAAACATCTATGACAGCACATTAGATATGTGTTCCCAAAAAGTCAGACTATTGGCAAATCAAGGTGGAATTACAGTGGGCTATATTGGTGAGATGGACTCCTCAATCAGGTTACATTCATTCCACCTCTGCATCTCTATAAAAACAAAGCATCATCTGCATACAGTATAAAAAAGAGAATCATTTTAACAATCAATGCAATTATTGTTTTAAATCATTTATGCTGATTAATATTGCTAACAAACTTCCCTTTACAAAAACAAATGCCAGAATACAAACCCTTTGATTCTTAAAAACATTGAAACACAAATCAGAAACATCGTAAACACACTTGATAGAAAACTTAATCACATTATTGTAGAGAAAACATTTATACATTTTTGATGTGACAGAAAGTAAAATCTAAATTTAGGCAGACAAACACATCTGGTACCTCCACCAGATCAGATTTATAAATAGTCTGTAGCCGGTGTAGCTTTACATCCCGATTCCACTTCTAAGATAGTGACATTGATTTACTTATATTTTCATAAAACAATAATAGTTACTATCACTGATGAATAACATACCAAGTAAAAAAACCCTCGGACTCCAGATGAGACACTTTGGTCAGTTTTTAAAGACTCTGAAGATGTCAGCTTGTTCAGGTGTGTTGTCATTCACATCATTGTTCTTAGTGTCCCAGTAAACGGGGGCTTGTCCAGAGGGGGGACACCTGGTTGCACACCTGGGCCCCCTTAAAATCTGTTTGGCCACCCCAGGTGCCCCCCAAAAATGTTAATCTATCATTGGCTACTTGCCTAATCAGAGGCGGGACTTAATTACAAATCCACCAGTCTGGTTGTTTTCAACAGGCTAATAGTAATTAATCAGTTGCAAATCAATATTTTGCAAACGTTTCTTTCCATACGCATTTCCAAAGTCAGCTTCATGCACAGAGTCTCATTAATAATGGCCAATACATGTGTGCAAATAAGACCGCCCACAAGTTTGCAAACAATTTTCTTTTTGTTCTTCTAAGTTCTTGAAATTGTGACTTTGCACATCTTTGTTTCAAACCACAATTTCTATTATGCCAAATTGTATTACTTATACAGTATGTACATTTTATAAGTGGTGATAGAAAGCGATAGAACCCCCCCCTCCCGGACCCGTCCCTGCCAGGGGGGAAAAACTCTTCTTGCTAACAAAGTGATAAAATCCTTCAACATAAAAGGTGATGTTAGAAAATGTCAGGTGTAAGGAGTCTGCCACTGGAAAAACAAAACCCACAAGGTTTTCATTTTTAACTCTTTGAGTTGGAAATTGTTTTTAATGACGTTTTTGAAAACTTTTTTACTTTTGTTTTTTCCAAAGTAACTTTAACAGCTGATACCGAACAATTCAACCTGAAATAAAACTTTAAATGAGTTTGTCAATTAAATTTGAACTAAAATTACTTTTTCAATAGTTGTTGGCATTATTATATATATATATATATATATATATATATATATATATATATATATTAACATTGTGACTCCATTTCCAATGCATAATACAAACTGCTGCTGTATATTGTTTTGTTCATCACATCATTGTATTTTTGTTGCATTGATTTAAACCTTCAGACGTACGTGGTGCACTTCTATTCATATTTTATATCAAAATCTTGATTAAGAAATGTCAACGCATGAGACAACATGAAAGGAAAAAAAGTCTAAGGTACATTTCTTTAAAAATATATTTATTTCGACTCCATTTTAAAATTCAAATTTTCCATTAGTTTATAAATACAGGAGAAAGTTCCAACAAAACAACTTCTACACACTACGTTGATTTGTAAATTTCCAACAGCATGGAGATCGATTGGTTTATTGTTGATTATAAGAAATGACCGTCAGTTATAGCAGTGGCAGACTCCGGTTTCTGAACACACAAGTTTAGAGTTCAAACAAAACATTTGAAAAAAAGGCAGAAGAAAGGCAGGTTAGTGGACGTGCCCTTTAACCCCTGAGAAAGATCACTTTGTTTACAAAAAGAGGTGACCTCTGTGTGACCTCACAGAGTCTGGTATCCGTCGGTCCTCCTCCGGCGGCCCAGCAGGTAGGCCACCACCACGATGACGATGAGCACGAGCAACGTCACTCCGACCGCCACAGCCACGCGGTAATCAGGCTGATCAGCGGCGCACGGATCAGCTGGGAAAAACAACATTTACACAACAGTCAGATTCATTTCAGGCATCAGCTTGCAATACGACCCGAGTGGGGAAGATTTTTATCAACCGTGTCAGGTGGCGTGCAGTGTGTGGCGGTGGCGTTAAGGACAGGCATGTGTGTCAGAGTCGTGTTGTGGTACTCATGGTGGTGCTACACGGGCAGATAATGATCCGGCTGCTCGCCTCCCGTCATGAGGACAGAAGGCCTTTGAAGAGACTCTGCAGACGCAGGTAACTCATTCTAATCAGTTGAAGCCCGTGTGGCTGTTGTAGGGAGATTTGGCCTTGAAATATAAATCTGATTTAATTTATTATTTCTCAACAAATTGGATTCAGATTTGAATGGGTTTGTTTTCTTCTTAAAATGAGGGTGAGTATTTGTCCCTGGAGCGGTTCGAGTGTGAGCGGCGAGCGGTCTTCAGAGCGCTCCGTGCAGATTCAGGATCCAGCAGAAGAACAGACGAGGCCGAGTAACTTCAGCACAGAACTTGTGGCTGCTGTTCACATACCTGAGGCCTCTCTGTAGGAAGGGAACGACGGGGGAGGGGAGGGAGCGCTGCAGCGTGTCAGAGAGAAAACACTGATTTTTAGTGTGGTTATGAATGTCATGTATCTGGGAGTGTGTGTGCTGACACACAGTCTGAGGGAGGTCGAGGAGACGAGCGTGCTGTGTTGACAACATGTGGTCAACATTGCATCACAGTGTTGGGTTTATATGAGTGGGGACTGTAATGTAGAATCAGTTTCTGCAGGGAGGATGTCTGACACTACTGTGATCGTAACGAGGGTCCTTAAAGGTCCTCATAGTATCAGCAGTGAACTCAACACCAGTGATCCTGGGACACTTCAGATACCTTTAGGAGCAACCAGCACCCATACCAAAGAAACACTTCACACACACACACACACACACACACACACACACGTGTCCAGGACTCTGAACACTGATGCTAACAGAAACAGAGGTCTGAAAGTAAAGAGCAGCGCAGCAATGTTAGGAAGTCTTTTGAGTTATGAACCAGAGATAACGTGATGTCTCATGTGACAGGTTAAAATATGCTGTCGACTGAAATGAAGTGTAACCACACTGACTGACAGCTGGTGTTGTTAGCCATGCTAACATTAGCCACACTGGGCATACCTGCGTCACATGTTTTACAGATGCTTTGATTAGCCGTGTTTTCTAATCAGATTTTTTTGTTTCTTCGTCTTTAATATTCAGTCAAATTCAACCCACAATGCACTGCTTTTCACTTCTCTTCCTTGTTTGAGTCGGTCTATGTTCTCACTGATCCCAGTTCAGTTCTTTGGTCTGCCCCTGATTTCACTGGAGCATTTACACCCCAAACCAAACGGACCACCTGAAAGAGAGAACCAAACAGCTCCGGGGTCAACGCCCCCGAACACTCTTTCAAATCTGAGCACATTTAACCCGGCGGAGATGATAAGATGTCATTTTGCATAAATCTGGTTTGTCTGTTTTCTTTGTCTCATAGTTCAACTCATGGCAGCCTCTCCCGCCCTCTTGTATGTTGTCTGCAGTGCTGTGTGTGTGTGTGTGTGTGTGTGTGGGCATGTGGGCGTGGTTTGCAGGTAATCTCTCCCTCCTCACTGGCTGTAGATCTACTCTGGTCTCTCCATCACTTGTTGCCTGAGTATCTCCTTCAGCTCATGTTGGCTCATTTCTAACTTCGTCTTCCCTCTAAGAAGACGTTTAAAAAGTCCGGTCGTACTCTCACCACTACAAGAAGAAGTCCTTCATTCGGGGACATGTTTCCTGACTGATCTCGATGCATGTTTCTGAAGACATGAGCTGAGCCTGATGAGGATACTTACGCAGGCCGAACTCGTTGCTCTTGGTCAGATTGAAGGCCTGCATCCTGTCCTTGTCCACGTCCAGGTACAGTCCGTTCCCCATGTACACAGACTCGCTCTTGCAGGAGTAGGAGTGTCCGACCTTTGCGGTGAAGAGTCGCAGCGACGAGTTGGAGCGACTGAACTTGTTTTCTGCAGAGGTGGCACGAAGCAAAGCTCAGGTGTCGTCAGGACATCAAATCAAAACAAAGAACGATGTTCAGATATAGATTGAAACTTGTTGGACTGCATTTCACTCAAAGTAGGCTGGTTGGTTCCTGCTTAACAGTAATTCCACAGATTATTTTTAGACCGTATTTAAAGACACACACACACACACACACACACACACACAAGGAAGTCGTTGGCTCTCCAATTCTTCTTGTCTATGTTAATATTTGCCAGAGTTGCACAACCCCTCGCAGCCGCCGAAATATATGTGCACACACTGTGACCCAATTAGAGAGTCTAAAGTTTAGTCGATAATCACAGGAGAAGTAAATCATGTTGAGAAAGTGGAATAAAATGTGATTAATTCAACTTACCGTCTTTGACTAAGGGGTAGGTGAGGCTGAACGACAGCGTGTGAACGTAGACTGTGTTGTTTTCAGAGCTCTGAGGAAGTCAGAAGAGAAAACGTCTGCGAGGAGCTACATGAAGTATTTCACAGCCCAGATGGGATCTAGTGTGACGGATTGAATCACCATGAGGAATCAAGAGCATGAAAAAACCTTCATTCAGGAAGATGTTAGAGGTTCAAGAACAAACAGTTGATGAAACAAGAACATGTAGCATCTCTTAATGTCGTAGTCAAGACCACACTGACCTGGACATACCCGAGACCAGAGTGCTCCAAGACCGAGACAAGACCAAGACCGAGCGTGCAACTCACTTAGACTGTAATACCGGGGCTTGACCGGTCTCAATTTAAAATCCAGAGTCCGCCCAGTCTGAGACCCAAGACCTGAGACAGACTTGACCTTCAAGAAGAGGTCTGGAGACCGAGACCAGTTTCTAGTACTGCAGCACAACGTTTATAAAAAATGTTAAGTAGGTAGGCCTAGTGTGGCTAATGTTAGCATGTTAGCATGAGAAGACGATGAGTCTTCTTCTCAGTGGATTTATTCCCTCAGTAAACATTTCCTTTATAAGTTTATGGTCAATCTCTGGTTTAAAGTCTCATTCAACGCAGCGTCATGTTTTATTAGTAAGTTATGCTCCTTATAGACCAGAACAGGAATGAGTCCTAAAACCAGGAAGTGAGTTAGCATGTTAGCTCCATGGGTTCTAACCTCTAAAAGTCAATGTGGATTTTGAATGCGTTTGTTCTGTGGTTAACACAAGCTGAAGAGATGATGATGTTTTGGTAGATAAACTACGTTAGCTAAGACCAACACTTGTGACTTTTAAAGTTTTTACACGTACTTAAAACAGCGCTTGCTAACAAGTAGCTAACTGAGACTACAGTGGCTCCAGCTTCACCCTCTTGTCCAAATATGGTCACTTCTGGTTCATGAAAACAAAGATGGCTGCCGCCGAAAGGCCGAATAAGTCTTCAGAACGGCAGTCAACAAACCAATGGATGATTTAACATTATTTTTAACTACAGCTACATTGCATTGCATATATGCTAACCAGGCTGGTGTAACTTAGATTCGCTAAAACCATGCTAATCTACCGCTCCATAAATCTATCCAAATATTGTCACTTCTGCCTCCAAATGCCAAAACTGTAGCTGCAATGTTTGCAACGCTAATGGTTGAATTTGCTTGACATTGCTTAAAGAAAGAAGAACTCGAAGTCTGCACCTGAGAAACCTGTTTTTTTCCTGCTCTATAAAATGGCAAAAGTAACAATATGGCTTCCAACCAAGTAAGCGTTAATGATTAACAATGATTTAGAAGGAGGTATACCCTGCACTGTACTTCTGCATGTTGACACGCCATGGTGCTGCCAATACTGGGTTTGTCAGTTGATTCAAAACAAGGAAAACAAAACACAAACCCTTCAAGGTCTGTTTCCATGGGCCACAGTTACAGCTCTGGTTGTAGAGCATTTGTAAAGCGTATGAGCATGGGATAAAGGTTAGCTGCCTGTGTTTACTCATGTCATCAAACACGGGTTATATAAGTATTTTGGCGACGTTCATCTTAAAGGGAGTCACGTAGAAAAAACCACAAAATGAATCACACACGAGTTGTGGAGAGCGGCGCTCTCCCTGTCACATGCTTTTACAGCAGGCGTGTGGACTGAACTTCCCCTTTTTGAGAAGTCTCTTCTGATTACAGTTTCCATATTTAAAAGTACAAGTCAAACTAGAAGTTGCCTTTTAAACCACTGATCGGCTTAGTTGTGATGAAAAATCAGAGTGGCGAGTAAGATAAGATAAAGATGGACCTCATTGCTTCCTCTTTGGAAATCTAATTCTCTAGTTATACTTGAATGTGTTTTAGAAAAGTACCTTGTTGAAGAGGAAGGTAATGAAGCCTTCCTTGAAGCTGAGGGTCAGGTTAGCCTTGGGCTCCTTACAGTCTCCTTGCACTGTGACTGCCTTGGGCTCAACGATGAACGTCCCATTTTCCTGAAAGAACAAAAACAAAACCCCAGCTTGTGTCAGAACATTCTCAAAGATACAACTCAGAGGAGCACTATTTATCACCGTGTCATGGAGGATGAGTAATTGTCATTTGATACAACACATCTGACCTCCCACAGTCATCATGAGGAGGAAATCAAAACTTGCCCAAAGACATTTCTCGATTCCTTAAAATGGGATGCTGACACAACTGCTGTGCTGAAAGCTGAATCATCGTCTTTCAAAGTTCAATTCATGTTCACAAGTCGCTAAATGGTTTGATCCATCGTGAAATGCACGTTTTTCACTCGTGACCAATGATCTGTACCTTTGGTTGAACGAGGCGAATCTTCAGCGCCATCTGAGCCATCAGGCAAATAGTTGACTCGTCTTTCTTCAGGGTGTAGTTTCCAACAGTGAAGTTGGTGGAGGGAGTAGGTTTAGGAGGAGTGGGTTTAGGAGGAGTGGTAGTTGGGGGCTTTGGGGTTGTGGGCTTTGGGGTTGGGGGCTTTGTGGTTGTGGGCTTTGGGGTTGTAGGCTTTGGGGTTGTGGGCTTTGTGGTTGTAGGCTTTGGGGTTGTGGGCTTTGTGGTTGTAGGCTTTGGGGTTGGGGGCTTTGTGGTTGTGGCCTTGGTAGTTGTGGGCTTTGTGGTTGTGGCCTTGGTAGTTGTGGGCTTTGTGGTTGTTTGTTTGGTTGTTGGGGTTGTTTTATGGGGCAGTGTAGCTGAAGGGCTAAACTCTATGGCAGGGGCCACAGTTGCAGCTTTCTCTTCATCTTCTGCCAATGACAGCGCTTTAAAGAAAGAGAAAGAACAGAATTAATATGATTGGACTTGCACCATTTCCAAACTTCAACTCCCCAAACATGGACGGTGGGATTTATACATACATAGAAACAACCATTACAGTCACAGACTGCTGACTCAGCGCGAGCTGTATCTGGCTGTTGCTCCGGTGAATGACTTCTGCACTAATACTCAACTGCCTGCATGCAAACAAGCTCAACGTGGACAGAGACGTCTGTAAGGATCACGCCGAGCATGTGTCCACATGTATGGTGGACCCAAGGCTGGTGAGCAGGAGCCCTCTTCCATGGTTTGAATGTTCAGAACTGTGACCACAGCGCAGAATATGTTCATTTATTCACTGAGCAGACTTCACACAGATCCTGGTGATTTGAAAAGTTGGTCACATTAAATACTCATTCTAGCTGATAACAGTCTGAGCTGCTTAAACAAAAGGAAAGAGGTCATATTGGACGCTTCTAAATGACCTTACGATGGCAGAGTCCAAACAAACGGCGTGGAGTTTAAGGAGATTTGCAGGGTCGGCCGTTAATCGTCTTTCCTTCTTCAGGCGACCTGGTTTCAGAGAGTTCACCTGATGTGTTTGCTGCACTTCTAGTAAACAAACGGTGAAATGATCAGACTGACTTGATAGCATGACGGCGTTCATGTTGACGCACAGGTCATGACACACATTTATTGCACAGCCGTGTGTTTTCAGCGCACTGCTTATCTCCAGGCTCAGAAAGTGCTTATTCAAATGGAGCAGGTGACTCAGCTCTGCTAAAAGGTGTCAAGTAGCCTCTGTTACGTTTCAGGTTGAGTCAGACGGATCAGCAAAAATCTCCAGTTGATTTCAGCACTAAAATCTCAGGAGCTGTTTCAACATTTTTGGGGTTTTATGGACTAAAAGTTACGAGAACGTTTTGGGAAAAGCTCCAGTGGAATGTCTCCGGCATCAGCTCGCAATCTGGACGTCATGTCTGCATCAAAGGACATCCTCACAAACGACACAGGAAGTATCCCAACAGGTCAGGAGGACCATGTGTTTGTTCTGTTCAAGGCCATGACACTCCCCTCCCCGCCACCTCGGACAGAACGAGCTGCTCTGCTCTTCCCCCAAACTGCTCACGTTGTTCATGTTGTTGTGCAACTTTGGAGTTTCCAATTTCAACTGAGTTTAAGTGAGTTTGTGCGAGCTGTGTGTTTGGTCTTCACAAGATTATAATCTGTCTAACTGTCCCCATGTCTTCAAATTCAAAAAACTTTATTTGTGGCGTCTGCTTTAGAAACATTATCTTCCCTTTTTTGAGTTTCTCATCTCCTTCCTCCGTCCTTCAGTTTGTTTGGGTTTCTAATTTAGAGTCAAAGTGGTGATTGAGTTAACGCAGCCGGCTCATCTCTCTGATGATGTCACACACTTAGAGAAACAACAGGAGCCTGTCGGGGACAAAAGTAACGACTCTGAGTGGATGAACTTTGTTCAGGCTCAGGATTATGTTTCACTTATTTCAGCAATAATGACAAATTCTGGAGCGATGCCAAAAAAACCTTTTGTGACTAAATTATTAAGAAACTAAATATTGAAAACAACCAGTGTTGTAGTTAAGAAGACCACACTAAGACCAAGACCAGAGTCAAGACCAAGACCATGACCATAAATATCTGTGAAGAATCCTCACCGTGTGTGAAGGGGGCGTGTCCCTCCCTTAGAGCGCCACAGCGGGATGATTGTGGTCGTAAGCAGAAGATAAAAATCAAACTATGATTGAACTAAAGTTGAGATCTTTTCGTCTCATCACGGAGACATCAAGAGACGGTCTTGATTTCAGATCCAGAGTCCGCCCGCTCTGAGACTGAGACAGGAGCGAGTCAAAATGCTCTGGAGTCTAAGACTAGACCGAGACCTTCAAGAAGTGGTCTGGAGACCAAGACCGGATTCCAGGACTACAACTCTAGATCCTCCTCTGTTCATTTGTCCTTCCTGCAGCAGGTCGTTACTAAAGCGTCTCATCAGACTCCAGAAAGAAGGAAACTTTCTCAGGCAGGAGACAATTTGTTTACATTTAGACGCAAGAAATAAACATCCTGATGAGACTGAGAGACTGTAGTGCTGCTAAAATGTTGTAGGAAAAGTAAGGAAGCCCTAAGAGGACACACATCAGCTCTGCTCTCTGTGATGATGAGAAGACATCCAGTAGAGACTGGTCGTCTCTGGGACACGACGCTGGTAACGAATCTTTCTAGAGCTTCTGAATGAAATGTAGTGGTGCATGTCCGCTCTGGGCTTCCGTACCTTCATACTGACTGCCTTATAACGAGTGTGCGTCTACATTCACTCCATTTCCTGGAAATATTTTCATTCTTGCCATTTTGTTTCCATATTTAAGAATCAGACGTGATCGAATCAAAGGATCAATATAGTTTGTTGTTTTTCATGTTTATTTGAACATGTTGAAGTCAAATGAATACAGAGACTTTAAATACACATAAATGCATACTTATTTGTTTTGTTCATAGAGAAGTGTAGTGTTGTTATTGTGAGATAAGAAAGCCGAGACTCGTCATGACATGAAAACTGAGCAACATGTTAGATTTGAATGCGCGTCCACTTCGGGCTTCCGTAGAAAACCTTGTTGAAAGTCTAATTAATAGAGGCTTTACTTTTGAAAGCGCTTGTTCTGAGAAATTGGGCTTCAGATTGAATAATTTTCAGTCTCACTAATGAATAGGGTGTTTTACTCTCTCTAACTCTCTTCCGGCTTGAAATCACTTAGTTTGTTTTAAACAGCGCAGTTTTTGCTCCTGACGTGCAGATTCATCTTATCTATAAAAAAACATCTGTGTTCCACCAGCAGACATGTGACAAGGTCGACACACAGCGGAAATGTTCTGTTCTCTAAAACAATCCAGGAAGTCTCCCTGAAGTGTCATTAAATCATGACAGGCGTCATTTATAGCGCGCGCGCAGAGAAGCGCGTGAAAGATTAATTAATAACATTAAAAACATCCAAGATCCACTTCTACGTGTACTGACACTGTCCTGCTTTGTGAAATAAAGTTTTAAACAGTTTTTACTAAAGTGCAAAAAATCAAAAAATAAGGTGTTGCCGCCCAGGTGAGCGCGTGCAGTGTGACGGAATAAAGGTGTTACCTGAGAGCGCGCACACGGCCACGAACACGAACACGGCGCTCCTCTTCATGCTGACAGGTCCTCTCTGTTCACCTTCTGCTCACTGCGGATCAATGTGAACAAACTGCGCTGCGTCTGCGCTCATAAACAAACAGCTGCGTCAAGCTGCGCGAGCTAAGCTGCGTCACCGGAAGTGCGACTTGAGAAATAAAAGCATCTACATGAAGCGACACAAACATTGATTTAATGAAATGTATTTACATAAAATCCTTCCTATTAAATCACTTAGTAATCGTGTATTTTAAATAACCCGTTTAACAATAAAATTAAAAATACATTTTATTTGAAGGCGCCTCTCAAAACACAAAAGGTCACCTATCAAAGCAGAGATGAAAATGAAGATTAAAGATGTACAGATAATCATGAAGAGACTCATGAGACAGGCTGGATGGCGTGTCTGTCTGCTGGGAGGGACCTCCCCAAAACAAACCTTTAAAAAAGACAAAATAAATGAACACAAATGAATAAATAACTAGATAGCTAATGTTTATACAGTTTGCATTATAAAGAAATAAAGAGAGGAGTTGTGTCAGTCAATCATGTTCAAACAATTTAAGAAATGTTGCAGAACCGGGTTCTCCATCCAAGCAAATTCTGTTTGTTAACCCGTGACAAGTTTTTGTTTTATTTTGAAAGCTCTAGCCGGAAACACTGGTGTCCATAAGAGGTACTATTTTTTATGTTTCAAACTTCTCCTGTAAATGTTCAGGAAACGAAAGTGACTGAAGGCAGAAACACAGGCCGATAAAAGTGCTGCGAAAGGTCGCGTGTTCCCTCCGACAGTGAAACGAAACTGTGCAACCCACACACACACACACACACACACACACACACAGTCTGCTGTCTGTTGATTGGTTAAAAAGAATCGTCGACCTTTCTGCGTTCTAACCTCTCTCCATGTTTCATCTCCAACATTGATCCTAGTTTGAGCAGCTTTCTGCTGCTGGAGCTTATTAGAAACATGCAGAGGCTTTTTAGCTCGGGTACAATCACTTCTATCTGAAGCAGTTCCACTGCCCGCTTCCATCGCTGCAACACCTGTTCACCTGATAACTGCTCTCATATCTGGCAAACCCAGGGGCGTCCAAAACGGCCTTCAAAGCCCCGCCTACCTTCTCTGGTCCAATCAGATCCAGAGCATTCAGGAGCAGAATCTAAAGTTAGAAGGAGGACATACTGGCTGCTGCATTGTTGTCAGAGAAGCTTCAACACAGCAGGTTTCCTTCATGATCACACAGGAAGAGAGCAGCTCTCTGATTGGTCCTTCAAAACTAGCACGTGTTACTAATATTAATAATATTTGTAGCGGTAAATATGATTGTCAGATGTAGTATTACTTTAAACTCTAAATGTCTGTTGTAGAAGCATGTGTTGGACAGATTGTCGTTTTAACAGTAAACAGATTCATACAGTAATAAGTCTTATTTTGTAATGGAGTAAAGAGAGATGAGTTTTCACAGGTTTTAATGTTCCTGTTGGCAGTGATAGAACAATCAGAGAGGATATTTCCTGACCTCATGTGACACAGAAAAGAGGAAACAGTTATTTCCCCTGAATCACACATTTTGGTGTGATCACAAGGTTTACAGAGACGGTGTTTAAATGTGAGCTGTGCTGACAGACTCTCCAGAGGTCAACGAATTCCCCTCTGACACGCCGAGAAATCAACTCAACTCAACTTTATTTATAAAGCGCTTTAAACAGCCCTGGCTGTGACAAAGTGCTGTACATCCATGAAAAGCACAAACTTAAAACATTGGGACCGGCAGAAGAAAAAGCCCTATCCCCTCTGAGCTTCCGCTTACACCTCGGTACCTCCAGGAGCAGCTGGTCAGCTGACCTGAGGCTCAGAGAGGTAAGGTGGGGCGAGACCATTTAAAGATTTAAAAACAAATAAAAGAATACAGCAGAGTTAAAAGACAGAATCCTAAAAATAATAATTCATGTATCAATAGTTATGACTTTAATTATTTCCTGATTTATAAGCGGCCGAGCACTCCAGAGTCTGTTGAAGCGTTCGGCAACAGTTAATTGAGCGCCATCCACCAGCGTTCAGCAGGACATGAAGGGTGAATGCTGTCAGCCCAAAGAGAGGTGACATGTCATGGTAGAATGTCAGCCCTCTGGGGCCCCCTACTGGCCTGTTGACAAGCAGCGGCCCTGCGACGCGCTGGGTCAGATTCAACGATATTCAGCATTTTAACAAGTCTATTTGACAACCTGTTAGCCACAGTTAGCTAATTAACTGCTAACAAGCGCTAAATCATAACCCACTTTATCTTTATAATAACAGAGCTGGTCATTCTCTTTGATTGACAGACTGGATTATCTGAGCCAGCAGGGGCAGCGCAGTCCTGTGTGTATGTGGAGCTCCCGCTGTGACTGGGACATATATATATATATATATATATATATATATATATGTTTCAGTTCATTATGAGTGTATTCTTAAAACATCATCGTCCGTCCCTCGGACTGTGACAGGTAGGAGACGGTCCTGATCACTGAAGGCTCTTCCTCCCACGCCACTTTTAGACACCTGCATTCAAATACATACGACCAAGTTAATTGTGTTATCGGCCTGCTGGGAGAACTATGAGCCACCTGTTGTTTAAGGGAGCATATTATGAGAATCCATTTTTACAGTGTCTTTGAACATTTATTTGGGTAACCATTTTTATTCTCTCTACAAAGGAGGAATGTCTACGGGAAAACTCAGGGGGCGGGGTCATTACATTTAAAGAGACACACACCAAAACGGAGCGTTCAGAGAGAGCTGGTCTCTACAGGGTCACATCCTCTGCTGCTGGATTCATCTTATATTTGGACCAAAGCTCAGAAACACTGATGTTTCAGTTAGAACACAGGAGGGAGTGTTTGGAAAAAAGGTATATTATGTCCCCTTTAAAATAACTTTTACTCTCTAATAGTGCTGAGTGAAGATTTACATTTTAAAGTGTGTCTTTAAATTCAATGTTAAGTCAGAAAATAGAACCTAAATTTGTTTGCTGTCAAAAGTAAGAAAACATCATTTAAACGAGGCGTAAAATCTGTTGAATTTAAATGTCTGTACACTTATCTAAAGATGTGTCCGCCTTTTAAACTAAAACATCTCTTTTAGTTTGGGCTCCGTCTGAACTGTGGAAGCTCTGTGTTTTCATTGGTTTAATTTCCCGGGAAAAAAAAGTTATGATAATGAGGTCACTCCCCGCCAATCCCGCTGTTTCAAACCCATCCGGTCCCGCCCTCCGTGACGACAAGCGCGAGGAAACTGTACACTACCATATAAGGAAAATACTCCCGCATGCGCAGTGGCTGGAGTTTTGTTTGAAGTGAACTGCTGCCTGGGACTGCCCTACAAGCTGCAAAGTCGACAACAAGCATTTGGATTTTTTGACAGGATATTTTTCCCGGTTCCTCCTGAGAGTGTGAGCGCCTCTATGCATCGCAGAGACCATGTTAGGCCATCACTACCCGACCACCGACAAGTCCCAGCAACTGGTCAACTATGTGGAGGATTACCTGGACTGTGTGGAGTCCCTGCCTCTGGACATACAAAGAAATGTTTCCCTGCTCCGAGAGATCGACGCAAAGTATCAAGGTAACAACAGTGTGTGTGTGTGTGTGTGTGTGTGTGTGTGTGTGTTTAAAAACAGACAAACATGAACAGAGGTCCGGCAGGCTGAGCTGAAATGGTGGAGCAGGCGCGACCCTTGTCTTCCCATTTCTCCTCTGTGTGTACAGCTAATACAACCAAAACCATCTATTCGATTAACCGAAATGTGCTCGACAACTTCCATGATCTATTTCTGCTTTTGAAGAAGTCAGCATGCCATAAGGAGGAAAAGCCCGGTTAGAGTCCGTGCTGGTTTTTTTGCCTTGCACCAAACTCCCTTTGAAAAATGCTCAAATGTCTTATTCTGTCCTCGTGTCTTCCGGACACATAATCTATCATCTCATCCAGGATCGATTATGAGTCATTAGTGATCACTGAATAATTCGGCATTAATGTAAATCAAGTCTAGCTTTATTAAATGGTTAAATCCCAACTTTTTCAGTATGTACACACTACCGCCCACTGTGGTGTTACCGGGGAGGATTACCGTGAAAACACCGAATCAACTGGAACAGGCTCCTCGGTTCTGTTAATGCATGCCGATATACAGACTGAGCACGGACAGGGTTGTGTAGATTATGAAATGTGTTCCTTCATGTTCCCGGTGACAAGCAGGAACCAGGAGGTGTAAAAACAACCCTCATTGTTGCTGATGTTGACGCGCCGCCCTCGGTGTCACGTGACCTCCTTCACACCTCGCGCACATCGAGAGAAGGAGCAGACTTTATATTCAGCTTGTTTTAGATGGAGACCTCTCGAGCAGGGCTCACACCGTCGACTGAGAGCTGCAGAGCTCCTCTTCTGAACCCCCCCCCCCCTCCTTCCTCCCCAACATCTCACCGACGTCATTTCCTGCAGCTTCGCCCCGCCCACTTCTTCTCCTCCTCCTCCAATGTTTACAGACGACGTCCTTCATGTTTTGCATGATTGGCTCCTGATGGATGTTTGTGGTGTCAGGTTGAAACCTCTGAGCCGAGCTTTCCCATCACTTGTGTACTGATCACTTCATTGATGATGCAAGTTTACACTCTGATCATCATGCTACACACACACACACACACACACACACACACACACACACACACACACACACACACACACACACACACACACACACAAACACACAAACAGGATCTGGAGCTGATGTGTTTTCTTTGCATGTTTCATTCTTGCGTTAACGTCTGCGTCCCGTGTTCTCCGCAGAGGTGCTGAAGGAGGTGGATGAAGTGTTCGAGAAGTACAAAGGCGAGCAGGACGCGGCTCAGAGGAAGCGTCTGCAGGTCCAGCTGCAGCGGGCGCTCATCGTCAGCCAGGAGCTCGGCGACGAGAAGATCCACGTGGTGACCCAGATGACGGAGCTGGTGGAGAACCGCTCCCGTCAGATGGACTCTCACTCTCTGTCCCTGCAGGAGCCCAGCGAGGCCGAACGCCTCCCCGCCGAGCGCCGCTCCAGCGTCCAGGACTCCCCCGCTCCCGAACGCACCTCGGCCCGCCGACCTCGACGCCAACGGAACAGCGAGAGCCGCGACTCGAGCCACCCGTCTGCCAACGGCTCTCTGGTGGACGACCCCGTGGAGGAGCTGTCCATCCCGCCGCCCCGGGAGAAGAAGGCCAAGTCTGCCAAGAAGAAGAAGCGTAAGAGCAAACAGGAGCGAGACGCCTCGCCCGTCGACTTCGCCATCGACCCCAACGAGCCCACGTACTGCCTGTGCGAGCAGGTGTCGTACGGCGAGATGATCGGCTGCGACAACGAGCAGTGCCCCATCGAGTGGTTCCACTTCTCGTGCGTGGGGCTCACGTACAAACCCAAGGGGAAGTGGTTCTGCCCCAAGTGCCGGGGGGACAACGAAAAGACGATGGACAAAAGCCTGGACAAAAACAGAAAGGACCGCCGCTCGAGGTAGTGCGGCGTCGGGCGGGTCCACCGTCAGTCCTCGTGATGTTGTTAGAGCACAATCGAACGCCGTCTGTAGCCGCAGCGCTTATTACGAATCAGCGGAGCGGACGTGCTGCGAGAATCCTCGGCGTCACGCCGCCGCCGCCGCCGCCCAGATGTTTTTATTTCCCTGAAAACGAAGAGAGGAGGAGGAGTTAGTGTCCGATCATGTGGTGTAGAGAGCGAGCGCCGCGGCTTTTCTGTTTACAAAGAGACACTGGAAGAACGCCTCGTGTTTGTGTTCTGTTTTTATTGGTTGGTTTTCACTCGTGTACATTTCTTTTTTTTATATTCATTAAACTTGAGTATAGTCGTCTTCTGCTCTCCCGTGTCTTCCTGAACCGCCGACCTCGCTCGCCAACATCCTCGAAATGTTCCCAAGGAAACCTGCGTCTGCCTCATGTCCTCTTTGTAAAGGTCTGGGTCTAGTCCTGAAGTCCTGGTCTAGACCCCCCCCCCCCTTTCCTCGAGTTTGGTTTGCAGCCACGCCTTCAGCGTTGCTGACATCACAGAATAAATGGCCCCGCCCCCTCGCTCCAGCTGGATTTGGTTTGTGTTCAGCAGCTCAGCATGAGGTAAACGCTCCCTGACAGCAGAGGATTGTGGGTAAACAGAGGATTAGTGACTCTTTAAAGGGGCAGTACGTCACTTCCTCACATCATTAGATTGTATTTTATTTTGGGATAAAAGATGCCGATGGCTTCACTCACGCTCACGAGGAAATCAGATTCCTCGTGAGCGTGAGAATTTCCCGGCCAATATAGATGCTCGCTCGTGGACGTACGAGCACGCCAGCGAGAGCGTGCAGTTAGCCTAGCGACCTGCGGGGTCATTTAGTGAAAGTGACGCATCGGCCCTTTAATGATCTGGAATAAGAAGCGTTGTTGAAGCTCGGATTGGAAGTGTGGCGTGCGTCCACCGCTTTCACAGGGCTGAACACGTACTCAGTCAAGACCACGTTAAACGAGCCCAGAGTACCCGTGAACGCTCCCCAGCTGGCGTGCAGCGTCTGAAACACGGGAAGGTCGTTCTGAATGACTTGAAGTGATTTGTTGTTTTAGAGAGCGGCGTTCTTCTGATCTCAGCGATGGCGAGATGATCTTGACCCGTCTTTCTTTCTTTCAGGAGACCGCCCGGTCTGAGACCACTTCCTGTTCTGAGAGGAGACCTTCAAAGAGTCTCACTGAATGATTCAAACTGACAACACTTCCACACATCTGCTTTTATTTAAATATAAAAATGTCACGTTTTTCAAACATTGGGCCGACCAATCAGCTGTCAGAAGAAGAGACAGGTGACAGGTGTAACATTTCCTGTTTTTAAAACCCCTCTGCCTCCACAGTCACACGGTAACGTAACAGCAGGAAGCTTCCGGACACTTTGACACATCCACACGGCTCGTCGGTCTGAACACGCGGCGCTGACAGGAAGCTGTCCGGCACGCTCCTCCCCGCCGGCGGACTGAGCGGGTTATTTAACAGACGAGTTTTCTTCTTCACACACACCAATCAGAGAGGAGTCCCCGCCCCCCGGGGCGGACATGTTGGAGGATGTGAAAGCACGGAGACGAGTTGAGCAGGTCACAGCGAGCCGAGCTACTCCTCGTCCTTCCCGCCTGTTTTACTCAGCTGAGACAGAAGAAGAAGATGAAGATGATGATGATGAAGGAGGGTCCAGAGCCGGGCTGTGACTTTCACTTCATTCTGTTGCTTGTTACTTACATGCTGCAGGATCAGGACGAGGGGACGAGAAGGAGAGAGGAAACAAGGAAAAGGTTAAGGATGCATTTCACAGATGTAGAGCTCCACCTTGTGGTGAAAAGGGGGAAAAGCACTCACTTTAATCACGTCCACCCAGTTCCATCCTCTTGGCAGTTCTCCTTTGTTATCTGGAAGCAGAGATCACGTTAGTGTTCCTTCAGCTTTGACTTGAAGAGCGACAGATCGTACGACAGATTAAACGTGGTTTGAATTTGGGGTGAAGATGAAAAGTTTAAGAACAGAGTTCTGTTCTGTCTGAAACAAAGACGGCGTGCTTTAGACGCCACACGTCGTGCTCAGTCCACGTCTGGACGCTCTGCAGGTTCGAGTCACATTTCAATGTGTCACGAAAGTCAGAGTGCATCAGAGCGGCTGCACAGGAAGTGAGCCTCTCCTTCCTGCTGCACGTGGAACCATCGAGACCCGGCGTGTTTGATTTGAGATGTAAACAGAAGCCGCGAGACGAGCGACCGCTCAACCTGTTTTGCTGACGATCCTCCTCTTCTGAGCTTTCGTCAGCTGCTCCTTCCTCTCCTTCTTCTTGGTGGTGGAGGCGGCGGTCGTCACGTCACTACTCGACAGCAGCGTCTGCAACGACCAGAAATGTCTGCAAGTTATCAACAGTGAGAGTCTTTACAGCGAGGAGGTGGCACATGAGGGGCCGTGTTTTTGTTTGGATTATACGACCAGCGTGGAGCGCTGGCCTCCAGCACAGAACGCTGTGACATCAGTGCTGCTTGTTCCCCGTCTGACGGGTCTTTAAGTTGTGGCGTTGGTGCAACAGACTGACCACAGCAGTGACCACAGGTTTGTGGTTCTCCATCAGGCTCTCCTGGTTCTCTTTGGCCCACTCAAACAGAGTGTACATCATGGCCGTGCCCAGGTTAGCCTCCACCTGCTCCTCCAGCTTGGACAGGATCAGCTGCTTCGTCTCTGCAGAGCTGGAGAGACACGCACAGCGTTTAGCACCTGAAAGCTCACTATCATTTCACTCTTTAATGTCCCTTTGGAGCATGTTTTTTTTGTATTTAATTAATGCCTTTATTAGACGTCTCCCTTGAGATTTTTTAACGACCTCGCTGTCCTGCACGCCACAGAACATCAACGCTGTGCACGCAGCTTACATTCTGTTGTTGAAGAAGGCATCGAGGGTGATTTGTGGGGACGTCTCCGGGTACGTCTCCGGCCAGCTGAAGTCCAGGAGGAAGGCTTTGGTGTCCTCGAGTTCTCCTATCTGAAGAAGAGAATCAAAACATCACGATGACTCCTCGTGATTCAGGCAGCTAAAGGCAGAGCTTCATCCAGCCTTCCTCCTCATCTGACCGTACTCACCCTGAACTGAAAGGAAACCGGACTGATCTCCTTGAAACACTCGTCTCCTTCGTAGATGGATCGCAGAGCCTCCAGCTCCATCTGAGAGAGAAACAAGGTGAGAAGATGCAGAAACAAACCTCAGCCCACCAAACCCCATTCAAAAACAGGTGAATTAAAAACACAGTGAAACAACCAGGACTCACCTTGTCACTGAATTCTCAAACACAGATATAATCCTAAAGACATCAGATAAAACACACAGACCAACTACATCCTTCATGTAGCTGAGAGCCTTTGTTTAACAGGCCGTGGAGGCAGGTGGCCTCTGGTAAACTGTTATTTAATTAACATTATATCTACCTGTAATAACACACATACAGGCCGAATTTCCCCGATAAGGTTTTTAAGTCATTAGAAGATAATTCAACTCGTTTTTGCCCAATCAAAGTCTCTCTTTTTACCTAAAATCTTAATTTAACAACATTTTAAACGGAATACGGCGAGGCAGACTCTCCGCTATAAATCAGAGCTTAACAGCAGCTACAGACGTGACACTCACACCTCACTGATGTTTATGCTAAACAGAAGTCTTGAATATTGAATACAAAGAAAAGTGGTGATTTACTCTGCTCTATAATGAGCAGAAAGGCTTTCAGGCTAACATGCTAACAGTCACGCTGGATAGCATGTTAGCCTTTAGCAGCAGCTAGCTGGCTAACTAACGGCTGGTCTTACCTCCTGATCCTCGTTCGCTGTCATGACTTTCCTTCAGTTTCTGTCCTATAAACTCTGCGTGTAGAGTCCAAAGAGGAGAAACAAACCCGTGTTTAACGACCCATTTGTTTTAATTTAAATGTAACTCTATTACTATATCACAACTTCCCTGGCTGGAACAGACCGAGTCACCATGATGTAATACGCATGCGCGGAAGGGAATCTGTGTGCACCGCGTCATCGCAGGATGTAGAAGGTGATGAACACACGCAGCCTCCAGCTAACACAAATACTTCTTAAAGGTCACATGACCTCCTCCTCCTCTTCAGGTGAAATCAGTGTCCTCGCTCCTCTTCATCATGTGTGTGAAGTGTGTTGTTGTAAATCCACTCTGATCCTGTATTTGATCATGTCTATAAACCCCTCTATTTCAGCCCTGCTCAGAACAGGCTGTTTCTGTGTCTGTAGCTTTAAATATGTAAATGAGCTGTGTCTGACCACGCCCCCTCTCTGGAAGGGCTCGGGTGTACTCGCTGCTTTCTGGCTCCATGTCCTATTGTTTACGGTGAGAAGGCAGACTCAGAGGGCAGAACAAACACCTAGCTGTGGGAGTGTCACCCACCTGGGGGAGGGGCTACTGCCCTTTGTGATGTCATGAAGGGAAAATCTCCAAACGGCCTGTTTGAGCTCACATTTTCTGAAAAGTGGAGCAGGCAGAAGACGGAGAGGATGGACTTTTCCCATCATTGGGGGGTTTGGAGACAGACTAGAGACACATGTTAGAGGAAGATGGAGGACAGGATTTTATAGAATCAACCTTTGGATACATGAAATGTGGATTAATCTACCAATGAAATAGTCCTATACTTTTAGGACATTTTAGGACCAAGGAGGAGAGAGAGTTTAGAAAAAGAGTGTCATAAAAATAAGATCAACCTTGTTTCTTAAAATACAAACAACACTGAAAAGAACAAGTTCATCTTTGTGTTTCTGGTTTAAACCCTCTGATCTTTTAAGACGAGAAGCAATAACTGAATCCTCTCCGCAGCTAAATCCAGATCCGTCTCAGCCTCTGTCTTCGTCTCTCTTCATCCTCCTCCTCGTCTTCCATCAGCAGCGTCTCTCCACCTGAGGGGAATAACTCAGAGGATCAGCGTAATCACAAGTCAAACACCATGTGTCATATTGAGCTGCACAGTAGAAATTATCCCTGCTTCCCCCTCACTGAACTCTGCTGCTGGCATTCAAACATCTCTCATCTGTCCTCGTACTCAGAGATAATTCACTTTTACATCACTCAGATTAACTGTAACTTTAGGAGAGTGTTGCACCAGCCGTCTCATCGCAGGGAGGTGTATTTTTAAGTCTTACAGTACACTTCTCTGTCATAAATCTTCGAGCATTTGTTCTAAATTAACGCAACAGAAAAGTGGGACAAAGTACGATAATAAAGTCGATGTGACAGAGCAGCGACAAAAAGTGTTTCTACTTGGGTTTCTTTGCTTGTTTTAAAGGTCACATATTATTTAAAATCTTCTTCCTCATTTGTCCCTGTCTCCAAACCCCCCAAGGATGAGAAAAGTCCATCCTCTCCGTCTTCTGCCTGCTCCACGTCTCAGAAAATGTGTGCTCAAACAGGCCGTTTGGAGATGTTCCCTTCATGACATCACAAAGGGCAGTAGCCCCTCCCCCAGGTGGGTGACACTCCCACAGCTAGGTGTTTGTTCTGCCCTCTGAGTCTGCCTTCTCACCGTAAACAATAGGACATGGAGCCAGAAAGCAGCGAGTACACCCGAGCCCTTCCAGAGAGGGGGCGTGGTCAGACACAGCTCATTTACATATTTAAAGCTACAGACACAGAAACAGCCTGTTCTGAGCAGGGCTGAAATAGAGGGGTTTATAGACATGATGAAATACAGGATCAGAGTGGATTTACAACAACACACTTCACACACATGATGAAGAGGAGCGAGGACACTGATTTCACCTGAAGAAGAGGAGGAGGTCATGTGACCTTTAAGAAGTATTTGTGTTAGCTGGAGGCTGCGTGTGTTTATCGCCTTCTCTCTGTCGTTCTTTGCACATTATTCACATCCTTTTCTCTCCTGTTGTCTCTCACATTGCAAACTATTGTTCAAACTGAAGGAACCTTTGATCTGTTTGCTGTTCTTAATAAGAGCGTGTCATAGACAAGACTCTGAGAGTGAAGCGTTATAAGATGGCTTGAGCTGTGTCGGGGGGGGGGGTTGAATTAAACCCATGGTGACTGTAAGGAAGGTTTGTAGTCTGCATGTTCTGGAATATGTTGTGCTTTTAGAGGACTGTCTGTCTGTCGTGAACGTAGAAGAAATAAGAGTGGATGAACTGCATTATACTTCAAAGACACAAGGGGGCGCCTGGAGCTTAACTATCAGAGTGTTCAGCGTTTGGAGGCCGTGCTGTCTGATGAATGCGTCCTCTGAGAGTCAGACACCGGAGTCTGACCCTGGACTCTTTCACACTCAAAACTCTAAAGTTCTCTGTTGTGTAAAGTTTCCTTTAAGTGTCCAATCTGTCTGTAAACAGGTCAACTGCTTTTCATCCATGTGAGCATTACTGATACAAGCTGGTTATCACTGTCATCATTGAGCTTCATGTGAAATGCCATATCTACTCTTTCAACACTACACCTGTAAATATTGTTCATGGATTAGATTCCCTGAGCTCGCACAGAGCTTATTATTTCTAGCGGGGGGAAAAGTAGGACTGACTCCTCCGGGCTCGAGTAGGGAGGGGTCCTGAAATAAGATCACTTAAAGTGTGTGAATGAATAAACAAAGATTCAGAATTCCTTTCTGGAAAAAATGTGGAGTCTCTCTCAGAGGCCCCTCTGCCTCCCTCCGAATGCACAGAAACAGAAGTCATGCAGGATTAAAGGAACCCTTCAGCCCGTAGTGTGAAAACACAAGAGGAAAATATCCACAGCGATTTCTTTTCCAAGTTTTGGGGATTTTTTAATACTCTTACTTCCTTTCAGCTGCAGCCTGTTTCTTTTTATCAAACTGGACATAAAAAATCATGACCAGCCGAGCCCAATCACCACTCCCCTCCTTTCAGAAACAGATCGATTGGTTTGCTCAGACCGGTTCAACCTCAGCAAGCCTCTCTTTGCCCAATATTAACATTTCCATGAGAGCAGGCACGGAGCGAGCTTTCGTGTCAATTTCAGTCAGATTGGATCCAGTGAAAAGTAATTGAAGAGAAGGTAAATGTTTGTATCTTTTAGCTGAAGCAGAAAGTGAGCCCCCCCCCCCCCCCCCCCCCCCTCCATCCCCTCCATACTAATGAGCTCATACTGACAGAACCAATGAGCACTCAGGCCGGGCAACATAACAAGACTCTGCCCTCTACGACCGAGGGAAACGTGTGCACGCTCACGTCGATATGTCTGGATTGTACCTGCTGATAACCAATATTTGTAACAATGTTTGGCTGCATTTGGCTGCTTGCGAGCCAAGACGAGGTCGATAAATCAATACAGACCTCATCAAGCGTTTCCAAACTTTAATGTTCATGAAGACGTCAGGCGACGAAGAGGCTTTCTTCTGCTCCGGGTGTAAACCTTGATCCGCTAGTTTGTTCAGTCTGCAGCAGTGAAACAGGTCATAAGGGCTGCAAAGGATAGACTGGGACCTGGTCCTGATCCTAGCTAACAGGTCCTCAGACTGGGACCTGGTCCTGATCCTAGCTAACAGGTCATCAGACTGGGACCTGGTCCTGATCCTAGCTAACAGGTCCTCAGACTGGGACCTGGTCCTGATCCTAGCTAACAGGTCCTCAGACTGGGACCTGGTCCTGATCCTAGCTAACAGGTCCTCAGACTGGGACCTGGTCCTGATCCTAGCTAACAGGTCCTCAGACTGGGACCTGGTCCTGATCCTAGCTAACAGGTCATCAGACTGGGACCTGGTCCTGATCCTAGCTAACAGGTCATCAGACTGGGACCTGGTCCTGATCCTAGCTAACAGGTCCTCAGACTGGGACCTGGTCCTGATCCTAGCTAACAGGTCCTCAGACTGGGACCTGGACCTGATCCTAGCTAACAGGTCCTCAGACTGGGACCTGGTCCTGATGCTAGCTAACAGGTCCTCAGACTGGGAGCTGGTCCTGATCCTAGCTAACAGGTCCTCAGACTGGGACCTGGTCTGCCTCATGGAGCTGGAGGCAGCTGGCGAGTTCATGAAGGGGGGGGGGGGGGGGAGATGAAACGAGCTGTGTGGATCCTCGGAGGATGTTATTAACCCAGATAGAGTTTTTTATTCAGACCGGTCTGGAAGTACAAATATTTGCACGGCCGTTTATGAGTTTTAAGAAAAAACTAAACCGATCCCAAGGTCGATCTCCGGAAGGGAACGCCAGGCGAAAGTTTGCTTTGTTGTGGACCCATCTGCTCGGGAGACGTTTGAGACGCTGGCTCTGTTCCAGTCTGGTTTTTTCTCACAGTAATGAGGTGTTTTTATCTGCTTTGAACACAGTCCTCTGATGCACCACGACCCCCCGCCACAAAGCAGAGCATCAAATGCAATTACTGTTCAGCGGGAGCAGAATACAAGGCCGTTATCATCCCCTCACTGTTCTTAATTAACTTATCCACTCTGCAAAAGATTTCCGGCCTATAGGGCAAACTCTAAATTGGCTGAGGGAGGCGAGCGTCTCCTCTGGAGATGTGATAATCCAAACAAACATCTCCCTCTCCAGGATACCTCAGAATAACTCGCTCCGTTTTTCCGCGCTCCGCAGCCGAGTCGAGAGCGAGGAGGAGTTCTTTTGTTCCGAGCAGCAGAGGAGGAGGGTGAACTTCACGCAGACTCGGGAGTCGTTCGGGGATGCAGCTCAGCATCCTGATAAGAACTGGGGCCTGTTCGCGTCGTCGTGTGAAGTGTGGCGTGCTCCCCAGACAGGTCTGCTAATAACGTTAGCGGAGGGGAAGTGTTTGAGCGTCTTCCTCACACGCGGGGCGTCGCTGCCACTTTTGATTCCTCTTCAGAGACGACAAAGCAAACACACAGAGCACTCTGAAAACATGTGGCGTGTATAAATAAGTCATCTGCCTTCAGCTAACAGCTCGCCGTTAGCCGTTTGAACGGCGTGATGAGCTGTGAGCAGATGTTGTCCCGATCATTGGAGTCAAATGTTGTTTTCATGCCTGAGTGAACCGACAGGAAGGTTTGATGGTTAAATAAAGAAAGAGGCTGAAACAGCTCGTTAGACGTCTTTCTCAGAGGGAGCTGACGATGCGGTCTCACTCCAAAGAGAAGTCTAGATGGTGACCCGGGTGCAGGACTCAGGTGACAGCGTAGGAAGGACGCCGTGTCTCCATGATGACGGCCCTGTCCCACCAGTCTCCGTTACACAGAGCTTCATTTACTGACCAGTAAACCACCGTTTGCTTTAAATGCAGCGTCATGACCTCATGACCTCATGACCTCATGACCTCATGACGGCATCGCTCGTATTCACACAGCTTTCAAACATCAGTGAATGGAGTTTGTGTGCAGTGTGATGGCAGCAGCTGCACGCTCAGTGGTGATGGCGTGCGTGTCATACTGGGATTTAAGTCGCACCAGTGCGTCGGTCACAGCCGACGTTTAGATGAAAGAGACGGTATTAAAAGTGATGCAGCGGTTACTGAAGGCTTACACGCCACGTCTGCAACGCCATGTCTGTAACGCCATGTCTGTAACGCCATGTCTGTAACGCCACGTCTGCAACGCCATGTCTGCAACGCCATGTCTGCAACGCCATGTCTGCAACGCCATGTCTGCAACACCATGTCTGCAACACCACGTCTGCAACACCATGTCTGCAACACCAAGTCTGCAACACCATGTCTGTAACGCCATGTCTGCAACGCCATGTCTGCAACACCATGTCTGCAACACCACGTCTGCAACACCATGTCTGCAACACCAAGTCTGCAACACCATGTCTGTAACGCCACGTCTGTAACGCCACGTCTGTAACGCCACGTCTGTAACGCCACGTCTGTAACGCCACGTCTGTAACGCCACATCTGTAACGTTGAAAGTTGCAGTTGCAGCTGAAAGCTGGAGCTTTCATTTCATTGGTTGTGTTGCTGTGGGGATGAAGCAGTTGGTGTTGTTGTCTTGTCCTTTGGTAACTGGACACATTAGCCTAGCGTGTAAAATTAGCACGCCCACATCCAGCCTCTCTTTCCCCCCCTAAGCTAGCTGCTAATGCAGCGTGAGAATGCAGCTCTGCAGAAATGAGAGGCGATCAGCTCGAGGACTTCAGATGCTTCTTATCTGGAGTCAAACAAACCAGCTCAGAGTGAGGCGTGTCTATTCCCACCACAGGCTTCATCCTCCTCCTCCTCCTCATCGTGTTAGCCTCCTAATCAAACTGGCTCTCTTCCACCCATCCCAGTGAACTTCAAAAAGGAAGAATTGTGATTTTAACATTTCAAGCACTCTCCCCTCTGAGCAGCCGAACTCCCGTTTGCCTCTGTTTTTCGTGGGGAGCTTTTGTCTTCTGGTACCTTTTTACAGATCAGTCTTTCTTTTTAAAAATCTTTGAGTGATATATTCTGTTTGATGACGAGCTTCAGGCAGATTCTTTTACAGTTTGTTCTTTAAAAAAGAAAAAAAAACAATCATTCTGCAAACATGCAATTTCATTTGAGGATGTCTTCCTTTGCTACAATTGAAAAGGGAAAACGGAGGCTGACAGCAGGGAACCTAAACAGATCAACATTAGTGCTGTAGTCAAGAGCACACAGACCAAGACCAAGACCTGAGACCAGAGTGCTCCGAGACTGAGATCATAAATATCACTGAACCCCCCTCGTCTTGTGTGCAGGGGGCGTGTCCCTCACATCGACGTAACACCGGGAAGGTCACGTCCGTCAGCCGGGATAAAAGCAAACTATGAATGAATAGAAGTTATTTGTTGTTTGAGAAAGAGACGTTTTCCTTCTAATGTCAGTAATGACGTGGACAAAAATAACCAATCAGTGAAGAACTTGACTGGTGTTGATTTAGTCATTTGAACCAGTCACAGCTCCAAGAAGAGAGATAGCACTGTTTAAACAGCACAGAGACTTTCACTGTTCACACACTCAGTTCAGCCTTCATCCTCATCCTTCGATCTCGTTTTTCTAACTCTCGGTAAATCATCACAGAGAGCTGTCTCCCCCCCTCCTCTCACACAGCTCTGCATGTGGTGGACACTGTAGCTTCAGTGTTTAGCCAGCTCTGCATGTAGAGACACTGTAGCTTCAGTGTTTAGCCAGCTCTGCATGTGGTGGACACTGTAGCTTCAGTGTTTAGCCAGCTCTGCATGTGGTGGACACTGTAGCTTCAGTGTTTAGCCAGCTCTGCATGTGGTGGACACTGTAGCTTCAGTGTTTAGCCAGCTCTGCATGTGGTGGATACTGTAGCTTCAGTGTTTAGCCAGCTCTGCGTGTGGTGGACACTGTAGCTTCAGTGTTTAGCCAGCTCTGCATGTGGTGGACACTGTAGCTTCAGTGTTTAGCCAGCTCTGCATGGGTCTGTAAAGCTTTCTGCGTTCTAACCTCTCTCCATGTTTCATCTCCAACATTGATCCTAGTTTGAGCAGCTTTCTGCTGCTGGAGCTTATTAGAAACATGCAGAGGCTTTTTAGCTCGGGTACAATCACTTCTATCTGAAGCAGTTCCACTGCCCGCTTCCATCGCTGCAACACCTGTTCACCTGATAACTGCTCTCATATCTGGCAAACCCAGGGGCGTCCAAAACGGCCTTCAAAGCCCCGCCTACCTTCTCTGGTCCAATCAGATCCAGAGCATTCAGGAGCAGAATCTAAAGTTAGAAGGAGGACATACTGGCTGCTGCATTGTTGTCAGAGAAGCTTCAACACAGCAGGTTTCCTTCATGATCACACAGGAAGAGAGCAGCTCTCTGATTGGTCCTTTAATTATCTGGAGTTCATGTTAGAGACTCGTGCATTATCTACACTATCTATCATCTCTGACCCGACTAAGAGCTAAAGTGAGACAATAAAACCAGAACAAACAGCATTCAAACCCACAACCTTCAGATCTCTAACCCTCCTCCCTACATACTGAGCTAAACCTGCAGTGAGTCTTTCTGATGGTCTGAGAGGATTCAGCATTCGTCTTGTGGGTTCAGGACTTCCTTAAAGAGTCTAACCCTTCATTGGTCTGAGTCCTAAAAGTCTCTTCAAATATTTCAGAGGCCGACAGTCGTTGATTCAGTCACAGCTAATCAGTGTGAAACCATCAGCAGCCAATCAGCTGTGAGCGTCTTTAAACAACTCATCGATCAGCTCGTCACTAAAACACACCAGCATCAAAGTGGACTATGACTGAGGGGGATTTGAACCCACAACCTTCAGACTGAAAGCCTGATCCTCTCCCAACTGAGCTAATGAGGGTTACAGAGGTAACCATGAAAACAGGTATACGTGTATGTGTGTGTGTGTGTGCTGGTTGAAGGTGTGTGTGTGTGTGTGTGTGTGTGTGTGTGTGTGCTGGTTGAAGGTGTGTCAGTGGGAACCTGATTTGGTTGATGAAGTCAGCCATCTTTGTTTCTCTTCATTGTTGTTAATAAAGTTTGTTCAGCGTTGCTCTCATCTTCTTCCACGCTCTGGCTCTCTTTAGATTTCAGCGCTGAAGACGGCCGAGCGGTGATGGACTCCGCCTGGCAACGTGGACACCCGGGTTCGATCCCCGCCTCAGACGACTCCAGGTGAGTCACACAAGCGTGTGAGTGTGAAGGATGTGTGTGATTTCATTTCCAACTTCGTTGCGATTTCTCGTCAATTTCAACTTCCGAATTTCCGTCGTTGCGATTTCTCGTCAATTTCAACTTGCGTCACTTTGGAGCGTCCATTTCAACGAGGGAATTTCCATCGCCGACCATCAAGGAGGTAAAAACACACCTGAGCCCAGGGGGGTCCAGCATGCTAGCTTGGTAAGCTAGCTAGCTGGACGGGCATATTTATTGTTTGTTTTGGTGACTTCAGATTGTGGTCAGTGTTTCAGTGTGACGAGCAGCAGAGAGAGAGGAGCTCACCTTCACCTGCCTTCATCACATCCAGTCAGCTGTTCACCTGCCTTCATCACATCCAGTCAGCTGCTCACCTGCCTTCATCACATCCAGTCAGCTGTTCACCTGCCTTCATCACATCCAGTCAGCTGCTCACCTGCCTTCATCACATCCAGTCAGCTGTTCACCTGCCTTCATCACATCCAGTCAGCTGCTCACCTGCCTTCATCACATCCAGTCAGCTGTTCACCTGCCTTCATCACATCCAGTCAGCTGTTCACCTGCCTTCATCACATCCAGTCAGCTGCTCACCTGCCTTCATCACATCCAGTCAGCTGCTCACCTGCCTTCATCACATCCAGTCAGCTGTTCACCTGCAACCTTTCACTGACACACTATGAATGTTTAAAAAGTTACAACCTGCATGATGACGCTAAGGATCCAACATGAACTCTTTAGAGGTCAGCACGTGGTGGACACTGTAGCTTCAGTGTTTAGCCAGCTCTGCACGTGGTGGACACTGTAGCTTCAGTGTTTAGCCAGCTCTGCATGTGGTGGACGCTGTAGCTTCAGTGTTTAGCCAGCTCTGCATGTGGTGGACACTGTAGCTTCAGTGTTTAGCCAGCTCTGCATGTAGAGACACTGTAGCTTCAGTGTTTAGCCAGCTCTGCATGTGGTGGACACTGTAGCTTCAGTGTTTAGCCAGCTCTGCATGTGGTGGACACTGTAGCTTCAGTGTTTAGCCAGCTCTGCATGTGGTGGACGCTGTAGCTCCAGTGTTTAGCCAGCTCTGCATGTAGAGACACTGTAGCTTCAGTGTTTAGCCAGCTCTGCATGTGGTGGACGCTGTAGCTTCAGTGTTTAGCCAGCTCTGCATGTGGTGGACACTGTAGCTTCAGTGTTTAGCCAGCTCTGCATGTGGTGGACACTGTAGCTTCAGTGTTTAGCCAGCTCTGCATGTAGAGACACTGTAGCTTCAGTGTTTAGCCAGCTCTGCATGTGGTGGACACTGTAGCTTCAGTGTTTAGCCAGCTCTGCATGTGGTGGACACTGTAGCTTCAGTGTTTAGCCAGCTCTGCATGTGGTGGACACTGTAGCTTCAGTGTTTAGCCAGCTCTGCATGTGGTGGACGCTGTAGCTCCAGTGTTTAGCCAGCTCTGCATGTAGAGACGCTGTAGCTTCAGTGTTTAGCCAGCTCTGCATGTGGTGGACGCTGTAGCTCCAGTGTTTAGCCAGCTCTGCATGTGGTGGACACTGTAGCTTCAGTGTTTAGCCAGCTCTGCATGTGGTGGACGCTGTAGCTTCAGTGTTTAGCCAGCTCTGCATGTGGTGGACACTGTAGCTTCAGTGTTTAGCCAGCTCTGCATGTAGAGACACTGTAGCTTCAGTGTTTAGCCAGCTCTGCATGTGGTGGACACTGTAGCTTCAGTGTTTAGCCAGCTCTGCATGTGGTGGACACTGTAGCTTCAGTGTTTAGCCAGCTCTGCATGTAGAGACACTGTAGCTTCAGTGTTTAGCCAGCTCTGCATGTTGTGGACACTGTATCTTCAGTGTTTAGCCAGCTCTGCATGGGTCTGTAAAGCTTTCTGCGTTCTAACCTCTCTCCATGTTTCATCTCCAACATTGATCCTAGTTTGAGCAGCTTTCTGCTGCTGGAGCTTATTAGAAACATGCAGAGGCTTTTTAGCTCGGGTACAATCACTTCTATCTGAAGCAGTTCCACTGCCCGCTTCCATCGCTGCAACACCTGTTCACCTGATAACTGCTCTCATATCTGGCAAACCCAGGGGCGTCCAAAACGGCCTTCAAAGCGCCTAATCGCCTTTAATCATACAGAGACTAACTTTTTATAAATAGAGCTGCACTGAAAAGGAAGAAGACACTAAAAGTCTCCTTTCACCTTTCAAGCCTCAGAAAGTAGAAACCTTTAGGAGAAGTGAGACAAACCGACTGAATCCTTACGTCAACGTTGGTTTTTATGTCTGAAGTGCAGTGCATGGATATGACTCACTGAACAAGTATGATGCATTTGAAGATGTTCATCACAGAGATGTGCAGCCGGTAAAACGCAAACCACAGAGGATGACGAAATAAATGAATAATAAATGAAGATTGTGGTGTGGTGATAAATGAGTGATTAGAGCTTCTGTTCTGCTCCACGAGCTGTCACACAAATCACAGTAGTCTACATTCAGATGGAACGATTGATGTTTTTCTTTGTCTGATGCTTCATTAAGTCATGTTCACTCAGAGATACCTGCTGATCAAATGATGGCCCAAACAAGCTCATTCTGAGAGCACAGAGCAAAATAACAAGCCTCTTCATCTTCACTTTCAGCTGATGAAAGACTGAGTGGCTCCGACGTCCTCCACCCTGTTACCTCCAAGAACTATTTATACATCAGATGAATGCACACCTTATGTCATTGACGTCCAATGCTCATTCTCAGGGCAGTAAGTGGTGCTTCATCTAAGTGGAATAAGAGAGTGTGACGGAGACTGGCGTGCAGGGAGCAAAATGTTCTTGGAGGATAATGGTGTTTTCTTCCAGTCAAAGGCAGAGAATACGGGTGGGTTTTTTTCAATCTCCTTTTGCTACAACGGTGAGCACAAGACTGAGCAGACTCAGAGGATGACATGTTGAATGAAGTGGAAGGTTCGGTAAGCTACGCAGCAAAGGCAAAAACAGGCGGCAAACGAATCCAGAGGAGAAAGCTAAAAGGTCAGGTCAAAAAACCAGGAAGAGATCACACTGGGATAAAACACACAGACAATCAGGGGAGAGTAATGAGGACGGGGCTGACTCACAAGGCGTGCATGGGTGAGTAAAAAAACTACAAAATAAACAGGAAGTAATGAAAACATGCATTAAAACAAAAACCATGACCTCATTAACGGAGCGAACTGCAGGAGACAGACTCTAGTGGACACTGGAGGAACTGCAGCTGTAAAGTTGGACATTTTAACATAGAGCTCTATGGAGACTGACTCACTGCAGGAGACAGACTCTAGTGGACACTGGAGGAACTGCAGCTGTAAAGTTGGACATTTTAACATAGAGCTCTATGGAGACTGACTCACTGCAGGAGACAGACTCTAGTGGACACTGGAGGAACTGCAGCTGTAAAGTTGGACATCTTAACATAGAGCTCTATGGAGGCTGACTCACTGCAGGAGACAGACTCCAGTGGTGCAGTTTTTTCTTCACTTCTGAGTTATATTAGTATTAATACTCTTTTAAAGTTTGAGACAGAGAGCAGACTGGTGATGCTGTGAATATGTCAGGAGTTTAATGTTTGGATATTGGTGAGTCAGAGCTGACAAGGAGAAAGTGTCAGGATGAGATGAGACTGGAAGAAATCAATCTGAAGACAGAAAGCTCATTTCAACTCAATTTTACCTTCAACCTACAGAAGCTCGAGACTTCTGAGTAATCGTCTGTCCTGACATCCTGCTGGGACAGGAAATAACTTTTTAGAGAACACTCTGGCATGATGGCCTCCTTTATGTCTGGTTCAGAACAGTCCTGGTTCCTGTCCCAATCCTGCTCACCCCCCTTCTGTCAGGATCCAGTTCGTAAAACCTCCCTCTGCTTTGCACATGTCACCTGTGTGTCGCCTGAATCGAACGCGCTCAAAACAGACGAAGAAGAAACTTTTCCGACATCATCAAACTAGTTGAAGGCGAAGCTTGCAGTCGATCTTTCTGCCCGTGATCGCAGCGATGCAAACCCTCTCATTACGTCGGTTATTAAAGAAGTGTTTAGCTTTAAATGAGATAAACCGTCGAATTAAAAACAAATGAACAGAATTTCCCTCTGAGGTAATAATAAACCAAGGCTGAGCTGCTCAAGGCCTCCTTTGATATTTATTCATTTATTCAGCCTTTCACTGCTCTATGTCACCGCGTGGAGATTAGTAATACCTCACCTTCATCTGAGCGTGTGCGTGAAATGTGAGTTTATATTAAGGATTTAATTAAATAAATAAAATACGCCTGAAACCTTCACGCCGCCTGTTTTCTGTTGTGTTCGGTCCAAATGTCAGGAGGAGAAATAAAAAGGTGCGTTCCTTAAAGATGATCCTCTGTGAGGCGTCATCGTCCCTGACTCACGTTAATCGATAGGCGCTCTCGTGTCAGAGCGACTTTGAATCCTCCTGCCAGAGA
>NC_136710.1:20078860-20133023 GCF_947650265.1 Symphodus melops | reverse complement strand
ATGTTGGTTAACTTGTCCTTTTAACTTGAGCGTGGAAAACATCCGTTTGATAACAGCAAAGACGTTCAGAACCAAGAAAATGAAAGAGGTCGGACTGGAACTCTACAGACCAGACTATGTACAGATACTTTGCACCCCAGTATGTCCTCTGTTATACGACTCCTTCGTCATGCATTATGACCGGACGCTTCTTTGTTTGGGAGTGCGTCGAATAAATAGAAGAATGACGTGATTTTTAAGGGGTTTATATTTCTGTACTTTTGCGTCCTGTTCAGTGTCCCTGGGTGTTTCTCTCCAACCAATTGGACAAGTGTCCAATGGAAAGTCCTCAGTGACCTCTGACCTCGTAGGAGACGCAGCGAATGACCTAAACAAGAGAAAGGGAAGTTGACAAGTGGAGGAACCAAGGATGCTTAAAAACAGACGGAGAGATGGGGAGGAACAATGTGAAGAAAGAAAACTTGAAAGTTACATGAACAGATATGAAAGAGGACGAGCGAGCGAGGTAGAGGTCAGGGGAGAGAGAGTGAGTGAGTGACTGCTGAAAGAAGAGGACGCCTGAGAATGAATGGTATGAGATTCAAACGTGCCAGCCCACCACCAGCTGTGCATGTTGTCCCAGACACACACACACACACACACACACACACACACACACACACCCTGACTGGAGCCTGTTGCACATTAACACGGCAGTAAAACAGGATGAAAAGGAGGCTTAAATCTCTCCGGTTTCATGACTCTATCACGTCAAACATGGCCGCTGAAAACAGGCTAAACTGATTTTTATAACACAAAAAAACACCTTTACACATTCCTTATTTGGACTGTTGCGAGGGCCTACTGATGATTGTATAAACATGTGAACATAGCCATCCTGACATCTCTCACTTGTTTCTGTTTAGTTGGTTTATAGAACCAAGGAATGACCATATATGGAGAGGAAGGTGGAGCTGGAAAGTAGCAAGGTTAGCCAGTTAAAATGCTAACATGCCAGGTACAGTAACATATAAACAAATCTACAGTAGGAGGGGACGGGTTGTAGAAAGCTCAGACGTGTTGGGCGGTCTGAAAGCTCACAGATTATTAGTCTGATAGGAACAAATCTCCAAAAGGCTCAAACAACACAAACACAGCTCAGGGGTCAAAGGTCAGTGACTGAAGTACAGTAACTGAGGGGACGCCTAGCAGCTCCCACCTGTCACTCAAAGAGGCCACGCCCCCTATTTATACATCCCTTTTAAGTCCTAATATAATGTAAACAGGTGAGTTTTATAAACATTCAGCTCGTAGAGAGAAGAGAGAAACTGTTTTCATACCAGACTGTAAGCATGTTTATTTTAACATAGAGCTCTATGGAGACTGACTCGCTGCAGGACTCTAGTGGACACTGGAGGAACTGCAGTTTTTCAAGAAGGATAGAGGAAACAAAAACAAAACAAACATTGCTTTAAAAAAACATTCATGTCCTGTAATGCTGAGAGTATATTCTGATTATTTAGTTTTACAACACAAGGTTAAAAAAGCACCTTGGTATTTAATCTGGGAACAATATCTACTAAAACAGTATATAACACTTTATAATCCACACTCCTGCTTAAAACACTTTATTTGCTCTAACTGCTTTTTTTCTTCTTAAATAACATTTGTATCTGACGTAAAGTAATGCTGTAGTTCACTAGAGGAATGTGAAATCATTTGTGTTCACTGCCCCCATGTGGCCACACTGACAAACTGCATCCATCACTAAGTTTAAAAGCAGAGCAGACACACTGCATGTTCAACTCAAAGCTTGAACAAGTCTGCTAGATGAGTATTGTAGAAAAGTTAAAGTTTACAGAAGAGGAAGATGAAGAAGGCAGGTTTAATGAGAACTTTAAAAAAAGGAAGATCATTAACGAGCTAAATAACAGTAAAATATGTAACAGGAAGTTCAGAAAGATATCATGTTATAGCAGGAGTATACAGTACAGAGGATACACGGTTTCTATTATAAACAGTGACATGTATAAGACTACTCCTGCATATTTAATTGACTTAAAATGGGCCTTTTGTGATTACATGCAAACACTCAACATCCACTGCTTAACTTAAGGGATAAAGGATTGTTATGAAATAACCATAAACCACAAAACGAGAGCAGGTTTTATATTTTAAACTGGCAAATAGACTGCATGCTGAAACAACGACAGAAACAAACAGCAGCACATCACTGAATATTGTGAATCAGAGGGAAATAGAGCTGCACTACACCACTGTTATAACGCTTTATAATCAATTAATTTATTATTTATTTGTTTTCATTCACATATTAGAGGGAAGTTGGAGAAGTTCCTTTTTATTTTTAATAGATTAAATAATGATTGAGTGTTTTTTTTAATCATTTGACTTAATGTTTTGTAGGACACCTCTGTGGTATTTTGAGCATATAAACTAACATTGTTTCACCATAGACAGAACTACAACTTGTCCAAACACATCTCACCCTTTATTACGAAATCTGCTTATTTACTTTAACATCTGAATTAATCATATTCAATAAATAAAAACAAATCAGCTGTAAAAAAAAGAAAAGAAAAAGACAATATTAACGTCTGAACTACATTTCCCATCGACACTTTGAAGGGAAACGTACCTCTTTTCCCGCAAACTGATGAAGCTTCCTTTTTCATTGGCTGAGCGACAAGGAAAGAAACACACGACGAGGCATGATTGGCTGGTGAGCTTATCCGGCGATACCCGGATGTACACTGTCCATATATTTCGGACAACTGCAGGCGGGGGTTGTAGTTTAAACTAACAGTCGGGAGTCGGTAACGGCTAAACACGATTTAGTGCTGCAGCGGCGGAAATTATTAATAGATTTTAAACATGGTAAGTTTCATCGATGTTAAAGCGTGATTTATACCCGGTGAAATATGAACCAGTATCCGGAGAATAGTTTAGTAAGCCGGTAGTGTTAGCTGTTGAAGTAGCTTAGCATCCGAGCTAACTTCCCGTTAACGGTCACAGGATGATTGAATGGGCGCTTTAAGTAGAAACAAAACATTTAATGTTGATTTAATAGACTGCATGTAATGAGCTGAGGGATTCTGTTTGTTCTCCAGGCTGGTGGAAAAGCAGGAAAAGACTCCGGAAAGACCAAGACGAAAGCGATTTCGCGCTCTCAGAGAGCCGGGCTCCAGGTTTGTCCATTCACAGTCATTCATTTCTGTGCTAAGCTAACGCTAACAAGCAGACTGCTTCCCAGCTGGCGGCCACCGGTATCCCACCGTCAGGCCATTGAACCCTTTGTTTGCCTCTCTCTCGGCTCATAACCTCCGCAGTTCCCCGTGGGTCGTATCCACAGACACCTGAAATCCAGAACCACGAGTCACGGCAGAGTGGGCGCCACCGCGGCGGTGTACAGCGCGGCTATCCTGGAGTACCTCACCGCGGAGGTGAAGCCCTCATTATTTACCTGACAGGTGTTCTCCATGTGTGTGCTGAGGAAACATCCTAACGGACTGGTCTCTGTTCCAGGTCTTGGAGTTGGCAGGAAACGCGTCCAAGGATCTGAAAGTGAAGCGTATCACCCCCCGCCACTTGCAGCTGGCCATCAGAGGAGACGAGGAGCTGGATTCACTCATCAAGGCCACCATCGCTGGAGGAGGTAAGAGACGAGAGTCATCTAAAAGTTACACAGTCTAGAGTCTGCCTACACGGATGAATATATAACATCCTGTGTAGTGGAGTCACAATAAGTTTGTGAAGCCTCACAAAACAAAGATGTCATTAAATGTGTGAAAAATAATGCAGCACTCTCTGTTGCTGCTGTAATCGGCACCCATGACTAGTGAAATAATTTAAAGGATTACAGAGACGTGTAAATGGAAAATAAAATTCTGAGTAGGTGTAAATGCAACTTAAATGTCACATCGATTTAGAAAATTATCTCAAATTACATCATGAACGTGTTTGGTATCAACATTTGGAGTTCAGTGCCTCATTTTAACCTCAAATCAGCCTCTGAAGAACGTTTTATTTCTGTGCACAAACTGAATGTGTTTAAAGACTAGTCAGTCATGTTGCATCCTTCCTGCTTTGAGCAATAAAAACATACGAACAAAATCTAACATGTGAAGTTTAAATGCTTCCGTTCTGTCGTTCACTCGTCTTTGATGCTTCTCATCGTTGTCAGAGCTGCAAGAAAAGCTTTTAGCCTCCAATCATTTTTAATTAAGTCTCTTTAATGTGACGACACTCGGAGGTTTTATAAACTTTTAACTTTCAGGACAAGTTAACTGTTTGACATAAATGTGCTCTTACATTTTAAACCTCCAGCCTGCTTAAACTCTTAATGTATATAAAGTTTGTTTGAACTGTAACGTCTGGTCATTGTTCTCCCCTCAGGTGTGATCCCTCACATCCACAAGTCTCTGATCGGAAAGAAGGGCCAGCAGAAGACCGTATAACCTGAAGTGCTCTGACGTCCTGCATCGAGCGGTTCAATGTCTTACAGTAGATCACCTTTTAGGATTTGTTTGTATGGTTGAGCTTGCATTTACTCACCTGGGGTATTTTTTAAAAGTGGCTTCAGAGAAGCTCTTTTTTTTTTTTTTTTTTTTTTTTTTCTCTTCTTCTTCTGGTGCTGTGGTTTTTGTGTTGAGCTTTGCTTTTGTGGCGTTCCCATGTTGAAAGTGATGTTTTAATAAAGCTCTTATTGGGCATCAGCAGCGTGTTGATTCAGTCTTCAGTCGATGACTCCGGCGTGTGCATGCCTGAGTGTTCCTCCTCCCAGTCTGTAGGAAGATTCAACAAAGACTGACATGTGGACAGTTTGCTAACGTACAGCTGCAAAGCTAGTTTAACATCTGTTTACCACTGAAGTGACGAGTGCAGGGTGGAATCATATGGAGGTTGTTTTTGTTGTCTCTTAAACTGGACGGTGAAGGTTTCTGTCCCCCGCTGCTGCAGCCACTTGTCCAATGTGTCCTCAAGCTGCTCAGACTGGCATCTGTTACTGATCAGGTCAGAGCGATAAAAGCTGTTAGACTGAAACATTTCTGTGAACTCTTTAATTTTCAAACAAATCTGAATAAAGTTTTTAATTTCGCAACACGGCAACTAAAAGTGCTTCACATATCAAAAGCATCACAACTTAAGAAACATCAGAGAATAAAGAAGCAAAACCAAAGCTGAAGAGGAAACTTCATCTATACACGCCATCATGTATTACTCGTCTGCGTTCACAGCTCAGCATCCCTGACAGTCTAATCTGACTCTCCCCTGATCCAGGTAGATTCAGGCTCAGTTTGCTTCTCTGTGCTGCACATCCCTGAACCCCACCCAGCGGTGCAGTGAAATCCTCCCAGTTCTTACAGCTCAGTGTGGTTTAAAAAGCCAAGAGTCAGAATGTGTCTATTTGAACATCTTGCTTTGGGAGGCACAGAGTTGAATAAAATGCTCGACATGTAGACGAAGGCGCTCAAGAACTCATCCAGCGAGTTTTGACTGAAATATTCGAAGCGTTTTTCCTCGAGGCGTCTTTTTTAAATTGTTCACTTTGAACACACGAGGACAAAAACTCCCCAATAACAAACGTGCATCTAAAAAAACCTCCTGAAATAAACTTATTCGTCACTAGAGGGCGCCAGAACACCGCGACACTCCTCCAGCTGTCTGCAGCAACGACCATCCACGGCCTCCATTGATCCAAAATATCCAATCAATGAAACTCAAAATGTCAGAACGAGATCCAAAAGAAGCTTAAAATAAATGTTCAACTATTCAGAGGATTCAGAACATTAAATTAACTTCCTGACTAAGCATGTTAAATCCTGCAGTAGCAGCATATTCATCTGAACACAGACACACCCTTCCCCTCGTCTTAGTTTTCTGTTACTGTCTCTGATGTTGATGATTTAACGTCCTGTTAAGTTTCTCTTGGTTCTTATTCGGCTTCTTTATCCATGAAAACAGTTTAAACATGTTGCTTTTCTTTTTCTCGTTTTTAATCATCAAATGAACGTTGAGAGAATGATGTAAATAACAGGTGTTACTGAGGGAGATTACAACATGTCTCATGAATTATTTAGTTTTTTAATTTGATGAACTCTGGTAACATCTATTGTCTTAAGGTTTTGACCCATTTATTTTTACATGAAGAAAATAAAACATTGATATAAAATGAAAAGAGCAAATAATAATAGAAAATGTAGATTTAGAAGGTCAAACAAATCAAACAGGAACATCAAGAACTAAACACATAAACAGGACATTTGTTTTTAATGTTGACGTTTGGATCATTTAAGTGAAAATCAAAAGAAAGGACGGACTTCCTGTTTCAGGTGTTAAAAGTTCACAAATCAGGTATAAAACTCTTAAAAACATCCAGAATAGATGTGAAAAAAGGGAAAGGCGTTCTAACGTAAAAGGAACAGAGGACTTTAATAAACTGAGATTCAGAACTAAATGAATCAGTTCATGGAATAAATCTCAGCTGAGAAATAACAAACATTTAAAAGTCCAGTTTGTTAAAGATACATGATGAAATATGTCAAAGACATTTATTGTTCCGTTCAGTGAGGATGAAATTGTGATCGGCTTTGAACGGTATACAAATCATTTTCACTGAGGACCTAATAGAGGACTGATAGTGGCTGTTAACCTGTTTATTTTTTATTGATTTTATATTCATCATTGATCTCTGAGGGGGAAACTCTAATGACATCATTAATGGAGAGATGTCAGAGTACTACCCCTAAGAAGCCCCCCTCTGAGCTGGTGGGGTTTTGGCGCCTTGCTCAAGGGCACATTGGCAGTGTTTGAGACACCTCGTCAGCTACCAGACCAACTTCCATATTTTGGTCTGCATCAGGACTTGAACCAGCAACCCTCCACTTCCCAACTCACTCAGCTACTGCCGCCCGAATAAGTAAATATAGTCATATCAAAGGTTACTCACTGAAACGGGTCACTACGTGTGTGTGTGTGTTTGAAACCACAGCCGGGTTGAATGGTTATAAATGACGTGGGTTTGTCAGTAAGTTTAACATTTAGTGAAATAAAAAGTGGAAAAAACATGGTGGATGAAGATCTCCTCAGCTTGCAGAGCTTCTCCACACACAACATGGTGGAGGTTCCTCCTCTGTGGATCATCAGCTGCTCCTCTCTGCTCCACCAGAGTCCTGATCACTCATGTTATGACACGAGTGACCTCCATCATGGCCCCCAACTAATGAGAGAAGAAGAGAGATGAGAGAAATCAGAAATCATGTTCTACACTGACTCCCTTCATCAGCTGGAAGTCATCAGATTCCCCCCCAGAGCTCCTGAACCTCTCCCAGAGGATGAATAAAGAATCTCTCCATCCCTCCAATAAGATCACAGAATGCCTCACAAGGTGCAGTGAGTGAAATAAATACAACCATGTGACATGTTTCATCAAATAAAGAAGCTGTTTGAAAAGACTAAATAAAAACATTCACAGTAAATGTTCATCAAATACAGAAAGCCAACAACCAGGACAAACATGCAACAGAGAGCAAACAGAGGAGCTCCAGGCCTGTAGAGGGCGCCACTACGTGTTAGAGATCCTGTTTATTCCACAGATTTAAAGAGAGCGATGATGACAGAAGGCTCACGAGGGAGAGATGAACACGTAGCTACTGTCATGTTTACATGTTAGTTTCTGTCGTCATGACAACATGAAGTGACCTGGGGCCTGGACTAAAGCAGGATGTGGACTCAGCCAGGGGTCAATCAGTGAATTTCAGTAATTCCTTATTGAATGTGTAATGTTCATTCACTTGTGCAGATGTCAGTCAGACCTGAGACAGCTCAGCTTTGTCTGGACACCAAGCACAGCTTGGAGAGAGTCAACAGCTCTTCCTGATCTCTGCAGGATGTTTGGGAAGAACTGTTGTTCGCTCCAGGGTCCTGGACGTCATAGATTATTCTCGGTGGGTCAACGGGACACAACCTTGATGATGGTAATATCTTTTTGAATAAATACAGAGCCTTTGGAAGAGTCTGGCAGTTCTGTTTGAGCATGACACTGAACAACAAGTGTGATGTTAAATCATGTCTCCTGCAGGATTCATCTGATGTATAAACGTTCATCAATGTGAGCCGTCTGAGTCTAAGGAGTCTGATTGTGTGGAGTTAAATCTTTAGAATTTCCTCCACAGTATTATTGACCCCTGAAAAGGATTTCTGACAACAAACAAGAATGTGAATCTATTTAAGAGCTGATCAACAATCTGTCCCCTGAACCTCTCTCCAGATGTGTTTAAAGACAGGATGGAAACAGGGAAACAAGAAGCACAGTGAATGTAAACTAACACAACATGGTAGATCTACATTTGAACAATGAGCTCTCTCCATCAAAGGCTGTGAACTCTGGAATATATTAAACACCTGAAGTCACAATATCAGACTTCATATCTCTAATGAAAAGGTGAAATGTTGGCTGAAAGCAAATCAGAACTGAAACCACTTTGAAATCTGATCTTCAATCTGTCATTTAATCTGTTTTATAACATTTCATATTGTTGTTCATGTATTTTAATGTGTCCTCATAAAGTGTTATGAGGTTTAATGTTTGTTTACCCAAAGGCCCAATGATACATATAGTAACTATATATATATATATATATAGTTATAGTTATAGCTATGTATTCTTTATGTAGCAAATCAGTTTCTTTGTATTTAAACTATTTTTCATAAATCAATAAATTCTAAATCAAATGTGTGGAGAACACAGAGAGACTGACCTCAGAGTCTCCAGTCGATAGTTTGGATTCTCCTGAAGATCACGCAGCAGCTTCACTCCTGAATCCTGCAGGTTGTTGAAGCTCAGGTCCAGCTCTCTGAGATGGGAGGGGTTGGACTTCAGAGCTGAGGCCAGAGAAGAACAGCTGATCTCTGACAAACTGCAGCCCCTCAATCTGAATAAAGAATAAAAGAAGTAAATGTAGATGACAGTGAGCTTTATACATGAATGTGTGATGTTGTCCACATGAACACACTGATGTGATCATCATCTGTTCATTCCAACATTGAAGGACTTTATTAGGATGCATTAATACTTTAGTTCTTCCTGATCCTTCTTAGATTCAAACACTCAAAGCTCCTGTGAGGAACTTTCATTACGTGTCTGTTTTGGCGCCCCCCTGTGGACAAAGTCAAACCTCTTCTCTCTTTACTGATCTTGTCCTGTACAGTATTCCCTCACTAAAAACTCCTCCTGCTTTCTTTGAACTCTACAAACTACAAGTCAGTGTGAATCTCTTCTGTAGGAAATGTAAAGAAAGGCTTTTCCAGACAGCGTCCTGTGATTCTCCTCATGTGACAGCGAGCAGCTGGAAACAGGCAGACTTTCAAAAGGACTTTATAATGTTGGTGGTCTCATTGACTTTAGACAATCATCAAGAGAAATCCAGATTACTTTGAGTGTGTTTCATCAGCAGATCAAACCTCCTCACAGTACCTTTAAATCACAGAGTTTGTTTTTAAATATATGATCATAAAAACATGAACGGTATGAAAGAGAGGAAGAATGATCCAGAAACAGATGTTCTTCAGATCTCTTGTAAAGTGGACTCTCATTCAGAATGATGAGGTCCAGCATATATGACAATAAAATCAGACCATCCATCCAAACACATGTCCCGTCATGATGTGATCTATTACTAAAGGACAGTTCATGGAGGTTTGTCAGAGTCCTCTCTACACTCCTAAATGTCTCTGTGCTGCTCTTCTCTGGATCTGTGTATTTCATATGGAGCTTGTTTGGAAGTTAAAGGTGATGAGAGGCTCATGAACTGTTTGTGATTATCACCACACATTCTTTAAACCTGTGAGCCGTACAGGAAGCTGTTCTTAGATCAGAGGCTCGACCATCTAACATCTAATGAGTCATGAAGGCAGGCAGGACAAACACAACATGAGACTAGCAGACCCTCTTCAGTGGACTCAGGAGGTCAGTGGGGGCTGGGAGCAGAGCTGCTGCTAATGTTAGCTTGTTTCATGCTGCTCAGCTTGTTTTCAGGTTAGGATTCACACAGTGTTCATCATTCCTGAGGTGTTGAACAGCAGCACAGACTCAAAGAAAGAAAAGGTGTCTGACCTCAGAGTCTCCAGTCTGCAGTTTGGACTCTGCAGATAATCACACAGCAGCTTCACTCCTGAATCCTGCAGGTCCTTGTTGTTACTCAGGTCCAGCACTCTGAGATGGGAGGGGTTGGACTTCAGAGCTGAGGCCAGAGAAGAACAGCTGATCTCTGACAACCTGCAGCCCTTCAATCTGAATAAAGAATAAAAGAAGTAAATGTAGATGACAGTGAGCTTTCTACATGAATGTGTGATGTTGTCCACATGAACACACTGATGTGATCATCATCTGTTCATTCCAACATTGAAGGACTTTATTAGGATGCATTAATACTTTAGTTCTTCCTGATCCTTCTTAGATTCAAACACTCAAAGCTCCTGTGAGGAACTTTCATTACGTGTCTGTTTTGGCGCCCCCCTGTGGACAAAGTCAAACCTCTTCTCTCTTTACTGATCTTGTCCTGTACAGCAGCGGTCCCCAACCTTTTTTGCGCCACGGACCGGTTCAATGTCAGACAATATTTTCACGGACCGGCCTCTAAGGTGTGGCGGAAAAATACAACACAATAAAATGATACGATCAACACAAAAAATGTGGTATTTTGTAAAATATAATAAACGTGAATCCACTGTGTAATCATATGGAACTTTATTAACAGCGTTTCATGAAATGCGCCAACAACATAACATCAGTAACATCCTCTCTGTCCCCATACTCTCAGGTCACTATGGTAACGCTTAAACATGTCTTCACAATAAGATACTCCACAAACAAATCCAAAATAAAATAAAGTCCATGAAAATATATAACTCACCATAACCCTGAATCAATGAGAGCCCTGAGCTTGTTTCTCTGCAACAAGACGGTCCCATCTTGGGGTAATGGGAGACAGTGAAACCCGAAGTGTGTTGCTTAAGTTCAGTCTACTCCGTAATTTTGTTTTCGTTGCTGTGACTGCAGAAAACCCAGCTTCGCACAGATATGAAGTCGGAAATGGCAACAGAGTTTTCAATGGTGTTGTGGCAACCTCAGGGTATTCTGCCATGACCTTTACCCAGAATACCGGTAAAGTTGGCGGCTCGAACACAGTTTTAAGGCTGCCGTCATTTGTGATCTCCAGCAGCTGATCTTCTTCTTGAACAGACATGCTGGATTCGCTTGGTTTATGTACATATGGGTCGCGGATCCATCCCTTGTCAGTTCGTGGGTCTTTAGTGGTTGGGAAGTAGCGCTCAAACTCGCTTAAAAGCGAACACAGGTGATCTTGCACCAGCTGGGAGAATGACTGCTCAGGCTGTGTCTCTTCCAAAATCCCTGCCAATGTTTGAAACATGTCAAATATGCCTCCGTTCACGCGTCGTCCCCATAAATCCAGTTTGGCTTTAAATGCAGCTACTTTATCTGCCAACTTAAAGACAGTTGTCATTTTCCCCTGAAGAGACAGATTGAGTTCATTGAGCAGGCTGAAGATGTCGCACAAGTAAGCGAGTTTTGCGACCCACTCCTTGTCACTGAAATGTGTGGCCAGCGGTGATTTCTTTTCTGAGAGAAATTACGCGGCTCGCGTAACTCAAACACTCTGGCCAATGATCTCCCTCGAGATAACCATCTTATTTCTGTGTATAAGAGAAGGCGTCTGTGCTCTGCGTTCATCTCCTCACAATGTTGCTCGAATAGGCGCGAGTTAAGGGCGTGCGCTTTGATGTGGTTAATAACTTTCACAACGTCATTCATTATGCCGTTTAATTCCACTGGCATTTTTCGGCTAGCCAGCATTTCTCTGTGAATGACACAACGTGTAGGTTCACGTTCAGGTGCAACCTCCTTAATCTGAGTAGTTAAACCAGACAGCCGTCCGGTCATGGCAGCAGCTCCATCAGTGCATATTCCGACACAAAAAGACCATTTAAGTTTTCCTGATACATACTCATCCAGTGAACCGAATAGTTCTGCAGCTGTGGTTTTGGTTGTCAAGGATAGTGCACACAACATATCCTCATGCACATCCTCCTGATATATGTATGGCACATAAACAAGCAGCATCGCCTTGTTGTCCACGTCTGTTGATTCGTCCGCCTGCAGTGCGTACCACGGCGATGTGTTGATCCTCTCCAACAACTGTGTCTCAATGTCCTGCGCTATTTCCTCAATGCGCCGGGTGATGGTGCTAGCCGACAGCGGCACCTGTGCTGTCTTTTTTACCGCAGCCTCTCCGAGAAGTTCACCGCAAATGTCTTTAGTCGCGGTAAGGATCAATTCTTCACCAATAGTGAATGACTTTTTAGCCTTGGCGATACGGTTAGCCACCAAGTACGATGCTCTCGATGCACTTGCATTTGTTGATGTGGAGGCCCTCAGTAATTGAGTCTGTCCTTCTTGTTCCTGCTTATTTCTTTCAAAAGACTCCAAAGGCTTGTTTGTTAATGCAGGGTGCTTGGTCTCCAAGTGACGACGCAGTTTTGAAGGCTTCATTGCCTCATTGGAGAGCCGGTCGCCGCATATTATGTAGAGCGGGCTTTGTGCGTGGGAATCACCTGTCGCGATAAATCCATATTTCATGTAGGACTCCTGATATTGCCTGTTAAATGAAGGTCTCTTTTTCTTTGTGGTCCTAGGTTCTTCTTCTGTCTCCTCACTGGGCTTTTTTACCCTTCCCAAAGAATTTTTTCAAAGATGTCTGTTTGTTATTCATTTTGCGAGCTTGTGGGTTTAAATTAGCGGTAATGTATCACGTGACGAGACGAGCGGCTTGACATCATATAAACAGGTGGTTTTTCAAAATAAAACAGTGTTCAGACTCGGATTACAAATATAACAGAAATAATGTAAGTTATTGTTTTTTTCTGTGCGGCCCGGTAGCAAATGACTCACAGACCGGTACTGGTCCGCGGCCCGGGGGTTGGGGACCGCCGCTGTACAGTATTCCCTCACTAAAAACTCCTCCTGCTTTCTTTGAACTCTACAAACTACAAGTCAGTGTGAATCTCTTCTGTAGGAAATGTAAAGAAAGGCTTTTCCAGACAGCGTCCTGTGATTCTCCTCATGTGACAGCGAGCAGCTGGAAACAGGCAGACTTTCAAAAGGACTTTATAATGTTGGTGGTCTCATTGACTTTAGACAATCATCAAGAGAAATCCAGATTACTTTGAGTGTGTTTCATCAGCAGATCAAACCTCCTCACAGTACCTTTAAATCACAGAGTTTGTTTTTAAATATATGATCATAAAAACATGAACGGTATGAAAGAGAGGAAGAATGATCCAGAAACAGATGTTCTTCAGATCTCTTGTAAAGTGGACTCTCATTCAGAATGATGAGGTCCAGCATATATGACAATAAAATCACACCATCCATCCAAACACATGTCCCGTCATGATGTGATCTGTTACTAAAGGACAGTTCATGGAGGTTTGTCAGAGTCCTCTCTACACTCCTAAATGTCTCTGTGCTGCTCTTCTCTGGATCTGTGTATTTCATATGGAGCTTGTTTGGAAGTTAAAGGTGATGAGAGGCTCATGAACTGTTTGTGATTATCACCACACATTCTTTAAACCTGTGAGCCGTACAGGAAGCTGTTCTTAGATCAGAGGCTCGACCATCTAACAATGGCTGTGTCCCATTCCAGAGGCTGCAGCCTTCATGGGCGACAAGTGCCGTCCCAATTCAGCGGCTCCTTCGAATGCAGCCTTCCTTTCCCCGATTTTGGAGGCTTCAGCGGTTGGATCCTTTGCAGCCTTCCCTTCCCAAGATGCATTGCGCGCAAGGGACGTTCAACATTAATGTAAACAATGGCATCCTCAAGCCCGACCTGCACAGCTGATCTGAATTTCACTATTAAATGCAAGTATTTGATTTTATTTCATTTAAATAGTTAACGATATCCATGTTTAAAGAGGAAGGCGACTGTTGATTCCTGCTCACTGATGATGCGGGAGCTGTAACGTTAATGCTGTAAAGTTAGCGATAAGCTAGGCTAAAGTTACAACTCGACCTGATGTTTGTTGAGTTAACATTAGTTTATTTCTTACTTTACTTTGTTTTTAGTGGAGTTAACAGACTTTGCTACGCACACAAATGATCAAGTTAAAAACATTTTGACGGGTTGTGAACTTAGACGGTTTGTTATGACTCCAGCAGCCAATCAGAGTAAAGCATAATTTAACGTCACATTTCTTAAACATGTTTTGATTTTAGGGAGCAAACTGCTTCGATGGTCCAGCTGCAGGGGAAACATGATCATCTGTTCACAGGAGTGAAGAACACAGCCAGCTTAGCTTGGAGCTAACATTAAGGAAAACAACCATATTATCCATATTATCACCATTTAACCATCTTGTACTTAAGGCTATAATTAGTTCTCATCCCGTGTAAAGCCCACAATAACATGGATAATATAATGGATGTAAACTGAGTTTCTGTTTTTTAAATCCAAATAAATGATCTTTGAGGCCTGTGTGTTATTTTTCACCCTGGTGTAAACCTGCTTTCCCTTTTCTAGTGTTTTCTCTGTAACAGGAACTATTCTGGAGTCAATGGGCTGGAAGTGTGTCCAGTCTGTCTGTCTGTCTGTCCAGGGACAACCTTAAAAAGAAATACATGTCATCTGTGCTTTCACATTGAATGTATATAAGTTATATTCACACGAATGAATAAACTGACTTTTGATAACATTTCTGTTGCTGTTGTCAACTGTCATCATTGATTTAATCTGCAAGTGTCCAGGATCAGGAGAGGGTGCGAGTTTGGCCCTGGTTTGTCCTCATGGATGAGGTGTTGAAAAGAGGCAGTCCACCTCAACCCCTGTCCTCATCGCCTCCATCCCTGAGGACAGACCAGGGCCCAGCGAGGCGGGGGACCAGGAGGAGGAGAGGTCAAGACCAGGGCCCAGCGAGGCGGGGGACCAGGAGGAGGAGAGGTCAAGACCAGGGCCCAGCGAGGCGGGGGACCAGGAGGAGGAGAGGTCAAGACCAGGGCCCAGCGAGGCGGGGGACCAGGAGGAGGAGAGGTCAAGACCAGGGCCCAGCGAGGCGGGGGACCAGGAGGAGGAGAGGTCAAGACCAGGGCCCAGCGAGGCGGGGGACCAGGAGGAGGAGAGGTCAAGACCAGGGCCCAGCGAGACGGGGGACCAGGAGGAGGAGAGGTCAAGACCAGGGCCCAGCGAGGCGGGGGACCAGGAGGAGGAGAGGTCAAGACCAGGGCCCAGCGAGGCGGGGGACCAGGAGGAGGAGAGGTCAAGACCAGGGCCCAGCGAGGCGGGGGACCAGGAGGAGGAGAGGTCAAGACCAGGGCCCAGCGAGGCGGGGGACCAGGAGGAGGAGAGGTCAAGACCAGGGCCCAGCGAGGCGGGGGACCAGGAGGATGAGAGGTCAAGACCAGGGCCCAGCGAGGCGGGGGACCAGGAGGAGGAGAGGTCAAGACCAGGGCCCAGCGAGGCGGGGGACCAGGAGGAGGAGAGGTCAAGACCAGGGCCCAGCGAGGCGGGGGACCAGGAGGAGGAGAGGTCAAGACCAGGGCCCAGCGAGGCGGGGGACCAGGAGGAGGAGAGGTCAAGACCAGGGCCCAGCGAGGCAGGGGACCAGGAGGAGGAGAGGTCAAGACCAGGGCCCAGCGAGGCGGGGGACCAGGAGGAGGAGAGGTCAGGGAGAGAAAGAGAGGAGAGCCAGGCAGGAGAAAAGAGAGGGACTTCGATAGGCAGCTGATGGACCCCATCAAAGAGGACTTGAGGTTTCAGTAGGAGGCAGCAGAGACGAGGACGCAGGAGAGCGAGGAGCTGATGGAGAAGAAGTTCTCCCTGCTGCAACGTTTAATAGAAAAACTATATAAATAAAAAATTCAAATAGAAATGATTTATTTTGTTACATATTTGTTATGTTTGCTATGTTTAATATTATTTTAATCTATGTTTTAGTTTTATCTGGACTACGGATGCATGAAAATGATTGAACAAGAAAAGAATTGAATTGATAACTTGTAATTCATTGATTAACTCATTTAGAGAAAAGCAGCATGATTCACTACAGGTGCAAACTAAAATAATCTGAGCTTCCTCGCTGTCACACGCTGCTTTAATCCTCCAAGAAAATATTTAGATTGCACATTATTTACTGTACTGCCAGCTACCTAACTTAGAGAGCAGACAATAAGCAGACTTGTTTCAATATTTAAAATGATCAATAAAAGGATGTGACATAAAGCTTCAGTCCCAGTGATGAAGAAGTATCAAGGAGTCGCTGCTCGTACTTTGCCTCAGGAAAACAAGGTAAGAATATCAGAAATACAAGAGCAGGTTGGAAGCATCTTTCTCTTCTTCCAGTCCTCATAGCTTCCAGACTGTAAACAGTTAGCCTGGCACAACAGGGAAATGGACTTTCTGATGGAATGAAGAAACATGATAACCTAATGGGAACAGTATGAAGAGAATTATTACAACCTTGCTTCACAGTATCCTGTCTATTGTGGAGATGATCAACATGAACTAGTATAGCTATAATAAAAACAACCAGCAGAAATGAAGTTAAACTAAACTTTGATTTATGTGATTTGATTTATTTATAAAAGGTCAAGTCTATTTCTATTATTTAAAATCTATCTCTAATATTCTATATTTATTATATTGGGGTATTTACATTTAATTTTATTCAAAAAAAAAACAAACCCAGGCTGTCCCTGTGCTGGACCACAGCTGGACAGCCGGACTCTCAACCTTATTCTCACGCTGCTGGGACTTCTCCACCATGAAACAAACCAACGTATTGATCTGTCAGAAACGGACGCTGTCAGGGTTGCTAGGAGACCGAACAGTTAGTGACGTAAGTAGGAAGACCAGACCGTCTCATTTCGGAGACCGCGCGGTTCAGCCTTCGCGGTCCACGGAGGGCGTGGCCTTCGTGGACCGCGAAGGCCACGCCCTCCCAAGGCTGCAGCCTCTGGAATGGGACACATCTAATGAGTCATGAAGGCAGGCAGGACAAACACAACATGAGATTAGCAGACCCTCTTCAGTGGACTCAGGAGGTCAGTGGGGGCTGGGAGCAGAGCTGCTGCTAATGTTAGCTTGTTTCATGCTGCTCAGCTTGTTTTCAGGTTAGGATTCACACAGTGTTCATCATTCCTGAGGTGTTGAACAGCAGCACAGACTCAAAGAAAGAAAAGGTGTCTGACCTCAGAGTCTCCAGTCTGCAGTTTGGACTCTGCAGATAATCACACAGCAGCTTCACTCCTGAATCCTGCAGGTCCTTGTTGTTACTCAGGTCCAGCTCTCTGAGATGGGAGGGGTTGGACTTCAGAGCTGAGGCCAGAGAAGAACAGCTGATATCTGACAAACAGCAGCGCCTCAATCTGAATAAAGAATAAAAGAAGTAAATGTAGATGACAGTGAGCTTTATACATGAATGTGTGATGTTGTCCACATGAACACACTGATGTGATCATCATCTGTTCATTCCAACATTGAAGGACTTTATTAGGATGCATTAATACTTTAGTTCTTCCTGATCCTTCTTAGATTCAAACACTCAAAGCTCCTGTGAGGAACTTTCATTACGTGTCTGTTTTGGCGCCCCCCTGTGGACAAAGTGAAACCTCTTCTCTCTTTACTGATCTTGTCCTGTACAGTATTCCCTCACTAAAAACTCCTCCTGCTTTCTTTGAACTCTACAAACTACAAGTCAGTGTGAATCTCTTCTGTAGGAAATGTAAAGAAAGGCTTTTCCAGACAGCGTCCTGTGATTCTCCTCATGTGACAGCGAGCAGCTGGAAACAGGCAGACTTTCAAAAGGACTTTATAATGTTGGTGGTCTCATTGACTTTAGACAATCATCAAGAGAAATCCAGATTACTTTGAGTGTGTTTCATCAGCAGATCAAACCTCCTCACAGTACCTTTAAATCACAGAGTTTGTTTTGATATATGATCATTAAAAACATGAACGGTATGAAAGAGAGGAAGAATGATCCAGAAACAGATGTTCTTCAGATCTCTTGTAAAGTGGACTCTCATTCAGAATGATGAGGTCCAGCATATATGACAATAAAATCAGACCATCCATCCAAACACATGTCCCGTCATGATGTGATCTGTTACTAAAGGACAGTTCATGGAGGTTTGTCAGAGTCCTCTCTACACTCCTAAATGTCTCTGTGCTGCTCTTCTCTGGATCTGTGTATTTCATATGGAGCTTGTTTGGAAGTTAAAGGTGATGAGAGGCTCATGAACTGTTTGTGATTATCACCACACATTCTTTAAACCTGTGAGCCGTACAGGAAGCTGTTCTTAGATCAGAGGCTCGACCATCTAACATCTAATGAGTCATGAAGGCAGGCAGGACAAACACAACATGAGATTAGCAGACCCTCTTCAGTGGACTCAGGAGGTCAGTGGGGGCTGGGAGCAGAGCTGCTGCTAATGTTAGCTTGTTTCATGCTGCTCAGCTTGTTTTCAGGTTAGGATTCACACAGTGTTCATCATTCCTGAGGTGTTGAACAGCAGCACAGACTCAAAGAAAGAAAAGGTGTCTGACCTCAGAGTCTCCAGTCGATAGTTTGGATTCTCCTGAAGATCACACAGCAGCTTCACTCCTGAATCCTGCAGCTCGTTGTAGCTCAGGTCCAGCTCTCTGAGATGGGAGGGGTTGGACTTCAGAGCTGAGACCAGAGAAGAACAGCTGATCTCTGACAACCTGCAGCCCCTCAATCTGAATAAAGAATAAAAGAAGTAAATGTAGATGACAGTGAGCTTTATACATGAATGTGTGATGTTGTCCACATGAACACACTGATGTGATCATCATCTGTTCATTCCAACATTGAAGGACTTTATTAGGATGCATTAATACTTTAGTTCTTCCTGATCCTTCTTAGATTCAAACACTCAAAGCTCCTGTGAGGAACTTTCATTACGTGTCTGTTTTGGCGCCCCCCTGTGGACAAAGTCAAACCTCTTCTCTCTTTACTGATCTTGTCCTGTACAGTATGTTTATTGGCAAGTTTATTTATAAAGTGCTGTTCAGACACAATTCACGGTGCTTTACAGACATAAAAACAAAAATACATTAAAACAAACGATGCAACAGAAATTAAAAAAATAAATAAACAGAGCAAAAGAAAGATTGTACATCATTAAAAGACAGAAGAATGTAAAAGTACTTGATAAAGGAACAACTATTAAAAACTATTAATAAAGGAAGAATGTGTTGCAGTAAGGCAGACAGTATATTTCTAATTGAAAGCCTGAGTGAATAATATAGTTTAAAGGCCTGATTTAAAGGAGCTGAGTGTGCCAGCAGTCCTCAGGTGTTCAGGGAGTTTGTTCCACAGGTGAGGAGCTTAGTAACTAAACGCTGCTTCACCTTGTTTGCTTCTGACTCTGGGAACACTGAGTAAACCTCTTCCTGAGGACCTGAGTGGTCTGGGTGTTTTATGTTCTACAAGTAGGTCTGACATGTATTTAGACCATTTAATGCTTTATAGACCAGTAGTAAGATTTTAAAGTGGATCCTCTGACACACAGGCAGCCAGTGCAGTGATTGAAGGTGTGATGTGCTCCACCCTCTTTGTGTTGGTGAGGACTCTGGCTGCTGCGTTCTGGATCAGCTGCAGCTGTCGGACTGATTTTTTACTGAGGCCTGTAAACACACCGTTACAATAATCCAGCCTGCTGAAAATAAAAGCATGAACAAGTTTCTCTGAGTCCTGTTTGCTCAGAAAACCTTTGATTCTTGCAATATTTTTCAGATGGTAATAAGCTGATTTTGTTACCATCTTAATGTGGTTGTTGAATTTCAGGTCTGAGTCCATAATCACACCAAGATTTCTGGCTTGATTTGTTATTAAGGACATGGAGTGAAGACGAGTGCTGACCTCTGACCTTTCCTCTTTGGGGCCAAAAACAATCACCTCAGTCTTTTCTGGGTTCAGTTGTAGTTGTACCTGCTTTGCTGCTGTAACACTGTAAATTTCTCTGCTCGTGAGATGAATAAAGGATTTTATCTCTTATCTTACATTCATATTCAAATACAGTTTCTAATATTAATAGTTGTGTAGTGTGATATAACGATTGTTAAAGAGCATATTGCAGGTTAAAAAAAAGTTGAGATTAACACTTCATGTTGTCAGATAAGGGCTGTCGAATAAGTACATCAATTTTCTGTATGTTCTTCAACACATAAGTGCTCTAATCTAATTTAGAGGAGAAAGTGGCTGTTTTTAGCTTCGCTGTTTAGATCTCGCTTTTTTTCAACAACGCGTCACATGACATAACGTAAGGGAGTCGTGTTCTGTCACTCTGCTTTGATGGGCTTTATGCATGCCTGTATGAATGAATGAATGAAGCCTTTATTGCCCCTGGGGGAACTTGTCTTGCACCGAGAGCATCAAACACTTTACAAACAAACATTTAGAAGGCAGCACAAAAGAATTAAAGCACAACAAACAGGTTAAAACATGATTAAAGAGGAGTAATGATACGTGGTAGTGAGTGAGAACAGACAGGATGCCTCCCTGCAGCACATTCAGGTGCACAGTGTAAGTGGCTGATTATTCAAAGTGTGTTTTGGTGAATTATTCCCACAACCTCAGAAACCATCGAACAGACACGTTGAATATTTCAGCATCAGACACAAAAGCGTTTCCTTATTAATGATTTAAATCTCTGGCTGTTTAACATCAAATATTATATACGCAGACAGAAAGCGTTTAATGATTTGATCTGCTGGAATCCTCTGTTATATTCTCTAGTGTGAGCGTAATAGACACCGGACAGTCTGTATTAATATATGTAGTCATACGATTTATTATAAATCCAACTCTGTTGCAAGAGAGCGTGTGTGTGTGTGTGTGTGTGTGTGTGTGTGTGTGTGTGTGTGTGTGTGTGTGTGTGTGTGTGTGTGTGTGTGTGTGTGTGTGTGTGTGTGTGTGTGTGTGCGCGCAGTGGGGAAAGACGGAACGCACAGTTTGGAAACAAACAGAAACACAAGCTTTACGTCTGTCGGTCCTCTATAACATTAAAACTTTAAACTTTTTGTAGTAGCCTGATATATGTGCACGCATTAAACTGTGGAGTGTGTGCGCTGCTGCGCATGTTTGTGTGGATTACGTGCGCTGTGATCCTGCACCATGCACTGTATGTTCTATAACAACGTGAGCACTGGGCTGCATCAGGAATAAACAATAAAGACATCGTGCTGCATTTGCACAGGCCGTGTAATCGGGTTCTATGTCTGTCTGTCTGTCTGTCTCTCTCTCTGTCTCTCTCTCTCTCTCTCTCTCTCTCTCTCTCTCTCTCTCTCGCGCGCACAGCGCGGCACCGTAATACCTTGTACAGATTTGTTTTTACGAGCAGCTCCCATACAATGTAAAGGTGAATGATCGGCACTTGCACCTTCTACAAATACTTTTTTAATTGATTGAATGTGATTATAAACTTTACATAAGCTGACGTGAACACAGCACTCGCCCATATATGGCGAGCTGACACCTGTCACTCAGCAGGACGCCTGCTCCGGGTCTCTCTTCTCTCCTGAGGCCGTTATTCCTCTAATCCTGCCTGTTTCTGCTCTCTATCACATCTAACAGGTTCACAATAATAAGCCAGTGGACCATTATATGTAAAGGAATACATGTTTTCTTCCTCTTTATTGGCGGGAGTGACACTCGGATCCATGATTTTCTATGTTAAACAGACGGGGATTCAGCGGGCCTCCCTTATGTTACGTCACAGCCGAATGTGGAAGTAAAGAGCAAAGACTAAAACGTCTCCAGGAGACCCTGTGGGTTATTCATTTCAGAATTTCTTTAAAAACAGTATTGTTAACGTATTTCCCTATGATTAGTTAAGTTTTGTCTTTAACCTGCAATATGCTCTTTAAGGATTTGAACGGGTTGACGATCTGCCAAAGCAGAGAGATCATAGAAACGGGCAGCAGTGTTCATTCTATTAAGTCATGATGACATCACGGCTGGGGAAGAATCATGGGAGTGATTCTCCCCCAGCACCCCGATGAAAACGAACCGAAACCGACCTGACGATAAAAAAATTGTTTGAGACGAACCGAAATTTCCCCCGGGATGAAAGGCATTTGTTGTTCCTTAACTACTGTAACTAAGTAAATGAGATACCAAACCACCAGCTGATTACAACTCAGCTTCTCGCACTATATAAATATATCTATTTTAGTTTGTGTTAAGAGTGGTCAGTTAGACAACCTTGATTATATAACCCTGATTTCATCCTTCTCATTCGTTTATTCTTTTAAGTACAGCGTTTCTTTGTGTGGTGTGGTTGAAAATTTGTTTTCCCCCGAATCTTCCACCTGTCCCCAATTAAAGGCCCCGGCCACACCTTCTCATGACATCGCTTACCCCGATGCCAGGTAGCCATGCCCACTCATAATAACAACCATGACAAGTATATTGAAATAATAACAAATGGGAGCGAATAGATAAATGGCTTCAACAGTTTGTGTGCGTGAGACCAAATAAATATGAACTTTCTCAAATATTCCCTCCACAGTACCGGTCCATCTATCACCTCATTCACAAACAGCTTCAGCGTGACGTCACTTCTAAACACAACAGCCTGCCGTGCTGTTGCGCTCCATCACCAGCTTTCATCAGACTGTAGTCAAATATGTATTCTGGACTATTGAGCGCACCTGGATATGAGCCGCACCGGCTAAAAATAAGGAAATAAATGTATTAGTACATATATAAGCCGCAGGTGTCCACGTTGTAACAGAGCTATTTACACAGAAAGACGTGACAGAAAAACATTGTTTTAACTTTTAATTAAATACGTAGGCTACCGGTAACATCCGCAAATACGAAGCCTAGTGGAAATCCTTTATCAAACATGTCTGTAACACAGCTGATGAAAAAGATTACAGTAATACATTTCACAGGAAAAAGTCCGTCCATTCACTGCCTCAGAATGACTTCATTACTCACTTCCTCAGTGTCTTTTTCGTTGTCTCTGTCAGTGTCAGCAGCTCTGTTAGCTTCTTTGACAGCCAGCTCGATCGCCGTTAACTTGAAAGCTGCATCATGTGTATTTCTCTGTGTGTTTTCCATGATGAGGGTGCGTGGCGTGCATGAAGCGCAAAATGACTGATATTAAGATCCGACGTGACGAGGTCAAATGTTTTTGCGGCAGAAGCTCATTGTCCCCCAACAAAAATCCATAAATAAGCCGCATCCTTGTAAAAGCCGCTGTGTTCAAAACGTGACAAAAAAGTAGCTGCTTATAGTCTGAAATTTATGGTCATTATTACTGAACATTTCTGAAAACAATGTTCCACACAGTTAGCTGGTTTAGCCGCGGAGCAGCGCTAAAATGCGTCCTCCAATTACTCCCGGAGAAAGCACAGATTCATGGCGCGTATGAAAGTCAGTGACTGAGTTAGATCCTGATAATAAGGACACGTAGAAGAACAGACTGCCACGCTCATACTCAAAGTCATTAAACTGAGTTTACTCCACACGGAGCTGAACAGACTGCAGTGATCAACGCTGAGGGAGAAGTTCACGTCTGTTCATCTGGAAACATTTGATCATGTTTTCATGCCTGGCACTAAAATATGTGAAGATGATCAGAGACACTGACATGTGAGCAGGTTGAATCTGTGATGAACCTCCACGAGTGTAAACTGTGCTGTGTGCTGACGCTAACACATCTAAAGTCTCTCTCTGTACTCTTATTAAAGGCCTGACCTCAGGGCAGCTACAATAACCCGGCTCATGGTTTCTGTCACTTGAACAGCAATAAGAACAAAGTGAGTAATCTCAAAAACATTTAAATACTAAATATAATTATTGATGTTTTCTTCTGTAATCATTTCATTATTTCCATGAGCCAACATGCAGTTTGTACTGACAGATTTTGTGTTTTCAATCTGTAACCTGTTTTATCATTTTCTCTTTAGTGAATGCTCAAACTTCCCACCTGTCTATAATCCACAGGACAAAATAAGCTTTACAGCTTTAAAATATATTTCATTTAAATAACCAATACACCCAATGTGCAGGTCAATAATCAATTTACCTGATATAAATGTGTTTTTCATATATTATAAAATGCAAGGGTCCATAACATAAATAAACTTATACTAATAATTACAGACGATAAGCAACATTTTGATTTTGGGACAGTTTAAATTTAGTTCAGGAGGTTGAAATAGTTTTTCTGGACGGTGTCCAGAAAAGTTAGTCTGGAGCCCTGATACTAAACCTTTACAAACTTTACACAGGGAAATACATTTTAGTGAACTGGTCAGTAACCTGTAAATAAGTCTTTAAGATCAGTATGAAAATAATTGTGATAAAATTGTGATCATGATTTTTCCATAAAAGAAATCAGGACATACATTTTTTCCATAGCTAACACCATTATTATATGTACAGTATTAGAGTTAGTGATCTGACCTCAGAGTCTCCAGTCTGCAGTTTGGACTCTCCAATCCAGCAAACAGCAGCTTCACGTCTGAGTCCTCCAGGTCGTTGTCACTCAGGTCCAGCTCTCTGAGATGGGAGGGGTTGGACTTCAGAGCTGAGGCCACGACGTCACAGTGAGTCACTGAGAGTTCACAGCAAGAAAGGCTGTTGTGACACATAAAATAGAGAAATATGACTTACAAAAGAAGTGTTTTATGATTTTGTCTCACTTTCCTTTTTTCAATTTATTATTTTACTTTTAACACTGAACAACATTCTGACAAAAATAATGTCTTGACAGATATGAAACATGTGACATAAAGCACAAACACTCAGATACTCTGAGCCTGTTGGTTGGAGGAGGATTACATTTTTCTACACATCATTTACTATGTCCCTGTTTTGTTATGTTAAATACTTTCCCCAGCCTTTGGCAAACACATCTTTCTTCATTTTCAACTTGTAGGTCATATTTTCCATCACAAGGACATTGTCTATGATTGACAGCCACTGTCTGTGGTTTGGAGTCTCAGTCTTTAAACAGTTCTGAGAGAGCGGACACTGGCAGTCTGTATCGTACAGTACTCAAAGGGCGGTTAGGAGTTAACCTTCTTATACTAAACCAATACTTTGATTCCTGTCCCTCTCAAGAAATGAGTCCAGATTTATGAAACGCTAAAAACCAGGAAATTGTTCCACTAATATTATTTCTTTAGGAGATTTTGACATTGTTGTTTCCACTCATTTAAACGAGACTTTAAATAAACACTCATTCTCCAGTATCATTCTCCCTGTGCTATAAATACATGCTGTATTGCACTATTCACTAGTCTATGACTCAATGTCTTACATGTGTGTCACAGCAGCATCTAACTTTCTTGTTTTGTCATCCTATTTCCATTTATTTGTGTGTGCATATTTTGTATCTGTTTGCTAATGTCAGACTGCTTTGAAATTCTTCTCAGTAGTCTTTTTGTCTTCACCTGGAATTTCAGGGATTCTTTTCTTCTTCATTTTTGTTGGACCTCTGCTCATATTTAAAGGACCATTAAACCGTTTGTCCTGTTTGGTCTTTACACATCAGTGGAATCTGTCACTGACACAAAAAGTCTCATCACTGGTTTTTTAAACCTGCACATTTTTCATCTTTGAATGGTTGACTAAATGTTACAGAAGAATAGAAACAAGTGCAGTTTTATTGAGGATGACATCAGTCTATCAGAGGACTCTCTCTGGACTATAAAAACCATTTGAAACTGATTGAACAGAAACTCTGGAGGAGGACCATCTCATTCTCCTGCCGTCTGGCTCACTTCTATAAACGTGAAAATACAGAATGATCCACAAATCAAACAAGTCAGCAAAGAATCAAATGTAGACAGACAACAGCAAGCGAACAAACATGGCTGACAAAGTTTCCATGGTAACAGTGTTGCTTGTTTTCTGTTAGCAGGTACATTTGGTTAGACTTTCAAAAGGCGAGAAAGAAGAAAATGTAGAACAGTTTTTCTGTGAACTTCTTTGGGAATTCTCTCCTGAATGTAAAAATAAATATAAATAAACTACAACTGACTGTTTCTCCTGAACATTAACAGATGAACACTATTTGGTGAACAGAGAGGATTTGTGTAGTTTTTAATTAAAAAAGTTAATTAGTACATGACACTGATTTATAATGCTCATCACATCTGGACTTACTTTGCCTTCCTGCAGTTCCTCACAGCTGGAATCAGTCTCCATCGTCCCTGGACTGATGTGTTGTACTTCTTCAGGTCAAACTCATCCAGAACCTCCTCAGACATCTGCAGCATGTAGGCCAGAGCAGAGCAGTGGATCTCAGAGAGTTTCTCCTCTGATCTGTTCTCTGACTTCAGGAACTCTTGGATCTCCTGATGGACTGAGAGGTCCTTCATCTCCGTCAGACAGTGGAAGATGTTGATGCTTCTGTCAGGAGACTCATCATATCTATCATCTATCATCATCATATCTTCACTGTTCATCTCCTTCAGGTTGTTGATGACTGTCTGGATCATTTCTGGACTGTTGTCTGTCTGACCCAGCAGGCCTCCTAAGAGTCTCTGGTTTGACTCCAGAGAAAGACCATGAAGGAAGCGAACAAACAAGTCCAGGTGACCGTTCTGACTTTTCAGGGATTTCTGCATGGCACCTCTCAAGAAGCCATTTAAACAAGTGTCGTCTACGTCGCCACTGTTGTAGATGCTGTCGTCGTCGCTGGAATCTTCTCTGTAGTCGGAATCGTCTTGTTCACTGTTGGCTTGCTCCAGAAAAGTCCTCAGTACTGTTGTGTTCCTGTTGGTGAAACAGTGGAACATGTAGACTGCAGCCAGAAACTCCTGAACGCTCAGATGAACAAAGCAGTAGACTGTTTTCTGGAAGATCACACACTCTGTTTTGAAGATCTCTGTACAAACTCCTGAGAACACCGAGGCCTCTGTGACATCCAGACCACACCGCTCCAGGTCTTCTTGATAGAACAGGATGTTTCCGTCCTCCAGATGTTCAAACGCCAGCCTCCCCAGCTTCAGAAGAACTTCTCTGTCGGCCTCCGTCAGCTCATGTGGACTCATCTCATGATACTTGTTCTTCTTCCTCTTTGTCTGAACCAGCAGGAAGTGTGAGTACATGTCAGTCAGGGTCTTGGGCAGCTCTCCTCTCTGCTCTGTGCTCATCATGTGCTCCAGAACTGTGGCGGTGATCCAGCAGAAGACCGGGATCAGACACATGATGTGGAGGCTCCTGGATGTCTGGATGTGTGAGATGATTCTGCTGGACAGATCTTCATCACTGAACCTCCTCCTGAAGTACTCCTCCTTCTGGGCGTCAGTGAAGCCTCGTACTTCTGTTACCCTGTCAACACATGAAGGAGGGATCTGATTGGCTGCTGCAGGTCGAGAAGTGATCCAGATGAGAGCTGAGGGGAGCAGATTCCCCTCGATGAGGTTTGTGAACAGTGTGTTTAACGATGACTTCTGTGTGACATCAGACACAACCTCCCTGTTTGTGAAGTCCAATGACAGTCTGCTTTCATCCAGGCCGTCAAAGATGAACAACAGTTTACAGACAGCGAGCGTCTCTGCTTCCACCTTCTGTAATGTTGGATGGAAAACACGGAGCAGCTCAAGAAGACTGTAGTGCTGATCTCTGACCAAGTTCAGCTCCCTGAATGAAAGCAGGATCAGCAGACTGACGTCTTGGTTCTCTGAGCCCTCGGCCCAGTCCAGAGTGAACTTCTGCACCGAGAAGGTTTTTCCAACACCAGCCACGCCGTTTGTCAGAACCACTCTGATGGGTTTCTGTTGGTCGGGTTGAGCTCCTGTCTTTGGTTCCTGTTGGTCGGGTTGAGCTCCTGTCTTTGGTTCCTGTTGGTCGGGTTGAGCTCCTGTCTTTGGTTCCTGTTGGTCCGGTGGAGCTCCTGTCTTTGGTTCCTGTTGGTCCGGTGGAGCTCCTGTCTTTGGTTCCTGTTGGTCCGGTTGAGCTCCTGTCTTTGGTTCCTGTTGGTCCGGTTGAGCTCCTGTCTTTGGTTCCTGTTGGTCGGGTAAGGCTTTAAAGATGTCCTGGCACTTGATTGGAGTCTCATGGACGGTCTTCTTCTTTTTAGAGTTTGTCTCCATCTGTCTCACCTCATGTTGGGTGTCCACCTCTTCACTCTGCCCCTCTGTGATGTGGAGCTCAGTGTAGATCCTGTTGAGGTGGATTCTACTTCCTGTTTCATCACTTCCTTCAGTCACACGTTCACATCTCTTCCTCAGACTGACCTTATGTTGATCTAAAACCTCCTGCTGACCTGTATCTACTGAAAGAGAGAATGATACAATCTGATTATTGTTTTCAGATGTTTTTGTAAAAGAAGTAAAAAGAGTTTTAATTTCTAGACTTTTGACATTGACCAATAAAAGTCGTGTTTGAGGAGATCACAGAAGCACAAAGGTGTACAGTCTTACTTTGTTCAGTGCTGCTCTGACTGACCGTCTGCAGTCCAGATCCTGGTCTGGATCTTTTTCCATACTGAGGACAGGACGTCTCCTCCTCTGTAACATGAGTCCTCTTGGTCCCCCTGTGAAGACATGTCTTTAGAATTAAACTGATGGTTGACTGATAGAAAATATGAAGATTTATCAAACACAATGTAAACAGTCAGGTGATCACAGAGAGCAGGTAACGCCTTCTTTCTTCTGTTTGGATTCAGCTCATAGTCTGCAGTGTAGGAAGGCAGCTGGCTCTGTTTTCAGACCGGGGTCAGCCACTAGGTGACCTGTGTACTATACTATACAAGCAAAGATCTGTCACAGTATGACACAGCTGTGTTTCATGGGAGACTTTTGAACGCTCTGATGATCAACATGTCTCCTGTTTGAAGAAGACAATCAGAGGACGGACGTGAAGCTGAGCTCTGTGCTGCTGTGGATCAAGAAGGTCTTAAAGACTCTTCAAAAGTCCCAGCTAAAGAACTGAAGTAAAGACTCACTTTATCATCTCCTCTACACTTTAACTGTCACACAGACTTTTCCTTTGACTCTCTGCTTTCTCAAACACCTTCTTACGTATGAGCTCACAGTATCATATCAGATGATGCTGGAAAGACTAAACAGAGACGATATCAAACTGAAACAGGGGCCGTGCTGAGCGCCATCTTCTGCTTCTAATAAACGTAGTAAAGAGAAGTAGGAGGATAACGGGCAGGTTCAAAGGTTTGTAAGAGTCCTCTTAGATTACAGCTTTACAAGGTGACTGAGCCTACAAGGAAACATGTGAGGAGACAAGGAGTTAGTAAGAAGACTTACTTTGAGGGTCCAGATTCTTTACTGAAGTTCTCAGGTTCATCTTTGGACCAATCACTCTTCATAGACAGACAGCTGGGTACAGGAGACTCTGCTCTCTGTCTGCTCTGCTGAACTCTGTAAAAAACAAACAAGTTTTAATGAATGACATGAATCTTTGATCGACTGTCTGAAGACAAAGCTGTAAAAGAAGCTGTGAATACACAAAGGGCTGCAGCTGTGGATGATGAGAAGGTTTCTTTGTCAGCCATGTTTGTTGGGTTGCTGTTGTCTGACCTGAATAAATTCTAAGATGATCCACAGTCTGTTTCATGATTTCATCATTGAACAACTAAAACAGAAACCTCCCCACCTAACTTTATATTTCTTACTATTCTTAGTGCTTATTGACTTTGTGTTTGTTCTTATACAGTTTGATTTGCTCTGATGACCTGCTGCTGTAACACCACAGTGTCCCAGTTTAGGATCAATAAAGTAAATGTGTCTTTAGTCTGGAGGCTTACTTTGTGTTTGAAGGTTCATTTCTGAAGTTTATATCACGAAGGTTGGACCAATCACTGTTCAGAGACAGACAGCTGGGTAGAGGACACTCTGCTCCGTCCTCCTCGTCCTCTAAACACACCTCCATGATCTGAGGTCTATACTACGAAGCAGGATTGGAGCTTAGCGAGGTCACTTCAGGGTTAACTCTGGGTTTTCAGTCCTTCGAGGGTCAATTACTTTTTACCTGGGTACATCACCACGGTAACTTATGCTGAACACCTGACCTGCTCCGGAGCAGGTTAAAGCTCCGCCCACTGACCAATCAGATCTTTAGATGGTGGAGCTCCCGGAGCTGATGGAGAAGAGGGGAGGACACTTCATGTGTCCCGCATGATTTCACATCAGACTATCATCCGTTTAGTCAATGATTTTGTTTCACTGATATCCGACCTTCAACAGAGACTGAAGAAAGCGCCGGAACATTTTAGTTGAAGATGAACAATTAGGAATATTTTCTTGTGGCTTTGAATTGTGTTTTCATTAAAGTTTAATTTCTCAAAGTTGCTCTGTTTCTGATGATCAAGCTGCAGTATACAAGCAAAGATCTGTCACAGTATGACACAGCTGTGTTTCATGAAGACTTTTGAACGCTCTGATGATCAACATGTCTCCTGTTTGAAGAAGACAATCAGAGGACGGACGTGAAGCTGAGCTCTGTGCTGCTTTGGATCAAGAAGGTCTTAAGCCCCGTTTCCACCGAGCGGTCCGGCTCGGTTCGTCTCCGTACGGCGCGCATTTTGCGGCGTTTCCATAGACTAATCCCGGGAAAGGTTCCCAAATAACCGATCCGTACCGTCCCACTTTTTGGAAAGAATCGTCACTTCCTGTGTTACGTCGGCAAACAAAACTCTGCCGTGTTTAAACCATTGACTGTAACACAGCTGATTGTTTCCGTGTGTATTTGTCCTCGCCGCACACAGCCTTCTCTGAAACAAAGCTGGATTGAGTTCTTTTAATAAAGAGTCACATGACAGTGACAGAGGAGATGAACTGCTGGATGTCTTCTTCGATGGTTTTGTTTGTGTTGCGTTTTTCTCCTTTGTTGAATTTATTAGTTAGCGGTTAGCTGTTAGCAGCTAGCTGCTATCATATGACGCTAGTTACATAGCGGCTATCATCATCCAGCTTACACGTCGCCTACTAAATAGGGCACGGCTGGCTGTGGAAACGCAAACGGGATCAGACTTAATCGTACCAAACTGTACCGGACTGCTGTGTGGAAACGAGGCTTAAAAGACTCTTCAAAAAGTCCCAGCTAAAGAACTAAGTAAAAACTCACTTTATCATCTCCTCTACACTTTAACTGTCACACAGACTTTTCCTTTGGCTTGACCCTACAAGGAAACATGTGAAGAGACAAGGAGTTAGTAAGAAGACTTACTTTGAGGGTCCAGGTTTATTTCTGAAGGATATAGGAAGGTCTTTGGACCGATCACTCTTCATAGACAGACAGCTGGGTACAGGAGACTCTGCTCTCTGTCTGTTCTGCTGAACTCTGTAAAAAACAAACAAGTTTTAATGAATGACATGAATCTTTGATCAACCCTCTGAGTAAGGCTGAACGATTTATCGTTTTCTGATCGAAATCAGTGGTCTTGTTGGCTCCATCGAACCCGGACCTCCAGCGCGCACTGGGGCGGTTCGCTACCGAGTGTGAGGCGGCTGGGATGAGGATCAGGACCTCTAAATCTGAGGCCATGGTTCTCGACCAGAAAAAGGTGGCTTGCCCTCTTCGGGTCGGTGGGGAGTCCTTGCCCCAGGTGGAGGAGTTTAAGTATCTCGGGGTCTTGTTCACGAGTGGGGGGAAGATGGAGCGTGAGATCGACAGATGGATCGGTGCGGCGGCTGCAGTCATGCAGTCGCTGTATCGGTCCGTCTTGGTGAAGAAGGAGCTAAGCCGAAAGGCGAAGCTCTCGATTTACCGGTCGATCTTCATTCCTACCCTCACCTATGGTCATGAGCTCTGGGTCATGACCGAAAGAACGAGATCTCGGATACAAGCGGCCGAAATGGGCTTGCTCCGTAGGGTTGCTGGGAGCACCCTTAGAGATAGGGTGAGGAGCTCAGTCACCAGGGAGGAGCTCGGAGTAGAGCCGTTACTCCTCCACATCGAGAGGAGTCAGTTGAGATGGTTCGGGCATCTGGTCCGGATGCCCCCTGGACGCCTCCCTAGGGAGGTTTTCCGGGCATGTCCCTCCGGGAGGAGGCCTCGGGGTAGACCCAGGACATGCTGGAGAGACTATGTCTCTCAGCTGGCTTGGGAACGCCTCGGGGTCCCACCGGAAGAGCTGGAGGAGGTGTCTGGGGTGAGGGAAGTCTGGGCGTCTCTGCTTAGACTGCTGCCCCCGCGACCCGGCCCCGGATAAGAGGCAGAAAATGGATGGATGGATGAATGATCGAAATCACGATTTCAAAAAACGCGATCACGTGATCGCCAAAGCCGCGGTTTTTGGCAGTGCTTCTCCAGACTGACTCAGGAGCTGTTGTCAGCTAATTTACAGACGCCGTCTATTCTGCCCGTGTGTGTGTGTGCGTGACTTCTTTAGCCTGATACACAGCTCCACAGATAGCTCACAGTTTTCCTCCAATAAAGAAACTGAAGTTTGTTTGTCCAGTCTTTAATAAAGGAAGCTGTAAAACTAAACAGACATCAAACATAAGTTATTCACCTCATAATATGCTAAACTACCGAAAAGTCCGCTAGCATGATGCTAACGTCTATGAGAATTTGATTACGAATGCTAGCGGTTAGCATCGCGAATATGTCAATTGTTATCTCACGTTGTAACCTCATTAAACATACTCAAAATAAACAATGCAAGATCTGAACATGAAATGACGCTCACAGGTAAATGTTTCAGCCGTATGGCTAGAAGAAAATATGGAGACATTGTTATTAGCTTCTCTTGTTTCATAACTTCTGTGAACTAAGTCACCTACGGCAACCCCAAAGGCCCAAAATATATATCAACACTTCAGACCAGATTTCTGTCAAACTGACACTAAAAACAAGTAGAGCTGAAACGATTCCTCAAATAACTCGAATAATTCGATTACAAACATTCATCGAGGAATTTTCGCTGCCTCAAGGCTTCGTTAAGTTTTTTATTTATTTTTGTGTGTGTATAAAACACGTTTAAATGTAGCTGCAGCTACCTGCTCCTCTCTCTGACACACACACACACGAGCGCGGCCCTTTTAACTTTTAGTCAGCACACAGTTGATCCGTGATCCATACGACCGAGTCGGGAACACGTGATCCGGTCAAACGGTCGGCTTTTCTCCGTTCACTCTCTCCGTGTTTGCAGCTAACACAACGATAGCAGCGTCCTCACACAGTCTCTGTCATAGACACGTCTCTGGTCTCTGTAGTCTCAGCTAACGTAACGATAGCAGCGTCCTCTCACAGTCTCTGTCATAGACACGTCTCTGGTCTCTGTAGTCTCAGCTAACGTAACGATAGCAGCGTCCTCTCACAGTCTCTGTCATAGACACGTCTCTGGTCTCTGTAGTCTCAGCTAACGTAACGATAGCAGCGTCCTCTCACAGTCTCTGTCATAGACACGTCTCTGGTCTCTGTAGTCTGAGCTAACATAACGATAGCCACGTCCTCTCACAGTCTCTGTCATAGACACGTCTCTGGTCTCTGTAGTCTCAGCTAACGTAACGATAGCAGCGTCCTCTCACAGTCTCTGTCATAGACACGTCTCTGGTCTCTGTAGTCTCAGCTAACGTAACGATAGCAGCGTCCTCTCACAGTCTCTGTCATAGACACGTCTCTGGTCTCTGTAGTCTCAGCTAACATAACGATAGCAGCGTCCTCTCACAGTCTCTGTCATAGACACGTCTATGGTCTCTGTAGTCTCAGCTAACGTAACGATAGCAGCGTCCTCTCACAGTCTCTGTCATAGACACGTCTCTGGTCTCTGTAGTCTCAGCTAACATAACGATAGCAGCGTCCTCTCACAGTCTCTGTCATAGACACGTCTATGGTCTCTGTAGTCTCAGCTAACATAACGATAGCAGCGTCCTCTCACAGTCTCTGTCATAGACACGTCTCTGGTCTCTGTAGTCTCAGCTAACATAACGATAGTAACGTCCTCACAGTCTCTGTCATAGACACGTCTCTGGTCTCTGTAGTCTCAGCTAACATAACGATAGCAGCGTCCTCTCACAGTCTCAGTCATAGACACGTCTCTGGTCTCTGTAGTCTGTGAGCGCGCTGAATGCACGCGCTGCAGGAGCAGACAGAGATACACTTCTAATAATCAACAGGCTGATTATATGAAATGTCTGATGTCTTCAAAGCTAAATCAAGACAGAACTTGTTTGTGGAATAATAATTTAGCAAATATATATTTAAAGTTTCTCAATTTCCTGATCTGACATAATGATTGATTCTGTGATTGATTCAACAGAACATAATGCTTTCTCTATTAAATGTACTGTAACAGATGTGTCGGCTACACAAAACACTATTTGCTATTTCAGCCAATAAAACATGTTTGGCCTGTATTTTTAATTTACCTGCCGTCTTGACCAGTGAATCATAAAGTTAATTATGGACCCTGTCAGTAATATGGTGAGTGTCAGCAGCTGTAGAGCAGAGGTGGTTGGTTGTAACAAGCAGGCGTTACCATGGTAACTGCAAAGAAGCAGGTTTGTAAGGACGACCCGAGACGAGTTAAACCTTCATTAAGCAAAAGTATGATTTATTCGGTTACTCGATTAATCTATCGGGTTATTCGATAGAATACTCGATTACTAAAATATTCGATAGCTGCAGCTCTAAAAACAAGACTAACATGAGTCCTCTTGGTCCCCCTGTGAAGACATGTCTTTAGAATTAAACTGATGTTTGACTGATAGAAAATATGAAGATTTATCAAACACAATGTAAACAGTCAGGTGATGACAGAGAGCAGGTAACGCCTTCTTTCTTCTGTTTGGATTCAGCTCATAGTCTGCAGTGTAGGACGGCAGCTGGCTCTGTTTTCAGACCGGGGTCAGCCACTAGGTGACCTGTGTACTATACTATACAAGCAAAGATCTGTCACAGTATGACACAGCTGTGTTTCATGGGAGACTTTTGAACGCTCTGATGATCAACATGTCTCCTGTTTGAAGAAGACAATCAGAGGACGGACGTGAAGCTGAGCTCTGTGCTGCTGTGGATCAAGAAGGTCTTAAAGACTCTTCAAAAGTCCCAGCTAAAGAAGTGAAGTAAAGACTCACTTTATCATCTCCTCTACACTTTAACTGTCACACAGACTTTTCCTTTGACTCTCTGCTGTCTCAAACACCTTCTTACGTATGAGCTCACAGTATCATATCAGATGATGCTGGAAAGACTAAACAGAGACAATAACAAACTGAAACAGGGGCCGTGCTGAGCGCCATCTTCTGCTTCTAATAAACGTACTAATGAGAAGTAGGAGGATAACGGGCAGGTTCAAAGGTTTGTAAGAGTCCTCTTAGATTACAGCTTTACAAGGTGACTGAGCCTACAAGGAAACATGTGAGGAGACAAGGAGTTAGTAAGAAGACTTACTTTGAGGGTCCAGATTCTTTACTGAAGTTCTCAGGTTCATCTTTGGACCAATCACTCTTCATAGACAGACAGCTGGGTACAGGAGACTCTGCTCTCTGTCTGCTCTGCTGAACTCTGTAAAAAACAAACAAGTTTTAATGAATGACATGAATCTTTGATCGACTGTCTGAAGACAAAGCTGTAAAAGAAGCTGTGAATACACAAAGGGCTGCAGCTGTGGATGATGAGAAGGTTTCTTTGTCAGCCATGTTTGTTGGGTTGCTGTTGTCTGACCTGAATAAATTCTAAGATGATCCACAGTCTGTTTCATGATTTCATCATTGAACAACTAAAACAGAAACCTCCCCACCTAACTTTATATTTCTTCCTATTCTTAGTGCTTATTGACTTTGTGTTTGTTCTTATACAGTTTGATTTGCTCTGATGACCTGCTGCTGTAACACCACAGTGTCCCAGTTTAGGATCAATAAAGTAAATGTCTCTTTAGTCTGGAGGCTTACTTTGTGTTTGAAGGTTCATTTCTGAAGTTTATATCACGAAGGTTGGACCGATCACTGTTCAGAGACAGACAGCTGGGTACAGGACACTCTGCTCCGTCCTCCTCGTCCTCTAAACGCCCCTCCATTATCTGAGGTCTATACTACGAAGCAGGATTGGAGCTTAGCGAGGTCACTTCAGGGTTAACTCTGGGTTTTCAGTCCTACGAGGGTCGATTACTTTTTACCTGGGTATATCACCACGGTAACTTATGCTGAACACCTGACCTGCTCCGGAGCAGGTTAAAGCTCCGCCCACTGACCAATCAGATCTTTAGATGGTGGAGCTCCCGGAGCTGATGGAGAAGAGGGGAGGACACTTCATGTGTCCCGCATGATTTCACATCAGACTATCGTCCGTTTAGTCAATGATTTTGTTTCATTGATATCCGACCTTCAACAGAGACTGAAGAAAGCGCCGGAACATTTTAGTTGAAGATGAACAATTAGGAATATTTTCTTGTGGCTTTGAATTGTGTTTTCATTAAAGTTTAATTTCTCAAAGTTGCTCTGTTTCTGATGATCAAGCTGCAGTATACAAGCAAAGATCTGTCACAGTATGACACAGCTGTGTTTCATGGGAGACTTTTGAACGCTCTGATGATCAACATGTCTCCTGTTTGAAGAAGACAATCAGAGGACGGACGTGAAGCTGAGCTCTGTGCTGCTGTGGATCAAGAAGGTCTTAAGCCCCGTTTCCACCGAGCGGTCCGGCTCGGTTCGTCTCCGTACGGCGCGCATTTTGCGGCGTTTCCATAGACTAATCCCGGGAAAGGTTCCCAAATAACCGATCCGTACCGTCCCACTTTTTGGAAAGAATCGTCACTTCCTGTGTTACGTCGGCAAACAAAACTCTGGCGTGTTTAAACCATTGACTGTAACACAGCTGATTGTTTGCGTGTGTATTTCTCCTCGCCGCACACAGCCTTCTCTGAAACAAAGCTGGATTGAGTTCTTGTAATAAAGAGTCACATGACAGTGACAGAGGAGATGAACTGCTGGATGTCTTCTTCATTGGTTTTGTTTGTGTCGCGTTTTTCTCCTTTGTTGAATTCATTAGTTAGCGGTTAGCGGTTAGCAGTTAGCTGCTATCATATGACGCTAGTTACATAGCGGCTATCATCATCCGGCTTACACGTCGCCTACTAAATAAGGCCCGGCTGGCTGTGGAAACTAGAAACGGGATCAGACTTAATCGTACCAAACTGTACCGGACTGCTGTGTGGAAACGAGGCTTAAAAGACTCTTCAAAAAGTCCCAGCTAAAGAACTGAAGTAAAAACTCCCTTTATCATCTCCTCTACACTTTAACTGTCACACAGCCTTTTCCTTTGACTTGACACTACAAGGAAACATGTGAAGAGACAAGGAGTTAGTAAGAAGACTTACTTTGAGGGTCCAGGTTTATTTCTGAAGGATATAGAAAGGTCTTTGGACCGATCACTCTTCATAGACAGACAGCTGGGTACAGGAGACTCTGCTCTCTGTCTGCTCTGCTGAACTCTGTAAAAAACAAACAAGTTTTAATGAATGACATGAATCTTTGATCAACTGTCTGAAGACAAAGCTGTAAAAGAAGCTGTGAATACACAAAGGGCTGCAGCTGTGGATGATGAGAAGGTTTCTTTGTCAGCCATGTTTGTTGAGTTGCTGTTGTCTGACCTGAATAAATTCTAAGATGATCCACAGTCTGTTTCATGATTTCATCATTGAACAACTAAAACAGAAACCTCCCCACCTAACTTTATATTTCTTCCTATTCTTAGTGCTTATTGACTTTGTGTTTGTTCTTATACAGTTTGATTTGCTCTGATGACCTGCTGCTGTAACACCACAGTGTCCCAGTTTAGGATCAATAAAGTAAATGTCTCTTTAGTCTGGAGGCTTACTTTGTGTTTGAAGGTTCATTTCTGAAGTTTATATCACGATGGTTGGACCAATCACTCTTCAGAGACAGACAGCTGGGGACAGGACACTCTGCTCCGTCCTCCTCGTCCTCTGAACACACCTCCATGATCTGAGCTGAAGTCAGTGTGAGAGGAAAAACAAACACACACTGAGAGATCAACACAAGAGAAACAGGAAACAGTTTGATCTAACGCCACTAGAGCTGCAGCTATCAAATATTTTAGTAATCGAGTATTCTATCGAATATCCCGATCGATTAATCGATTAATCGAATAAATCATACTTTTTCTTAATGAAGGTTTAACTCGTCTCGGGTCGTCCCTACAAACCTACTTCTTTGTAGTTACCATGGTAACGCCTGCTTGTTACAGCCAACCACCTCTGCTCTACAGCTGCTGATGATGCTCACCATATTACTGACAGGATCCATAATTAACTTTATGATTCACTGGTCAAGACGGCAGGTAAATTAAAAATACAGACCAAACACGTTTTAATGGCTGAAATAACTAATAGTGTTTTGTGTAGCCGACACATCTGTTACAGTACATTTAATAGAGAAAGCATTATGTTCTGTTGAATCAATCACAGAATCAATCATTATGTCAAATCAGGAGATTGAAAATCTTTAAATATATATTTGCTAAATTATTATTGCACAAACAAGTTCTGTCTTGATTTAGCTTTGAAGACATTTCATATAATCAGCCTGTTGATTATTATCAGTGTATCTCTGTCTGCTCCTGCAGCGCGTGCATTCAGCGCGCTCACAGACTACAGAGACCAGAGACGTGTCTATGACAGAGACTGTGAGAGGACGCTGCTATCGTTACGTTAGCTGAGACTACAGAGACCAGAGACGTGTCTATGACAGAGACTGTGAGAGGACGCTGCTATCGTTATGTTAGCTGAGACTACAGAGACCAGAGACGTGTCTATGACAGAGACTGTGAGAGGACGCTGCTATCGTTATGTTAGCTGAGACTACAGAGACCAGAGACGTGTCTATGACAGAGACTGTGAGAGGACGCTGCTATCGTTATGTTAGCTGAGACTACAGAGACCAGAGACGTGTCTATGACAGAGACTGTGAGAGGACGCTGCTATCGTTATGTTAGCTGAGACTACAGAGACCAGAGACGTGTCTATGACAGAGACTGTGAGAGGACGCTGCTATCGTTATGTTAGCTGAGACTACAGAGACCAGAGACGTGTCTATGACAGAGACTGTGAGGACGCTGCTATCGTTATGTTAGCTGAGACTACAGAGACCAGAGACGTGTCTATGACAGAGACTGTGAGAGGACGCTGCTATCGTTATGTTAGCTGAGACTACAGAGACCAGAGACGTGTCTATGACAGAGACTGTGAGAGGACGCTGCTATCGTTATGTTAGCTGAGACTACAGAGACCAGAGACGTGTCTATGACAGAGACTGTGAGAGGACGCTGCTATCGTTACGTTAGCTGAGACTACAGAGACCAGAGACGTGTCTATGACAGAGACTGTGAGAGGACGCTGCTATCGTTATGTTAGCTGAGACTACAGAGACCAGAGACGTGTCTATGACAGAGACTGTGAGAGGACGTTGCTATCGTTACGTTAGCTGAGACTACAGAGACCAGAGACATGTCTATGACAGAGACTGTGAGAGGACGCTGCTATCGTTATGTTAGCTGAGACTACAGAGACCAGAGACGTGTCTGTGACAGAGACTGTGAGAGGACGCTGCTATCGTTACGTTAGCTGAGACTACAGAGACCAGAGACGTGTCTATGACAGAGACTGTGAGAGGACGCTGCTATCGTTATGTTAGCTGAGACTACAGAGACCAGAGACGCGTCTATGACAGAGACTGTGAGAGGACGCTGCTATCGTTACGTTAGCTGAGACTACAGAGACCAGAGACGTGTCTATGACAGAGACTGTGAGAGGACGCTGCTATCGTTATGTTAGCTGAGACTACAGAGACCAGAGACGTGTCTATGACAGAGACTGTGAGAGGACGCTGCTATCGTTATGTTAGCTGAGACTACAGAGACCAGAGACGTGTCTGTGACAGAGACTGTGAGAGGACGCTGCTATCGTTACGTTAGCTGAGACTACAGAGACCAGAGACGTGTCTATGACAGAGACTGTGAGAGGACGCTGCTATCGTTATGTTAGCTGAGACTACAGAGACCAGAGACGCGTCTATGACAGAGACTGTGAGAGGACGCTGCTATCGTTACGTTAGCTGAGACTACAGAGACCAGAGACGTGTCTATGACAGAGACTGTGAGAGGACGCTGCTATCGTTATGTTAGCTGAGACTACAGAGACCAGAGACGTGTCTATGACAGAGACTGTGAGGACGCTGCTATCGTTACGTTAGCTGAGACTACAGAGACCAGAGACGTGTCTATGACAGAGACTGTGAGAGGACGCTGCTATCGTTATGTTAGCTGAGACTACAGAGACCAGAGACGTGTCTATGACAGAGACTGAGAGGACGCTGCTATCGTTACGTTAGCTGAGACTACAGAGACCAGAGACGTGTCTATGACAGAGACTGTGAGAGGACGTTGCTATCGTTATGTTAGCTGAGACTACAGAGACCAGAGACGTGTCTATGACAGAGACTGTGAGAGGACGTTGCTATCGTTATGTTAGCTGAGACTACAGAGACCAGAGACGTGTCTATGACAGAGACTGTGAGAGGACGTTGCTATCGTTATGTTAGCTGAGACTACAGAGACCAGAGACGTGTCTATGACAGAGACTGTGAGAGGACGCTGCTATCGTTATGTTAGCTGAGACTACAGAGACCAGAGACGTGTCTATGACAGAGACTGTGAGAGGACGCTGCTATCGTTATGTTAGCTGAGACTACAGAGACCAGAGACGTGTCTATGACAGAGACTGTGTGAGGACGCTGCTATCGTTATGTTAGCTGAGACTACAGAGACCAGAGACGTGTCTATGACAGAGACTGTGAGAGGACGCTGCTATCGTTATGTTAGCTGAGACTACAGAGACCAGAGACGTGTCTATGACAGAGACTGTGAGAGGACGCTGCTATCGTTACGTTAGCTGAGACTACAGAGACCAGAGACGTGTCTATGACAGAGACTGTGAGAGGACGCTGCTATCGTTATGTTAGCTGAGACTACAGAGACCAGAGACGTGTCTATGACAGAGACTGTGAGAGGACGCTGCTATCGTTACGTTAGCTGAGACTACAGAGACCAGAGACGTGTCTATGACAGAGACTGTGAGAGGACGCTGCTATCGTTATGTTAGCTGAGACTACAGAGACCAGAGACGTGTCTATGACAGAGACTGTGAGAGGACGTTGCTATCGTTACGTTAGCTGAGACTACAGAGACCAGAGACGTGTCTATGACAGAGATTGTGAGAGGACGCTGCTATCGTTATGTTAGCTGAGACTACAGAGACCAGAGACGTGTCTGTGACAGAGACTGTGAGAGGACGCTGCTATCGTTACGTTAGCTGAGACTACAGAGACCAGAGACGTGTCTATGACAGAGACTGTGAGAGGACGCTGCTATCGTTATGTTAGCTGAGACTACAGAGACCAGAGACGCGTCTATGACAGAGACTGTGAGAGGACGCTGCTATCGTTACGTTAGCTGAGACTACAGAGACCAGAGACGTGTCTATGACAGAGACTGTGAGAGGACGCTGCTATCGTTATGTTAGCTGAGACTACAGAGACCAGAGACGTGTCTATGACAGAGACTGTGAGGACGCTGCTATCGTTACGTTAGCTGAGACTACAGAGACCAGAGACGTGTCTATGACAGAGACTGTGAGAGGACGCTGCTATCGTTATGTTAGCTGAGACTACAGAGACCAGAGACGTGTCTATGACAGAGACTGAGAGGACGCTGCTATCGTTACGTTAGCTGAGACTACAGAGACCAGAGACGTGTCTATGACAGAGACTGTGAGAGGACGCTGCTATCGTTACGTTAGCTGAGACTACAGAGACCAGAGACGTGTCTATGACAGAGACTGTGAGAGGACGCTGCTATCGTTACGTTAGCTGAGACTACAGAGACCAGAGACGTGTCTATGACAGAGACTGTGAGAGGACGCTGCTATCGTTACGTTAGCTGAGACTACAGAGACCAGAGACGTGTCTATGACAGAGACTGTGAGAGGACGCTGCTATCGTTATGTTAGCTGAGACTACAGAGACCAGAGACGTGTCTATGACAGAGACTGTGAGAGGACGTTGCTATCGTTACGTTAGCTGAGACTACAGAGACCAGAGACGTGTCTATGACAGAGACTGTGAGAGGACGCTGCTATCGTTATGTTAGCTGAGACTACAGAGACCAGAGACGTGTCTGTGACAGAGACTGTGAGAGGACGCTGCTATCGTTACGTTAGCTGAGACTACAGAGACCAGAGACGTGTCTATGACAGAGACTGTGAGAGGACGCTGCTATCGTTATGTTAGCTGAGACTACAGAGACCAGAGACGCGTCTATGACAGAGACTGTGAGAGGACGCTGCTATCGTTACGTTAGCTGAGACTACAGAGACCAGAGACGCGTCTATGACAGAGACTGTGAGAGGACGCTGCTATCGTTACGTTAGCTGAGACTACAGAGACCAGAGACGTGTCTATGACAGAGACTGTGAGAGGACGCTGCTATCGTTACGTTAGCTGAGACTACAGAGACCAGAGACGTGTCTATGACAGAGACTGTGAGAGGACGCTGCTATCGTTACGTTAGCTGAGACTACAGAGACCAGAGACGTGTCTATGACAGAGACTGTGAGGACGCTGCTATCGTTACGTTAGCTGAGACTACAGAGACCAGAGACGTGTCTATGACAGAGACTGTGAGGACGCTGCTATCGTTATGTTAGCTGAGACTACAGAGACGTGTCTATGACAGAGACTGTGAGAGGACGCTGCTATCGTTATGTTAGCTGAGACTACAGAGACCAGAGACGTGTCTATGACAGAGACTGTGAGAGGACGCTGCTATCGTTATGTTAGCTGAGACTACAGAGACCAGAGACGTGTCTATGACAGAGACTGTGAGGACGCTGCTATCGTTACGTTAGCTGAGACTACAGAGACCAGAGACGTGTCTATGACAGAGACTGTGTGAGGACGTTGCTATCGTTATGTTAGCTGAGACTACAGAGACCAGAGACGTGTCTATGACAGAGACTGTGAGAGGACGTTGCTATCGTTATGTTAGCTGAGACTACAGAGACCATAGACGTGTCTATGACAGAGACTGTGAGAGGACGCTGCTATCGTTACGTTAGCTGAGACTACAGAGACCAGAGACGTGTCTATGACAGAGACTGTGAGAGGACGCTGCTATCGTTATGTTAGCTGAGACTACAGAGACCAGAGACGTGTCTATGACAGAGACTGAGAGGACGTTACTATCGTTATGTTAGCTGAGACTACAGAGACCATAGACGTGTCTATGACAGAGACTGTGAGAGGACGCTGCTATCGTTACGTTAGCTGAGACTACAGAGACCAGAGACGTGTCTATGACAGAGACTGTGAGAGGACGTTGCTATCGTTATGTTAGCTGCAAACACGGAGAGAGTGAACGGAGAAAAGCTGACCGTTTGACCGGATCACGTGATCCTGACTCGGTCGTATGGATCACGGATCAACTGTGTGCTGACTAAAAGTTAAAAGGGCCGCGCTCGTGTGTGTGTGTGTCAGAGAAAGGAGCAGGTAGCTGCAGCTACATTAAACGTGTTTTATAGACATAGCAAAGTTTTGATGACGCAAAAAATAAAAAAATAATAAACTTAACGAAGCCTCGAGGCAGCGAAAATTCCTCGATGAATTTTTGTAATCGAATTATTCGAGTTATTGGAGGAATCGTTTCAGCTCTAAACGGCACACTCAAACACAAACGCAGATACACACACACACACTCACACACACAAAGAAGCGCACAGAGCTCATATTAAGCTCATTTTACAAGTTGCAGTGTAAGTTACCGTGTTGATATACCCAGGTAAGAAGTGAAACACCTTCATAGGACTGAAAACGCAGAGTTAACCCTGAAATGACTTCACTAACCCCGAATCCTGCGTCATAATGCAGGCCACAGGCCCATGGAGACACACACACACACACACACACGCACACAGCTCATATGAATTTAAGTAGTGACTTCATTATAAACTGTCTGTGTTCAGTTCACAGGAGAAAAACTGAGAGAACAGAAGTGAAGATATAAAAACTGTGGATAAACACTCACCCCGCTTCACTCTTTACTTCTCTGTTCTCTTCTGTTGATTTAAAATGGAGTCTAAACTGACTGAACACTTTCACTTTCAAGTGTCGCTCCTCCTTCATCCATTTACAGGAAATCAGCTGTGTGTGTGTATGTGTGTGTGTGTGTGTGTTGATCTGAGAAGAAACTAAATCTGAAGTGTCCTGAGTTTTCTTACTTTGTGTCTGAGGGTTCTTTCTGTCCGTTGGTTTCTTTTGTCAGGAGGCTTACTTGATGTGTGAGTTAAAAATATTCAGACTATCATGGTGTCTGTCTGAAGTAATGTGCCGTTTGGTGCAGCAGAGGGCGCTCTCAGTCTAACTTCACCATCCATGCACTCTTGACCTGAGTCAATGAAGACAGTGATGTTGTGGAAAAAGCAGCTGGCCCTGAATCAGAGGAGAGACACAGGATCACTATAAGCCTGCAAATATCTGTGTGTAGCTCAAACCTGTGTGTGCGCTCTAAACGCTGCATCAAACTTCATATAATAATAATAATTATTAACTTCATTTACTGCTGTTTCTGCTGAATGAGTTTAAAAACTCTCATCAGTCCTTTTGAATGGTCAACAGGCTGTTTGGTTTCAGGCTCATGATGCAGCTGGAACCTGTCAGGATGTTGTGTGTTCTGGTTTGTTAAAGACTCAGGAGACAGCTGGTGGGTTCTGGTTCTGTATAAACAGAAACCCATGAGTTGTATTGTGAGCCAGGATCAAACGTCTCCCCTCTGACCGAGCTGTAATCCCCTTATTTACATTCATTCAAACAAAATAATGTCATTAAATCAACAACACCTCAACATAAACACAATTATTATAAAACTATATTAACCAAAATAAAGTTAAAATAAAGAAATACAACCAAATAAAACTATTTAATTAACTAATTTAAAAACACAGTATGTAAAATCCGCCACCAGGGGGCTCTCAATCAAAACAATAATAAAAGATGAGGTGGAGTACTACACCTCACAGAAAAATCCTCTAGTTTGCATTAATGTGCAGAATATTAATCCACATAAATGCTTTAATATTTACATGGAAAACACAGCTGCTAAACATTACAAACAAACGTCAGCAATAAACAATTAACATCAATGAATAAGACACAAAGAGCTGTCCATACCTGTGTTAGTAATATTTACAGACACATGAAGGGAAAGTGATGAGTTGTTCATCAAACTAACGGAACGCGTCACTTACGAGACGCTACGGGGTTTCCCCCTGCGCGAGACGCTAGCTTAACATTCAGCCCGTTAGCCGTTATCATTATCGACCAAACTGATGAATAACTTTATAAATATTGTTAAAAACTCTACAGAATTGATGCAGGGTAAGTCGGATATGATGAGGAACTGAATACCACAGTTTGATAACATCGAAACAATTCAAAAATACTTTGAAATTTGTTTATCAATGTAACTAACCGTTTACCTACCTCTGAGTAAGCGGCTAACGGCTCCGGCCAGAGCGCGCACCGCGCACGCACATACCGCGCGCACGTACCTCCGTCATCACGCACGCACACAAACAAACGGCGGGTTGACGTGAATGTCACAGTGCGTACAGAATGTTCCAGTACACAGTCCCTATCATAGACTGTAGGAACCTACTGTTGTTTATCTTTGTTCAAGAGAAGTAACGCTCATATAGTCAGGTCAACTAAAACAGAATCAGTATTTGGTCAAAGACAAAATAATACAATAACATACAGTACAGTTCATATAAATATAAGTAAATTAAACCAATAAAGACGAATACATAAATATGGAAATCCTTATTTCAATAGAGGGGGAAGGTTTTATAATAATGCAGACATTTGTTACATGTTTTATTGTTGATTAAAAGGAGCGATTTCAGTCAGGACTTTAACTCTAGATTAAAATTGATTCAGTTATTCCTGGCTCCTTTGTTTTGATTAAGAGGCTCATCGTTTTACATTTAATTCTGCACAGCATTGTGTGTGTTAAAATACAACTCATGTAACGTAAGGATGCATCTGATCCATACTGCACAAAACCTGGAACTAAGTAGCCTGTCCATGCTGAAATATTCAGTCTACCGCGGTGAACCCCAAAAGAAAGGACCACTGAATGACCACGAGGGTTCAGTCTACTGAAACGTACACAGGCCATACTGAAACGCCCTGTGCAGATCTGGGACCTACAGAGGCTCCTCCCCTTGACTATGAAAGCTGTTTGAGTCAAAGGCCATTTCAGAACATCCACAGTTCAGTATGAAGTGCAGATATTTTAACATGGTGAGAAAAGTAAACATTCATCAGACTCTGTTGCTTCATGGTCGTCCTGTATCCCCTCCTGAGACCCTCCGTCCTGTCAGCTGAGGGACGTCTCCTGCTGTGAGGGACATGTGTGAACAGGCGAGTCAGAAAGATTTCAGGGGCCGTCTGCCTCAAACTTTCTTGATATTTCCAGGAGTGCTTGTGTGAAACGGCTGAACAGACTTGATAATTGGATAAAGAGGGACAGAAAATGTCGGTCTGTTCCTTTAGAGGTTTCATGAGGTTCATTTATTTTTGTGAACTCATCGACATCAAGGACAAAAATCATAAATTCCTCGTTAATGAAGGAGTGACCGTTCTGACTCCCTCCAAAACAAAACTGTTTTCTTCTCACTCTTTGTGAAAGTGAAATCAGACGTGACATTTTAAAAATAATTAAGAAAACTTCTGCGGCACAGACCGGTGCACGCAGCGCCGGAGCTGGCCCGGTCGACTTGTCCAAACCAATCAAACCTGCAGGAGAGGCCGACATCCTAAACTGGACAAATGAGTCCAAACAGCACCTGAGGGCTCCGCTCGCTGCGCCTCGTTTATGGAGAAATAATGAGAGAAATAATTAGCAAACTGATCCCATATGTGTCAGCGGCGTGACTCACAATGACTGAAGTCGCTTTTATTTAATCATGAGAGGGGTCGGCTCAGTCTACGGGTCAGATGCCCTCGCCTGGTGCAGATATTTTTCAATTTTCTTTTCTCAAGCATTAGAGGAAGTTACATTTCTCTGTATAATTCAGAACTACACCAGGCTAGAGGTCCTCCCAGCATACACTGGGTGAGGCCGGGTGGATAAGCTCATCCTCTTTTAAATTTAATAACCGAGCAGTTCGTCTTAAATAATAATCAAAGCTCCTGTGAGGAACTTTTAGGTTGTGTTGATGTTGGCGCCCCCTGCAGGCAAAGTGGTGAACCTCTTTTGTTTGCTGATCTTTCCTGAGGATGCATAAGAAGCGCTTATTAACAAAAAAAACTCTTCAAAGAGAGATCAAATCCAGGAGAGAAACATGCAGACAACATGATGCTTTGTCTTTCTCAGGATGGTTTGTTGATGTTTTGATGTGATGTCGATAGAGTGATGCAAAACACAATCAGGTGTCCGCATGTTGTGTTTTATTTTGAAATTTATTTTGCTTTTGTAGCTCAGTAAGAGACATATTCGTATTCGTTCAGTGAAAAACTCCTCACAGGAGCTTTAAAGCTGTCGGCTTTTGTGCGCTTTGGCGCCCACCAAAGGTCTCTGAGTGTATTTGCACCTTCATGAATATTGAGATAACCAGCTTGGTGTCAGACTTGCAGCCTTTTCTGCTTTTCTCTGTCAGCATGTAAAAGTCTGTCTAAGTCTTGTAGTAGTTCTGGCTTCGCTCTCTCTCTCTCTCTCTCCTTTTCTTCCTCACAGTCGAATCAAACAGGACAGAGACGGGCTAACTGTCTGCTTTGTAGCTGAAGTCTGCTGTGTGAACTCGTGCCGTAAGGACTCAGACACTTCTCACCGGGCGACCTCGGCCTGCTCTCTCTCTCGTGCTGAAAGCAGACGACTGGGTCGCTCTGTGGACACGAACGTGTGTTGTTAGCATTTTCCTTCTCTCTCTCTTTGGGGGAGACTTTGGGAGTCGTGAAACATTTACAACAGATTTTCTCTCATGACCTGTTGAGGACTGAGTGTCAAATGTTTAACTGGGATCAAAAGCCTTCCTAAATCCTCAGTGGGTGTAATGAAGTTCCAAATGTGCTCGGCTGATCCATAATTAACCTTCAGACTCTTTAAGTCGTCCATGGTTTGTTTGGTGGGCGCGGAGGAAAGCGGTGTGGCTAATGAGGCTTTCCCTCCACCTCCAACCAGGCAGGGGAGCGCTCGACCATTAAGTCAATCAAGAGCCGGTGGAAGGGCGGGGGGGGAGTCGAGGGGGAGGGGGTGCTGTTCTAATTAAAGTGCAGGAAGTAAAGCTCACCTGTGCGGCTGCAGGCTGGACTGATTCTCCAACGTCTCTCTGAAAACCATGAACACACGTGAGCTCAGACATGTGGAGGGTCTTTATAACAGCCTGTAGGTTCCTCTCCTGGTCTGTGAGGAGACAATGTTATAAACCCCCCCACTCCCTGAAGAGTTGGTTAAAAACAGACGGGGAGGATTTATAAAATGTTAACAGACAACAATAATAATAAGAATAAATTAGATTTTTAAGGCGCTTTTCTAGATACTCAAAGACGCTCAGCAAAGAACAAAACAAAGAATAAATAATGAGAGAGAAGGAGGACGAGAACACAGGTCCCCCCCAGGACTGAGAGCTGGTAGGGGTCCGGTTGTAGAGGGCTTTATAAGTGTGTGAGAAGACAAGCAGCAGCATTCTGGATGAATTGTAGAATCCAAGATGTTTAATCAGGGTCACGTCGACCCGTCTGCAGCGTCACTTTTAAGTGTTTTGTGAACATCTGATTCGTTTTCTACTCAAATGTGAGATTTCAAAGTTTTGAAATCCCAACTTTGTAGTCGAGCATGTGCTGCAAAAAGATCCCAGATTAGTCAACGATTCGGGAAGCTGTTGACCTTTGCAGATCTTCACCATTACGTGTGTGAGTGAACGAGATGAAGTCTGAAATGACTCATGTTAGAGCCAAGCTGTGAGGAAGACGGGCTGCTGTCACTGGAGTGTTTCTCAGGGACTCTGTTCACACGCTGCTCGTCCAGACGTCTTCACGGTTTCCTGCAGCCTCTTAAAAGCCTCTTGATGAGCAGCTGCTTTGTTTTTGGCCTCAGTGCACAGAAAAGTTCCCCGCATGAGACACCCGGGTGTAAAAGCTCCTCCAGCCGCACGGCAGAGAAGCTCAGCGTTTGATATCACAGCTAGAGAGAAAATGAGGCGTCTGCAGGGAGGGTTTCTCTCTCTCTCTTCCTTGTTCGAGTTCAGCCCCGGGTCCATGTGGTGGCAGGTGGTTCAGAGCAGCTGAATAGGCGTGGGTCCAGACTCTCCTCCTCGCCCATCACACATGGCTAACTTATCAGAAGAGACACAAAGAGGAGCAGCGACGACACTCAGCGTGTCTGTAATCTCTGTCCGGGATGAGACTTTGATTCTCAGACGCTTTCAGCACATTTGTCCACAGGTTTTTTTTTTTCCTCCTCCTTTCCTGTTGGGCTCTGTGGCAGCTTGGCATTGTCCGTTACTGTGTGTGTGTGTGTGTGTGTGTGTGTGTGTGTGTGTGTGCACTCACACAGACGGGGTGGGCTGGCAGGGGTCACGGTTCGCCGGCCCGCCTAGATCCATCAAGAGGAACAAAGCGGGGGGAGAAGAAGCAGTGCCAAGCCCCCTGAAATCAAAGACCAGGTTTGGGATTGGGATCCGCTCCAAAAGGCTGGACCTATTTTCCTGGTGCAGGGGGTCTCTGGGAGGAAAGAGAGGGGGGCGAGAGAGAAGAGGGGGGGAGGAGTAAAACTAAAAATCAAATCCAGCTTGGCGTCGGAGCATCGGGGCCGGTCGCTGCAGCATCCCTCCTCGTCTCTCCTCTTTGAAGTCTGCTTGCTTTTGTCCTTTACATAACTTGATCTGATAAGTGAAAGGCTAATTTGTATGCATTCTGTGAGTCAGGGGGTGCAAAGGGAGGGAGGGGGGGGCGAGTATAGGACCCCGCCACCCAGAATTCCTCAGGGGGGGGAGCTGACAGCAAGGTCAAGACGATTGTCCACAGGAGGAAACGACAAAACCAAAAGCATACGATAAGTGTCTTTGAGTTATTGCAGCTCTGTGCAAATTTGACGACAAAGGCGGAGTGGTCAGGGGGCTGAAATCCCTCTGCAAACACAGAGCGCAGGCTTTGGTGGTCTTCATTTAACTGTCGGAGACCCCGACGGAGCAGACAGCTATAGGCTGTGACTGCAAATATGGAGGAGGACTTCAAAGAGGTCTGATGTGGAGGACTCACAGGAGCCGGACTCTGGTGTTTGTTCACTTTCACAGATTGTTTCATTTTCACGTCGTCAGGGACGAAGCAGACGCTCATCATGACCGTGTGGTCGTGTGAAGAGGAACAGAAGAAGGGGAAGAAGGGAGCACAAGAGAACCTGGATCTCTGAGCGCTCGGTGCAGACTCGTTACATCATCACAAGTTTACGTCCTTAAAGGAACGACACACCACTTTTCCTCCCTCACAGCCGTTTCACAGGTCGATCTAATCCGACGTCTCTCACCCTCGTGTCCACAGAGCGGCCGGGTCGCCTGTTTTCAGCACTATGCAGCAGCAGGTCGAGGTTACTGTAGGGCGGATTGTTTCTTTGGGCCATCTTCTCTTTGATTCGGTTGGACGGCTGAAGAGAGACTGGGAGTGATGGGAGGAGAGAAAGTGGATGGTGACGTGCAGCAAAGAGCCGAGCGTGTGTTTGAGCCATCCGGCGCCCTGAGTGCTGATGCTAGCTTAGCACACCTCAACAAAACAGCCGGGAGACGGCAAAGAATAATGTCTCCGTCCTCGTCCTCTCAGTCATCGTGTCAAACAGTAACAGAGACGGGCGAGCTGGCTGCTTGAGCTGAAGGCTGTGAGCTGTGAAGACAAACACGCAGGTGTGATGTCACCTCTGTCACCTGCATGCACACCTGCTTCTGTGTGAAATACTCAACAGTGTGAAAGGTGTTGTTTAAAATCAGAGCTTGTTGCTCAGAGAGAGAGAGAGAGAGAGAGAGAGAGAGAGAGAGAGAGAGCGAGAGAGAGAGAGAGAGAGACAGAGAGAGAGAGAGAGAGAGAGAGAGAGAGGAAGGAGAGACTGTTCACCAACCTTCAGCTTTAATGACTTCCTCGAGGTGCTTTTTGACTGCCGTCCAGAGACTCTGTGGGGGGGTCGGGGGCGTTTTGGGGGGGGGGGGGGGGGGGTCCAGCCTTCCTCCGCAGACTTGGCCTCGTGCCAGGGTGACAATCAATGTCTCTGTGTCTCTTCTGTGGGAGATTATTTCGAGGGTCCCCCGCCTCCCTCCCTCTTTATGGTAGGAAATGGTATTTGGAGGCTCAAACAGGATGTCCTGCTGACTGGTCCGGACTCTAAACCAGTCCCCCCCCCCCTCCCTCGCCTTCTCTTCCTCCTCCTCTACCCCCCCGGGCTCTATTCTTCCTCCTCACCCCCTCCTCCTCCTCCTCCTCCTCCTCAGCTTTCTTCTCTCAGAGGGAAAAAGTTTAAATTAATCCAGGAGTCTGAGCAGCCACTTTCCTTTTTTTTTGTCTCCATTTGGGAATCACAAAGAAACGTTCCCTTTTTTTTTCTGCAGCTCTGCTGTCGGCTGGAGAGCACGCCAGAGGAACAAATTAATACAGTATGGATCCGTTTAAAGCAGCACATGGAGGTTTACCATCCACAACCATGACTGAAAAACAACTGAACATTTCCAGCTATTTAAAAAAAAACAACAACAAAGAACAAATGACTCAAACTCATCTGGTTTTGACGGTGAGACGTCAGAGGAACACTGACACAGAATCAATCCCTGAAAGGTGACTCAGGTGAGATCAGTCAGGACGGGACTCTGACCCGGAGGAGGGCTGCAGTCTCCTCCAGCCTCGTCGTGTTCCTCCTGCAGAGAGTCCGAGTGAGCTGCCTGAGAGAAGGCAGCAGGATATAATCAGGAGAATTCACCTGGAGCCAGTGGGGGGGGGGGGGGGGGGGGGGGGGATGATGATAATTCAAATACAAATATTTCCATTATAGCATCAAGTAGAGAACGCTGTGCCCAACTGCTGTGTCTTCTTTTTGTTTCACGTCACATCTTACCTCAGGAGACCCCCCCTGCCCCCCCCTCCTGTCTGACAGGGATAGTCCCCCTGCTGTGAGGTGCATGTGTGAACGACCAGGTCAGGAGAACATCTGGAGCCGTCCTCCTGAAATGATCCAGATATTTCCAGGAGTAAATACGGGAGAAGTGTGAGGAAACTGTCACGGGCAGGCTGTCCTAAAATATTCCAGAGTGCATGTGTGGAAATTGATTTATTTTGTTCTGTTGTGTTTCCCGCCCACAAGAGAGCCATGTGCTCAAAGGCACTCGAGTAAAAACACTCTGCTTTTAGACGAGGTCGGACAAGTCGGCACAGGATGGCGTGGAGCTTGCAGAGGAGATTACACAGTGAGGATAAAGACGGGAGAGTGATGCAACAGGAAAAGAGAAACCCAGCAGATACAAGAACATTGAGATGGAAACCATTCATCTGGTGCTGCTGCTGCTTCTTGTCAAAAACAAGATTAGTGCATGAAATCGTGAAGATGAAACCGGCATGGAGCGGCACAGATTTGCAGGAAGTCTAAATTTAGGAGAACACCTCCAAACTCTTTCAAGACTCTCCTGCAGTCAGCGGAGCGGCTCGTTCCTGCAGGCCTGCTCACATGTGTGTGACACGGAGACCGATGAAAGCCGGCGAGAGTCTTCATCGCCCACGAGAAAATGAGCAAACTGGAAGACTTCCAACTTTTCTTCCATGAGGCCACCCACCGAGCTGGAGAACATTTGGCACAGATTCTGTCTTCCACTCCAGGAGGGGGATCATTCAGGAATGTGATCACTCAAACACTCTCTCACCTTTTATTCCCTTTATTCTCTAATTATAGAGGATTAGAGCTTCAACAGCTCTGCCTGCAAGCTAGCCTAGGTTATATCTCCAGATAAAAACCCTTTTTAGATTCTGCATACCTTCCATTCCCTCCAAACAGAGAGCTGCTTCAGTTTCATTCAGTCCTGACAGCTCGGAGCTCAATGCGTCTTCCACAGTGTCAGAGAATCTATTATTTTCAACTCTATATTTATCAGCGGCAGCGTGATGACTGAAGTGAACTGAAGAAGAAGAAGAAGAATGGAGTTAGCGTGTTGTGCAGGATCTCGTCCTCTTTGGGAAGAATTTGTTCAGTGAGAAACTTTTATCTTCGACACAGTTTTGTTTTAATCAAGATTTATGAGCAAAAAGTGTTTTTTAATAAACCTGATCAAAAAAAAGAAAAAAGGCTGATATGTCGTACAAAAATGTATATTTTCATAATCATGATCTTTTACGTCCGTCCTCTCCTTCTGCCTGCTCAAACAGGCCGTTTGGATATGTTCCCTTCATGACATCACAAAGGGCAGTAGCCCCTCCCCCAGGTGGGTGACACTCCCACAGCTAGGTGTTTGTTCTGCCCTCTGAGTCTGCCTTCTCACCGTAAACAATAGGACATGGAGCCAGAAAGCAGCGAGTACACCCGAGCCCTTCCAGAGAGGGGGCGTGGTCAGACACAGCTCATTTACATATTTAAAGCTACAGACACAGAAACAGCCTGTTCTGAGCAGGGCTGAAATAGATACAGTAGCTTTTTTTAATTTGTTGTAAAAATGTGAATTTTAGCACCAGATTGTGATTGATTCACTTTTTCAGCCGGCCTCTAGAGGACACTTAAGGAACTGCAGGGTTTTTTTGCATCTCATCGTAGTCTTCATTTTTCCACACTTGACGTTGCTGCTTCACATAAACTATGTTTGTGCACATGATGAAACGCATAAATAATTAAAAAAAGATGCCAGTTGATCCACAAATTTTTTTTAATAACTCGTCTGTACATCATACAGAATATCTTTTGTATGTCCTCAAAAAACACAAGAAACCATGAGACAGAACAGAGGGCACAAAAACCCTTTAAGGTCATTTGGAAAGCATTCATCCTGCAGAAGTTACAAATCACACAAACATCTCTCATTGGAAAATTAATGCTGAGCTTCGATTGAACAACTCAAACT
>NC_136710.1:20068409-20078660 GCF_947650265.1 Symphodus melops | reverse complement strand
AGGATCTTCCATTCATGATCAATGGGACAATAATTGATCACCTGACTTCCTCATTAAGCACGCAGCTCTCTGATTGGTTCACGCTTTTCATTTTGTCACAAGATGTCTCCTTATTACTCATAATCTGATTGGTTTGTTCATGAAACATGTACGCAGAGATCCCGCCCACCAAATATGTCACTCAAAAATACTAGCGTTCTGGCCACGCCCACTCTTCGTCTCGCCTCCTCGCGCTCGCAGGCTGCACCCTTCCGAAAACCCTCCTCGTGAAACACAGGTAGAACGCAGATCAGTTTAGGTCAACTTCCGTTTTCACTTTCAAAGTAAAATCAATCGTAACAACAATTGTTAAATGTTTTTAAGAATTGTTTTAGTTCCTACTCTTTAGGAATAACTTCAAATATTTTTACTCTTTTTTATTTCACAAGTAAATCATTAGAGGGGAAATTTAATTATAAACTGTTGTTAAACACACACAGGCTGAAATATACACACATGCACTCCTGAGCTGGAGGGGGCTCATTGCCTTGCTCAAGGGCACCTCGGCAGTGCTCAGGAAGTGCACAGGCACCTCTCCAGCTGCCAGACTTATTTCCAGACTTAATCCGCACTGGGATTTGAGCCGGCGACCGTCTGGTTCCCAACCAAAGTCCCCACAGACTGAGCTACTGTCCCCCTAAAATCGATTAGTGGATGGTATTATATTAGTTTGATTCATGTGTTTTGTTAATGTATTTTGTTGTGATTAGATTACATAAAATAATTATTTTTTTCTGATCCTTCGTATTCAAAATTTAAGATTTTAATTTAGTAATAAATAGTTCTGTTTGGTCGCTGATTAAAATAAATGTACACATAAATAATAAATGTAGATGTAAACACTGTAAATGTAGTTTATCATACTCTCATAAACAATATGTATTATCAGTCTGCTTTGATTTATTACGTCTAAATTCAGCTGCTACACGAGTTTGTGAAAATGGACGTGCCGAATTAAGAAAATAAAGGCTTTTATTTTGAAGGACTCAAACCTGTTTCCGGTGTTATGGTCGTAAAACGCGGGAGCTTGACGCGACTTCCTGAAAGATTGACAGCTTGAGCCGCTCTCTTCTCCTCAGTGAGGGCTCCCGTTGTGTGAGAGGAGCACGCGACCACGTCGTCTCACGTCGTTTGTGGATTTTTCTCGGATCTAATTTTTGTACTTTTTTTTTTTTTTTTTAACCTACGGAAGTTCACCGGGAAGCGCTCGCGCACTCGGTTTGGAGTTTGTAAAGAATCAGCGGGGAATGAAAGTGGAGCGGAAGCCTGAAACACAGTGATCCGAGGAGAGGAGGTCGAGGCTGCGCGCGCTTCATGGCTGCTGGGGATGGAGGAGCCCAGCTGCCGGCCACCGTAGCGGCCAGCCGGAGCGTGGAGAAGGCGCTCGAGGAGGCTGCCGCGAGCGGAGCTCTCAACTTATCCAACCGAAAACTGAAGGAGTTTCCCCGCAGCGCCAAGAACTACGACCTGTCCGACATCACACACGCAGGTCGGTTCTTCCTCTCACACTCTTCATCTTTAACTTAGAAAAGCAACAAAGCGAACGGGCAGCCTTTTGTTTTATCGACACCTGCCCCCTTTTTCTTCTTCTAACGGGGGGGAGAGGTCTCTGCCGAACCCCGACTCCTTTCTGTAGACTTTTTAAAAACCGGTCTAGGTTTTGTTTGTCAAATCTTTAAAGTGCTGAATTGTGACTTCTTTCTCATCCTGAGGGCCCACCTCTTAATTCGGCTCACATATAAAACTCTAAACTCTCAGTTAAACTGTCTTTTTTTTAAACTAATCTGTGTCTGTACTGGTTTTGATCCAGTGGGTTCCTGCTTGGTGGACTAAGTTGACACCTGCCTCTTTTCCCTAAACAGGAAGAACCTCGTCTCCTTTCTCTGAAAGTTTTCAAAAACTTCTCTAAGTGTTGACTGTCACAGCTTTAAAGTTGTTTTTTTTTTACATATTTCATACAAAGAGGTCTTTCTCCTCACCTCGGCTTAGTTGGACTTTTCCAAACTTTATATTATTAAGTATAAATCAGGCTTCATGTGGGGGAGGCTTCCTGCGTCAGTGTTGACGTTAACATGCCAGGCGAGCTAGAATTCAGTGTTTTTCAAATGGATGTTCCTGCCTGCTGGACTGAAAGGAAGTTGTGGTGAATTTTAAGAGCTGTTTACTTGTTTTTCTCTTTAAAGTAAAGTTCAAGCTTCTACAGAGGAGCTCTGTAGTCGTAGGAAAAAAGAAAAAAGGAGAAAACATGTCAGATATGTGAGTTCCTCTTCCTCAACACATCCTCCTTAAAGTCTGAACCTCGACATGACTTCTTTAACTGTGACTCAGCTTTCTCTTTCAGTGTGTGTCACTGACTTCATCTCATTGAACTAAAGTCTCACAGGACATGAACACAGCCAGCAGGGAGTGTCTAACAGTGGGAGCTAAGCTGTGTTTGACTGTGCAGATTAAAAGCAGCTACCTTGGCCCGCTCTCCTCTTAAAGAGGATTACACCTGAAATCAATCTGCACAGACGTACAGTAACACCGCCTGTCTGTCTCTGTCATCACAGCCGCTGCTGCTGCTGCTTTCTGTGCTTTTCTAATTATGACCATCTGCTCATAACAACCCAGGTCTAGGCCCTGTGGGATGACGAGGCCTTACACACACACACACACACACACACACACACACACACACACACACACGCACACACACAGGCACCTGCTGCCGGGGAAACCCAGCACTAATGAACATGGAAGTGATGATGAGCACCTCATACCTGCCTCCTGATTGGGATGTTTATCCAAGTGCAGGTTCTTGAATAAACAATTTAGATGGAGCTCAGCGTGTGTGTAAGTGACACGGCCGTGTGGCACGGAGGCCGGGATCAGATTGCACGAGGACACTTAAGGTTGCTTAACGCCTGGGAGGCAATTTCGACTTGTGTAAATGAGAAGGGAGAAGGAAAACACAAAGAAGGCCTTTTGGTCGTTTCATCAGTGGTTCAGGAAGTCTTTGCAGGAACTTTCAGATTGTTTTTCTAGTCTGACAACGTAAAAAAACCAAAAAGATTCTTTTTTTTTGTCTTGGTTGAGATTAAAACCAGAAAGAGGCGAATGCTTCACTCCTTCCTACGCCATCAGACACGGCGAGCATCAAACACCGGGATTCTTCTTTTTAGTGTTTTTTTTTTGTTGCACCATTTGGCAAATGTTTTTTATTTTCTCTTTCTATTTGTCAAAGACACGATTGAGACCGTTTTCCTCCTGATGGAGGGAAAACTGAGACCAAAGCGAAGGTTTCTGTTTTGTTGCTCTGTTTTGGAAACGTAATCAAAGTTATCGTATCGTGACAACGTTTTTAGTTTTCAAACTGAGACTCATAAAGTGTGACATTAAAATGATGTGAGTCGACCTCAACATGGAGCTCAGTGTTGTCTGACGTCTCGCTGTTATTCCCCGGGCGGTGCTCGTCTCTGATTGGTTCAATGATAGTCATTTGTTGTTGAGGACAGGTTTGTGCAGCAGCTCGTCCGTCTCTGAGGTCGAGTAATGACGGGGTTTCAGTTTCCTCCAGATACCTGCTAGTTAGTGTGTGTGTGTGTGTGTGTGTGTGTGTGTGTGTGTGTGTGTGTGTGTGTGTGTGTGTGTGTGTGTGTGTGTGTGTGTGTGTGTGTGTGTGTGTGTGTGTGTGTGTGTGTGTGTGTGTGTGTGTGTGTGTGTGTGTGTGTGTGTGTGTGTGTGTGTGTGTGTGTGTGTGTGTGTGTGTGTGTTTAGATGGAGAGAGAGGTGAAACCCTCTCATGTGTCACGTGTGTTGACCTTTGACCTTTGACCAAACCTCCTTAAATGTGCTGCTGTTAGCTAGTCTGAGCGCCGCTGTCGCTAAGCGCCCACGCACCGCCGCGCCGGTCGCTCCTCTCGCTGCAGCCCGTCTCACCATTCTGACGGCGCTCGCTGCACACGTTGTTGTTCTCTTACTTCCTGCTCCGTGCTGTGATCTGAGCCCGTGTGGCTGCTGGTCACCGGGGGCGTGGCCTGCAGAGTACGCCGTGTAGCGCCCTCTACAGACGCATCCTGAGACTACTCGGTCATACGTTCACCTCTCCGTCTGAAACGCTGACCACGCGTAGTTTGCACGCCCTGCGTTGTGAATGGACAGAGACTGAACGAATCACAGCATCCGCTCAGGCATCAACACAAACGCACGCCGCTCAGAGGGTCGTTTGTTTTCAGCAGGAATCATGTCAGAGGGGGGCGAGCGAAGCCTTTATTGATCAGAGAGAGAGAGAGAGAGGGGGATGGACGACTCGTCTCTCATGACACGGGTTGGCAGTGTGATTTCACACAGCGACTTGCTCAAGGAGCAGGGAAGTCTTTGTGCATTCATAAAGTTCTCCTCACAGTCAGAGCTCCTGGGTTGATGGCGCCCCCCCCCCCCCCCCCCCCCCTCACAGGGTGAAACCCGTGTCCTCCTGCAGCCCGGCTCGCTTTACCTGCAGGACAGCGACGAGGACGCCGGACTGTCTTCTTTGTCCTCAGAGGCTGACTCTGTGTGTCAGTGGTTTTAAACGTCGCTGCGAAACAAAAACAAGAAACGTGATTGGATGGTGCGGCCCGGACACGGTGCGTGCTTCAGCTTTGAGAATACTGACGTGGTCACTTTTGATAGACGACATCGTCAGCGAGACGTGGGTGAAGAAGTGGACAGGAAGTGAAACACACGTGCATGTTGGAGTGACGGAGGCTGAGATGGTGTGTGTGCAGGATGTTCATGTATCTGTGTCGTCTTCACATTGGGCTGCAGAGGCCCCGCCCCCCCTCCTCTTTTTCTTCTTCCCTGCTGGAGCAGCTTCCCTCAGGAAGGTCAAAGGTTCACACACACACACACACACACACACACACACAAAGACGGAGTCTTGGCTCGCCTCCCCCCGTGTGTTTCCCGGTAGCTGCGAGCGGTTGGAGGGAACAAAGCCCCGTCATTGTAGGTGCGTGCACCTTGTGGATCCACCCTGAGACAGACGCTTTCACACACACACACACACACACACACACACACACACACACACACACCACTTCTAAAATGTGTGTGACTGTTGTCTCAAAGACGGCAGGTCTAAATCTGCAGCTCGTCACGTCTGTGTTTCATAAAGGTCGTTTTGATTTCTTCACGTCTTTGTTTTAAGAAGGTTTAACACGCACACGCACACACATGAAGAAGAGAGCACACATACACATGAAGAAGAGAGCACACATACACATGAAGAAGAGAGCACACACACACATGAAGAAGAGAGCACACACACATGAAGAAGAGAGCACACATACACATGAAGAAGAGAGCACACATACACATGAAGAAGAGAGCACACGCATACACATGAAGAAGAGAGCACACGCATACACATGAAGAAGAGAGCACACACACACATAAAGAAGAGAGCACACACACATGAAGAAGAGAGCACACACACACGAAGAAGAGAGCACACACACACGAAGAAGAGAGCACACACACACACACACACATGAAGAAGAGAGCACACACATGAAGAAGAGAGCACACACACACGAAGAAGAGAGCACACACACACACACACACATGAAGAAGAGAGCACACACACATGAAGAAGAGAGCACACACACACATGAAGAAGAGAGCACACACACATGAAGAAGAGAGCACACACACACACATACACATGAAGAAGAGAGCACACACACACACACACACATGAAGAAGAGAGCACACACACACACACACATGAAGAAGAGAGCCCACACACACACATGAAGAAGAGAGCACACACACACATGAAGAAGAGAGCACACACACATGAAGAGAGCACACACACATGAAGAGAGCACACACACATGAAGAGAGCACACACACACATGAAGAAGAGAGCACACACACACATGAAGAAGAGAGCACACACACACATGAAGAAGAGAGCACACACACACATGAAGAAGAGAGCACACACACATGAAGAGAGCACACACACACATGAAGAGAGCACACACACATGAAGAGAGCACACACACATGAAGAGAGCACACACACATGAAGAGAGCACACACACATGAAGAGAGCACACACACATGAAGAAGAGAGCACACACACATGAAGAAGAGAGCACACACACATGAAGAAGAGAGCACACACACACATGGAGCGAGACGAGCGCACACACACACACACAGGGAGCGAGACGAGCACACACACACACACACACACACATGGAGCGAGACGAGCACACACACACACACACATGAGCACAGACGCTGAGGGTTAAAAAGCAATAAAAGAAGAATCCTTGTGTCTGCAGGAAACTCGTCCTTTAATTTCACTTTAATTCAATTTGACACAGCGGCGCCGTAGCAGGAGTTGAAGGAAGGCTCGGGCTCGGGCTCGGGCTCGGGCTCGGGCTCGGGCTCGGGCTCACAGAGCACAGATTGAGTTTGTTTAGAGGCAGCAGAAATGAGCACAAAGTTAATAAAGTGAAGTCTCACATGACCTGAGGGGGTCGTGAGACACAAGAGCCTGTTGTAGAGAGCAGGAAACACACACACACACACACACACACACACACACACACACACACTCTCTCTCTCTCTCTCTCTCTATAGCATGACTGAGAGGTCCAGCAGCTGTGTCATAAGCGATGAGGACAGGAAGTGTGTTCATGTGACGAGGCTCACAGGTCATTTTACGTGTGTGTGTGTGTGTGTGTGTGTGTGTGTCAGAGCTCAACATATGGCTGTGGCCTTCGCTGTCAGTTGTTTACATCTGTTCTGTGTCATTGAGTGAGACTGTGAATGCATGTCGGTGAAGTGTGTGTGAATGCATGTCGGTGAAGTGTGTGTGTGTGAATGTGTGTGTGTGTGTGTGTGTGTGTGTGTGTGTGGTGCAGCGGATGTGGGCTGCCTGCTCACTTCTGCTTCGTGTGTCCTCGTCTCCGTGTCTTCACAGACGTCTCTGTGGCGCTCTCGTTGTGATGACCCCACACGGCCTGTGAACTCGTGTTTGACGGACTTTAGTTCAATGACACAGAAAGTTAAATCTGTGGAGAAGGACGAGATGAACCCGTTGTTGTCTGAACCTTCCCAGCATGCATTGTTGCCTGAACTGCAACCACGCAGTGACGGCTGCACAGTTCCTGCTTTAACTTCCTGTATTTTTCTCCTCAAGTCTGAAAGTGGCTCGCTCCGTCTGCAGCCTGATGGCGTGCTTTCTCTCTCAGAGCTCAGCAGCTGGTGGGGGGGGGGGTTCCCCTCGCCAGTCTCAGGGGATGTAACTAGAGAAAAGACACACACACACACACACACAGAGGCTGACAAAGACGCTTCAGGACACCAAACCAGTCTGCCAACAAACGTATCCTGTGCCACACATGATCCCAGTGAGACAGTTACTCAAAAGTGTGTTTTGCAATCCTGCAGAAGTTGCATCATTTCTGACGTCCAATCGTGAGTTTGCGTTCTCGAGATGACATCTAATGAAGGAAGTCGCTTTTTCCCTTCTTAATGATTCACTACTGTACATTTGAACCCACTTTAAAGAATAATACCCGTGTTTTAAAGGTCACATGACCTCCTCTTCTTCTTCAGGTGAAATCAGTGTCCTCGCTCCTCTTCATCATGTGTGTGAAGTGTGTTGTTGTAAATCCACTCTGATCCTGTATTTGATCATGTCTATAAACCCCTCTATTTCAGCCCTGCTCAGAACAGGCTGTTTCTGTGTCTGTAGCTTTAAATATGTAAATGAGCTGTGTCTGGCCACGCCCCCTCTCTGGAAGGGCTCGGGTGTACTCGCTGCTTTCTGGCTCCATGTCCTATTGTTTACGGTGAGAAGGCAGACTCAGAGGGCAGAACAAACACCTAGCTGTGGGAGTGTCACCCACCTGGGGGAGGGGCTACTGCCCTTTGTGATGTCATGAAGGGGAGGGGCTACTGCCCTTTGTGATGTCATGAAGGGAACATCTCCAAACGGCCTGTTTGAGCAGGCAGAAGACGGATGGACCTTGGTGTTTTGAAAGGTGGTTACTTGTGTAGCTGCTCAGTGGTGTTTGTCCTGCAGCAGTGTGTGTGTGTGTGTGTGTGTGTGTGTGTGTGTGTGTGTGTGTGTGTGTGTGTGTGTGTGTGTGTGTGTGTGTGTGTGTGTGTGTGTGTGTGTGTGTGTGTGTGTGTGTGTGTGTGTGTGTGTGTGTGTGTGTGTGTGTGTGTGTGTGTGTGTGTGTGTGTGTGTGTGTGTGTGTGTGTGTGTGTGTGTGTGTGTGTGTGTGTGTGTGTGTGTGTGTGTGTGTGTGTGTGTGTGTGTGTGTGTGTGTGTGTGTGTGTGTGTGTGTGTGTGTGTGTGTGTGTGTGTGTGTGTGTGTGTGTGTGTGTGTGTGTGTGTGTGTGTGTGTAGGACTGCTTGGTGAATAATGAAAGCAGAGGCCCAGTCTACCTTATGTAAGCGGGCACATCCATTAACTCCCACAGTGTTCGCTGTCCAGATGGCAGAGTGTGTGTGAGGAGACACGACCCAGACGCTGTGAGGCCTGAAGGGCTCTGTGTGTGTGTGTGTGTGTGTGTTGAACTGTAACGCCATGAAACACGTCTAAAGTTAATTATAAAACATTCACTGACTGGTTTGAATCCACCAGGAGCTCGTCCTCGTAGGGGTCCAAGGGATCTGGACTTCAGGGGGGACGTCTGCAGGTCGCTGCAGGTCACTAAATAACCTGGAATCTAATATCAGGTTTTGTCTCCATGCTGGTCTGAACAGGATCAGTATCAGGTTTAGTCTCCATGCTGGTCTGAACTGGATCAGTATCACGTTTAGTCTCCATGCTGGTCTGAACTGGATCAATCACAGACTGAAGGACCCTGGTGATTTGTGGATCACTGAAGTCCTGGTCTCAGTCCTGGTCTCAGCCCTGGTCTCAGCCCTGGTCTCAGTCCTGGTCTCAGTCCTGGTCTCAGTCCTGGTCTCAGTTCTTTGAGTCTTGTTGCAGCTGAAGGAGGAGGACGCACGTTAACAGGAAACCAGGGTTTCTCCTCGTGTCGCTCCTCTTTTTGCATGACCTCGCCCACGTTTGCATACGAGAGCTGAACCATGAAGCTCTGTGTGGGAGGAGGAGGAGGAGGAGGAGGGTGAGAGGAGTCAGTGTAGGAGGGAGGAGGAGGAGGAGGAAGGTGAGAGGAATTGGAGGAGGAGGGAGAGAGGAGACGATGTAGGAGGGAGGAGGAGGAGGAGGAAGGTGAGAGGAGACGATGTAGGAGGGAGGAGGAGGAGGAGGAAGGTGAGAGGAGTCGATGTAGGAGGGAGGAGGAGGAGGAAGGTGAGAGGAGTCGGTGTTGGAGGGAGGAGGAGGAGGAAGGTGAGAGGAGTCGATGTAGGAGGGAGGAGGAAGAGGAGGAGGGAGAGAGGAGACGAGGGAGGAGGAGGAGGAGGAGGAAGGTGAGAGGAGTCGGTGTTGGAGGGAGGAGGAGGAGGAGGAAGGTGAGAGGAGTCGAGGGAGGAGGAGGAGGAGGAGGAAGGTGAGAGGAGGTGAACTGGGAAGTAAATGAAGTGTGAGTGGATGAATCCGAGGATCGTGGTGCTAACACTTTGTCGTCTGTGTTAGCATGTTAGCATGTTAGCGTGTTAGCGTGTTTGTCCGTCTCACCGTCCGAGCGAGGAGAGAGACGTCAAACACACGTTTAATAATCAGGACGACGGTCTGAGACACACTGATCCAACACCCTGCTGTGCTGAACCAATCAGAGGCCTTCATCCCTGCAGGGGGGCTGGGGACTACCAGGGTCTTCCTTTTACCCCAGGACTACACTCAGACCCGGGTACTCCTGGTCCACATGTAGGTCTTTAAAGAGAGAGGCTGGTCTTTAGACTCCTCACGTGTAGAGGACACATCGGATGGTTCTCAGACCTGACGTGTGACTCAAACGGCGTCCTGCAGGGCGGCTTCAGGACTCAAACGGCGTCCTGCAGGGCGGCTTCAGGACTCAAACGGCGTCCTGCAGGGCGGGTTCAGGACTCAACTGGATCACACACTTCATGTTCGTTATGAAGTTTCGTGCAGAACATCATGTGACACATCTGCAGCTCTGCTCCTCAGCCCGCTGTGACAGGAATCAACACACCGCCACATCCTGTCTGACAGCACACACACACACACACACACACACACACACACACACACACACACACACACACACACACACACACACACACACACAC
>NC_136710.1:20040909-20065909 GCF_947650265.1 Symphodus melops | reverse complement strand
ACAAACTGCAAAACCACATAAAACCACATCATCACAGCTGCTTGTAAAAGGATCTCTGTAGACCAGGACTCTGTAGACCAGGACTCTGCAGACCAGCACTCTGTAGACTAGCACTCTGCAGACCAGGACTCTGTAGACCAGCGCTCTGCAGACCAGCCTCTCTGCAGACCAGCCTCTCTGCAGACCAGCACTCTGCAGACCAGGACTCTGCAGACCAGCACTCTGTAGACTAGCACTCTGCAGACCAGGACTCTGTAGACCAGCGCTCTGCAGACCAGCCTCTCTGCAGACCAGCCTCTCTGCAGACCAGCACTCTGTAGACCAGGACTCTACAGACCAGCGCTCTGTAGACCAGCACTCTGTAGACCAGCACTCTGTAGACCAGCCTCTCTGCAGACCAGCACTCTGTAGACTAGCGCTCTGTAGACCAGCACTCGGTAGACCAGCCTTTCTGCAGACCAGCGCTCTGTAGACCAGCACTCTGTAGACCAGCCTTTCTGCAGACCAGCGCTCTGTAGACCAGCACTCTGTAGACCAGCACTCTGTAGACCAGCCTTTCTGCAGACCAGCGCTCTGTAGACCAGCGCTCTGTAGACAAGCACTCTGTAGACACTTTCTGCAGACCAGCACTCTGTAGACCACTTTCTGCAGACCAGCACTCTGTAGACCAGGACTCTGTAGACCAGCACTCTGCAGACCACTTTCTGAAGGTCTTGGACTCCAGAGCAGTTGTAGTCATTCTGGTCTCAGCCTGGGCGGACTCCACGTGCTGCGATAAAGCCAAGTCATAAAACGAGTCAGTGCAGGACCAGCTGTGACTCGTCTGAGAACGAGTCAGCGCTTCACCCAGAGCTAAACGTTCACTTCTTATGTCATGATGACATGCTGCACCCCCTCCCCCCTCCCCCCCCCCCCGAGTTGGTCCTGGACCACAGACCCAGCGTCCTGCGGTCTGACCCAGTGTGAGTCCGGGCATCTCTCTGTCTCATTCCTCAGCTCATTCTTTTCAGCTCATTCTTTTCCCATGATGCTCGCTGACTCAGTCCTGGCTTTGTTTCATTTGGGCAGAAATGCAACATGGGAAAGAGAGCGAGCGGAGGAGCGGCCGCCGCCGACCTCTCAGCGGTCAGATCGTGTGTTTGTGTGAGTTCAGATTCATGGACTTAAAAGGGAATTCTCTATTTTTAGAAATTACTTTCACTGAAGGTACAGAACGATTTATTACCTGCAGCTCAAAACAACCCGAGAGGTTCCCCGGACTGCAATATCAAAGGAAAGAATTTATTTATATATATTTATATATATAAATATATATAAATATAAATATATATATATATAAATATATATATGCATGTAGAGGAGATTCTACGTTTCAAGCCTTTACATCCGTATTAAACCAGATTGTTTTGTAGGGGTGGATTCAGAGACTAGACAACCTCTCCATCCCCCCCGAGTACACACACACACACACACACACACACACACACACACACACACACACACACACACACACACACACACACACACACACACACACACACACATCTCCACCCCCACCTATTGTTCGCTCGGCTCCCCTGCAGCTATGGGACAGTGAAGACGGGGAGAGATCGAGCTTTTTTAGAGCTACTGTATAACATCCATCCACTCTGCTGCACACACACACACACACACACACACACACACACACACACACACACACACACACACACACACACACACACACACACACACACACACACACACACACACACACACACACACACACACACAGTCTGAAATGCCCTGCTGTGTTTATTAAGGCCATGTGAAACGGTCTCTTTGTTGGCTCTTTCATGAAAGCAGAGCGAGGCTCAGGGTGAGAGAACGCTCTGACGTCCTCCACAGCTTTCAAACGTCTCCACGTCTTTTGTCTTCACTTTGCTCGTTTGATTGTTCAGTAGAGCGGCGAAGGAGAGACAGGAAGTGTACGGACGAGCGAGGGAACAACATGCAGCTGAGGTCAGATTTGAACCCGATGAGGACAACGCACGATTAAACTGCTTAAAGGAGCAGTCTGTAGCTCCGCCCCCTAGTGTTTAAAATGAGTACTGCAGTCTAAACTCTAATCAGCACAGAGAGCTGTCTCCCCCCTCCTCTCACACAGGTCAGCATGTGGTGGACACTGTAGCTTCAGTGTTTAGCCAGCTCTGCATGTGGTGGACACTGTAGCTTCAGTGTTTAGCCAGCTCTGCATGTGGAGGACACTGTAGCTTCAGTGTTTAGCCAGCTCTGCATGTGGTGGACTCTGTAGCTTCAGTGTTTAGCCAGCTCTGCATGTGGAGGACACTGTAGCTTCAGTGTTTAGCCAGCTCTGTATGTGGTGGACACTGTAGCTTCAGTGTTTAGCCAGCTCTGCATGTGGAGGACACTGTAGCTTCAGTGTTTAGCCAGCTCTGTATGTGGTGGACACTGTAGCTTCAGTGTTTAGCCAGCTCCGCATGTGGTGGACACTGTAGCTTCAGTATTTAGCCAGCTCTGCATGTGGTGGACACTGTAGCTTCAGTGTTTAACCAGCTCTGTATGTGGTGGACACTGTAGCTTCAGTGTTTAGCCAGCTCTGCATGTGGAGGACACTGTAGCTTCAGTGTTTAGCCAGCTCTGTATGTGGTGGACACTGTAGCTTCAGTGTTTAGCCAGCTCTGTATGTGGTGGACACTGTAGCTTCAGTGTTTAGCCAGCTCCGCATGTGGTGGACACTGTAGCTTCAGTATTTAGCCAGCTCTGCATGTGGTGGACACTGTAGCTTCAGTGTTTAGCCAGCTCTGCATGTGGTGGACACTGTAGCTTCAGTGTTTAACCAGCTCTGCATGTGGTGGACGCTGTAGCTTCAGTGTTTAGCCAGCTCTGCATGTGGTGGACGCTGTAGCTTCAGTGTTTAGCCAGCTCTGCATGTGGTGGACGCTGTAGCTTCAGTGTTTAGCCAGCTCTGCATGTGGTGGACACTGTAGCTTCAGTGTTTAGCCAGCTCTGCATGTGGTGGACACTGTAGCTTCAGTGTTTAGCCAGCTCTACATGTGGTGGACACTGTAGCTTCAGTGTTTAGCCAGCTCTGCATGGTTCTGTAAAGCTTTCTCCATCTTTTAAAAGCATTAACTTTAAAAGCATCTATACGTCACTTGATTACGACCCCGCTGTGACCAGAACCCGAGGGCAGAGAGCGGGAAAAACACGAACTGTATCTGTTCAGCATCTGTTCTGCACTCGGTTAAAGGCTGGAAGTTCTTTTTCAGAATCCTTTTGTCAAACTTATTACGGGAATAAGACGGGAAGCTACGACAGCGCCTGAAATCAAGGAGGAGAAGGAAGTCCCTCTTTGTGGATCCGTTTGTTCGTCCGTCCGGCTGCAGAAAAGCAAAAGTCCCATTTTTCCCCCTTTTTGAATTCTTCAGTTCGAGTCGTCTGGAGCAGAATCCTCCATTTGAAGCCCAAACAAAGACAGGAAGTGGCGTCTCCTCCTCCGGCCCGGCTGCTTCCAACACGATCAATAAACAGCCTTCAGGCCGTCTGCCATTGACAGGCGTCTGACCCGGGATGCTACCAGAGAGCGCTCGGCGCTAATGGGGCAGTCTGGATCAGTCCAGCTCTGCAGAGCCTGGTCTGCTGCACCTCCTGTCTTTGAGTAGGAAACAGGATCGCTCCATGTTTGTTGTTTTCTCATGTGGAGGCCGTTATCACAACTTCCTGTGCTTCTGCAGCCAGCCTCTAGTGGACACTCCAGGAACTGCAGGATTTTAACACGTCAGCATCGACTTCATTTTTCAACGCTTGCGTCTAATCCGAGTATTTCTTAGAATAAAAGGAACTCGATTCATAAGTAGGAAGTAGAAAAACAAACCTGTTTCAGTTTACCTTCAGGCTGTTTGTTGATCTTCACATTAAATGTCTCTCTAAGGGGGGGGGGGTGTGTCCTACATTCAGAAACTGTGGAAACCAAACGCAGGAAGCGGCAGCTATTTTCAGGAGGAGCTCACCCAGTGTGGACGGGTGGCGTCCGTCCTTGCCCAGATTCTGTCACGGCGGTGTGGTCTGTTAATTTCAGGCTGGTGGTTTGTGAACGTAGCGTGGATTCACAAAAACACATCAAAATATAAGAACCAGAGTTTCAGACTGCTGGATGTCAGAGGGTCAGGGTCCCATCCTGGACTCGGAGACGACTAATACACAAAACGAGGGAAAGAGAACTGTCACTAATGATATCCCCAAAGTGCACCATGGGAATTGTAGGATAACCCATATAAGGTCGACGTAGGCCTCTGTTCTTTTTCCTCTTTCTTGTTGGTTTCAGTTCAACTTCTGCCCTCAGTTTGGTCTTCAAGGTTCAAACTACGTGATGCATGTGTGTGTGTTTTATTTAACTTCTTGTTTTTTTTGGATCGCTGCCGTAATTTGAGAGTTGACAAGAAACACAGGAGGAGGAGGATGACACGGAGCAGATGTTTACAGCTGGGTTCAAGTTACAGAGGTCACAAAAAGCTGGATGACAAGAACAAACTTCTGTTTTCAACTGTTTATCTGTTTCGATCAATAGTTTGAGGCTTAAATCAATAAAAGCTGCAGACGTGTTGATGTTAGTTTCCTCCGTTGTGGATTTGATGATTAGCTGTGATGTCATAACCATCACAGGTAGACTGACCACGAGCTAGCTGAGCGTGACACGACGGTTTATATCCAATGGGTGGAGCTAGCTGTTGCCATGGCAATGTTGCTGCCGGATGAGTTTAGCTGACAGGCTAGCTGGTTAGCTAGCTAACAGGAAGTGTAGTTTTAACCTGGTCATGCTGCAGTGAATGTAATTTATTTAAACTACGATGTTTGTTTTAACAGTATAAACACAACAACGACTAAAGTTACTGTTCACAATGCATTGTGGGATGTGTAGTTTTCTTTTTATGCTGTTTTGGGGCCAAATCAAATGAATTAAAGTCACTAGTAGGTCGCTGGTTGTCTTCGACCTCTGGAGCCGTCCAAAAAGTGGGCGGGCACTGTTGAGCTTTGTACGTCCTCTAACAGTTGTTTTTGTTAAACGGGAGGTCGCTTGTAACATTTGTTACGTAATAATGAGACATAAATAACTTTATAGAGAGAGAGAGCTCTTTTTCCAGTTCACCATCCCAGTCGACTTTGTTCAGTTGGTTTCCACATTTTCATTGTTTTGATTCCTGTACATTCTCTGATGGATCCGTCTAATGTCTGGTCACTATTCAGTTGTTGTATCAGTCCAGATGGACCTGTCTAACGTCTGGTCACTATTCAGTTGTTGTATCAGTCCAGATGGACCTGTCTAACGTCTGGTCACTATTCAGTTGTCGTATCAGTCCTGATGGATCCGTCTAATGTCTGGTCACTCTTCAGTTGTTGTATCAGTCCTGATGGATCCGTCTAACGTCTGGTCACTGTTCAGTTGTTGTATCAGTCCTGATGGACCTGTCTAACGTCTGGTCACTCTTCAGTTGTTGTATCAGTCCTGATGGACCTGTCTAACGTCTGGTCACTCTTCAGTTGTTGTATCAGTCCTGTATCAGTCCTGATGGACCTGTCTAACGTCTGGTCACTGTTCAGTTGTTGTATCAGTCCTGTAGCTGTTCGGTTGGACCTGTCTAACGTCTGGTCACTGTTCAGTTGTTGTATCAGTCCTGTAGCTGTTCGGTTGGACCTGTCTAACGTCTGGTCACTCGTTGTGTTTTCAGATCTGTCTAAGAACCGTCTGTGCGAGCTGCCCGACGAGCTCTGTCAGTTCATCTCTGTGGAGACGCTCAGCCTGTACCACAATGGGATGCGTTCACTGTCCTCCAGCCTGAGCAACCTGCAGGCCCTCACCTACCTCAACCTCAGGTAACACACACACACACACACACACACACACACACACACTACACCTCACAGTCTGCAGGAGCTTCATGTCACCTCTGGAGCTCGAGTGTTTCTCTCTGCTGGAGAAGAAGAGAGGCGTCATGATCCTGTCCAAACGTTGTTGCAACAACAGAAACACGCCAACACAAAACTGTAATTTTCCTGTTACTAGGAGACCAGAGAAGCCTCCAGCTGGCTGCAGGGAAACGTGACGGCTCCGAGCAAATCTACTGTACACCGAAAATTAACAACCAGAGACTAGCTTCAAAATGAAACCACAAAATGTGTAAACATGTAATAATCTGTGTGTGTGTGTGTGTGTGTGTGTGTGTGTGTGTGTGTGTGTGTGTGTGTGTGTGTGTGTGTGTGTGTGTGTGTGTGTGTGTGTGTGTGTGTGTGTTTTGTCTCCACAGTCGAAATCTTCTGTCCAGTTTGCCCCCGTCGGTGTTTCAGCTCCCCCTCCTGAGAGTGCTCATCGTCAGCAACAACAAGCTGTGTTCACTGCCCGCCTCCATATTCTCCCTCACACACCTCCGACAGCTGGTGTGATATCTACACTCCCACACACACACACACACACACTTACACACACACACCGCTCACAGTGTATTGACTGCTGTGTGTTTCTGTGTCAGGATGTGAGCTGTAATGAGCTGCAGTGTTTGCCTGCAGAGCTCGGCCAGCTCGAGTGTCTGAGGGATTTGAACCTGCGGAGGAACCAGATCACCACGTTGCCTGAAGGTACACGCCCCCATTTTACCCACAGACACGTGAACGCAGCAGGCAGCCGGCTCTCAAAGTGACTCTCCTGAAGAAGTTGAAGAAAGCTCGGAGCGGAGCGTTCGGGAAACAGACGCTCTCCGCTCCGTCATACGGCGTGGAAAAAGGGCGCCGGCGATCAGATAAGAGCACTCTGTGCACGGGACCTCACTCACTCTTCTCTCTGTCTCACCATCCAGAAATATCCGAGCTCCCTCTCGTCCGGCTCGATGTCTCCTGCAACCGCATTTCCCACGTGCCCTTGCGTTACCGCCACCTGCGTCACCTCCAGAGCATTTCACTGGACAACAACCCGCTGCAGATGCCCCCCGCGCAGATCTGCTCCAAGGGCAAATACCACATCTTCAAGTTCCTCGCCATGGAGGCCTGCAAGAGGAGCACGGAGGAGCTGGAGAGACACCTGAGGCCCACGGGCTTCAACAGCTGGTGAGAGGGGGGAGAGAGAGAGGGAGGGAGGGGGGGGGGGGAGAGAGAGAGGGAGGGAGGGGGGGAGGGAGAGAGAGGGGGGGAGAGAGAGACAGGGAGGGAGAGAGAGAGGGAGGGAGGGAGAGAGACAGGGAGGGAGAGAGAGGGAGGGAGGGAGGGAGGGAGAGAGAGAGAGAGGGAGGGAGAGAGAGAGGGAGAGAGACAGGGAGAGAGAGAGAGAGACAGGGAGGGAGAGAGAGGGAGGGAGGGAGGGAGGGAGAGAGAGAGAGAGGGAGGGAGAGAGAGAGGGAGAGAGACAGGGAGAGAGAGAGAGAGACAGGGAGGGAGAGAGAGAGAGAGAGAGACAGGGAGGGAGAGAGAGAGAGAGAGAGACAGGGAGGGAGAGAGAGAGAAAGAATTTGAGGCAGGTGAAAGTCTGTGAAGATGAACTGAGTTGAAGGAAAGTTTGAGATTTATTCCGACATGTTCAGTGAGCGGGATCGATGAGGCTCATCATGGTTCTGATGTTTACATCCTGGTTCTTCATCACCCTGCAGACTTGTATCCTGCTTTACTCTGATTGGTGCCTTTTCCCAGTTTAAAATCAGGAGTCATGTGACCACAGTGTCTTATTAGGATCACATGCTGCTCTGTGTTCATATGGATGTGACATCATCCAGCTTCCTGCCAGCTGCAGCTTCTCACAGAGTGAAACCAACCAATCAGAGTCCAAGGACACGCAGATAAGAGCGAATACCAGAGTCACTGAACCTGTGTGTGTGTGTGTGTGTGTGTGTGTGTGTGTGTGTGTGTGTGTGTGTGTGTGTGTGTGTGTGTGTGTGTGTGTGTGTGTGTGTGTGTGTGTGTGTGTGTGTGTGTGTGTGTGTGTGTGTGTGTGTGTGTGTGTGTGTGTGTGTGTGTGTGTGTGTGTGTGTGTGTGTGTGTGTGTGTGTGTGTGTCCTGCAGCCTGTCGGACCAGGAGCTGTTCTCGGGTCAGTTTGGAGGTCTGGACTCTGGATTCAACAGCGTGGACAGCGGCAGCAAACGCTGGTCTGGAAACGAGGTAAAAACACACACACACACACACACACACACACACACAGAGTTAATCACAGTGAACGTGGGAGAGCGCAGACTTCATGATGGCTTCAACAGAACATTTTAACACAAACAAGATGACTCAGCCAGACCACGAGACCAGGTCTCATTTAGACCAGGTCTCATTTAGATCAGGTCTCACAGGGACCAGGTCTCATTTAGACCAGGTCTCATTTAGACCAGGTCTCACAGGGACCAAATCACACATAGACCAGAGCTCACATAGACCAGGTCTCACATAGACCATGTCTCACATAGACCAGATCTCACATAGACCAGGTCTCACATAGACCAGGTCTCACAGGGACCAGGTCCTGCTCGGTCTGTCCTCTCGTGCGTTCTGTTTAGCTGCGATTAAAAGAAAACAAACGATGCTAAAAGGTTGTTTACGTTAGCCGCCATGTTTGTGACATAAACCCGGGACTCTGAAGCCCCGCCCCCTCGCCCCCCCATCGCCTACAAGGCCCACTGTGCACACATCAGAGATGGATGAGTCTTTCTGTGTGATTAGTCAGCAGATGACTTCTCGGAGCGCTCCCTCCGTCTGGCCGAGGTCAGCAGGGAGCAGAGGAACCTGGAGGAGGAGGAGGAAGAGGAGGACAGATCTCCTCTGGAGACGAACAAAGGTGAGGAAACAAACTTCTCATCCTCCGAGCTCACCTCTGAAAATCTCTCTAAAAAGTCCAACCTTGTTTGTCAGTGAACGGCGAGGCGGAGCACGTGGTGGACTTCCTGGACAGCAGTGTGACGGAGGAAGAGGACGAGGAGCCGACGCCTCCTCCTGCTCCTCTCACAGCACCTCCTCCTCTGGTACTCGTCTCTGTGTGTCTCGAACACGCCGCCTCGTGTCTCCTCGCACAAACACTCATCCTCCCTGTCTTTGATTTCCAGGAGCAGAAGGAGAGCTCTTCATCGGCCCCGACGCAGGACTCATCAGCATGCAGGTCAGTGCTGGACACACACACACACACACACACACACACACACACACACACACACCTCCTGCTCGATGCAGGCTGGGAAAAGTCAACAGCCTGCAGCTCTCATTACTTACAGTCACTGTGTGCAGGTTTGATACTCACTGACTGACCCCGCCCCCCCTCCAACACACACACACACACACACACACACACACACACACACACACACACACACACACACACACAGTCAAACAGACATCCTCTGTAGTCAAATATCTGTACTTTTAGAAAGTATCTAAGACAGAAGGTCAGCATCGACGTGTGAAGATTAAAGCGAAACAAAACTAAATCTAAAGATTCAACCTCCTCCAGCTCCATCGTCTTCTTCCTGTTGTTGTTGTTGTTGTTGTTGTTGTTGTTGTTGTTGTTATGACGACGAAGCGTTTGCAGCAGAAAGCGCTCTGCCGTCACCGGCGCGACAATAATCCTCGTATTCTCGCCTCACGCCGTCCTCGCTCCGAGTCTGCTGGGACCAAAAAACAAACAAACAAACAAACAGTCAAAAGCATCTGAAGTATAAAAGTTGCAGTAAGAAGTAAGGGAGGCGTGTCGGTCAGTTGTCATGGAGACGGGACGGAGGTGCAGGTGGAGTGATCATACTCACAGCTGCTGAACGAGCCTTAAACTCGACTCGTCCGAAGCTCCTGCAGAACGGATGTTTGACTTCCTGTGGGACGGCTCAGAATAGACGCAGAGACTTGAATAGGAAACTCCACACGTGTTTATAAACGGGCTGATCACCTCCTCAGGTCCAGCCTCCACGTGGACGTGGGCCTTCATCCCTCCTCATCGTCAGCCTCGTCCTCGCCCCTGTCCCCCTCCAGCCCGTCCCTGGAGGAGCGGAGGAGGCCGGGGAACCTTTCCGTCTGGCAGGAGAGAGAGCGTCTGCAGCAGCAGAAAGAGAAGAGCAGGTACACGCTCGCTTCTTACAAACGCCACACTCAAGTTTTTTACTTTTGATCTCCGTTTAAAAAAAAAACTGTTTGTTTTTTTTCTTCTTCTGTCAAAAATCTCATTTTCTGCAGCTCGCTGAAGTCGGTCACCAAAGCAGGAAGTTATGTCACCACCGCCGCTCAGTCAGGAAGTTCCTCAGCGTGAGTTCAAACTGTTACACAGATGACACACACACACACACACACACACACACACACACACACACACATGTCACTGTATAATGAATCAGGAGTGTGTAAACTGTTGTCTGAAGGTGTTTGTCTCCCCCTAGTGGCGGCTCCCCGGAGAGCAGCAGCTCACACGCCGGCCTGCGGCACAGATGTGCAGTGAGTGTTTAATCATCTTATAATCAGACGCTCCATGTTTCTACACACACACACACACACACACACACACACACGCACACACACACACACACACACACACACACACACACACACACACACACACGCCCTGGAGCTTAATGTTGCAGAGGCAGCTCTCAGCACAACATCCTGCTGTCTGTTGAATGACTGTTACTGGTGTTTTAAATATCTTTTTAACTTTGTGTTGTTGTTGTTGATTGTGTGTGCATGTAAATGTGTATGTATGTTTACTCATCGGACGCGTACCGAGGTTCTATGCGGGGTGGTGTCTAAGGGGAGGATTCAGACTTCATGGTTTTCTTTGTCCAAATAAAAACATTTGATCACAAAACAAACAAAACACTCTTCTTCTCTCAGAGCGCCGATCAGATGACCTCCGTGCATCCGCTCACTCTTCTACAACGATCCAGCAGCAGAACAGGTACAGAACACACAACACACACGCTAACCTCAGAGCACGCACAACACACGCGCACAACACACACGCTAACCTCAGAGCACGCACAACACACGCGCACAACACACACGCTAACCTCAGAGCACGCTCAACACACACGCTAACCTCAGAGCACGCTCAACACACACGCTAACCTCAGAGCACGCTCAACACACACGCTAACCTCAGAGCACGCTCAACACACACGCTAACCTCAGAGCACGCTCAACACACACGCACAACACACACGCTAACCTCAGAGCACGCACAACACACACGCTAACCTCAGAGCACGCACAACACACACGCTAACCTCAGAGCACGCACAACACACACGCTAACCTCAGAGCACGCACAACACACACGCTAACCTCAGAGCACGCTCAACACACACGCACAACACACACGCACAACACACACGCTAACCTCAGAGCACGCTCAACACACACGCTAACCTCAGAGCACGCTCAACACACACGCTAACCTCAGAGCACGCACAACACACACGCACAACACACACGCTAACCTCAGAGCACGCTCAACACACACGCTAACCTCAGAGCACGCACAACACACACGCACAACACACACGCTAACCTCAGAGCACGCACAACACACACGCTAACCTCAGAGCACGCACAACACACATGCTCAACACACACGCTAACCTCAGAGCACGCACAACACACACGCTAACCTCAGAACACGCTCAACACACACGCTAACCTCAGAACACGCTCAACACACACGCTAACCTCAGAGCACGCACAACACACACGCTAACCTCAGAACACGCTCAACACACACGCTAACCTCAGAGCACGCACAACACACACGCTAACCTCAGAACACGCACAACACACACGCACAACACACACGCTAACCTCAGAGCACGCACAACACACACGCTAACCTCAGAGCACGCACAACACACACGCTCAACACACACGCTAACCTCAGAACACGCACAACACACACGCTAACCTCTCCATGAGACGCAGGAAGACGCTTGTTGAATGAGCGCTCAGATGACGCTGGTCGTTTTAGCATCAGAGGTCATCAGAGGTCACGTGACTTTGTTAATTTTTGACCTTCACCTCTGGCAGTCAGGAAGGAAGAAGAAGTCAATCTGCTGATTTCAAACGGCGTTCAGAGCGTCGAGCGTCCGTCTGGTTGTGTCGACGTTAAACGTTTACGTTTCTTTGTATCCGTCAGATTTCCCGTCTTCCCCGAAGACGTCCCCTCCCCCCGGCCACGCCCAGAAACCCAACAGCTTCCTGTTCCGCGCCTCGTCCCGCAGCAACGTCAAACCCTCAGGTACACACACACACACACACACACACACACACACACACACACACACACCTACCTCCAGTCAGAAATAACCCAACTCTCTCTCTTCTGTCTCGCTCAGGCTTCACGCTGGGCGAGTCCGGCAGGAGCGAGTCGCGTACGATGCTGCGTTCGCCTAAAGAGGAGCGAGCGGACATCACGCAGCTACGCAAGGTGAAGCACCACGAACACACACGTTGTTACAGAGCTTAACACTGTGGCGGATTAGATCATCAGCCATGATGTCATCACAGGTCGAGCGACCTTGGCGTGCTCCTGAAGGAGAAACGCGTTTCTCATTTTAGAGAAGTAACATTTATTTATGAGCTCAGAGGGAAAGAACTACACTACCCACAATCCCACAGTGTCGCAGCGACGTCTCTGAGCTGCACAGGAAGTGGGCGCTGGCTGAGTGTTTTCACAGGAAGTTGAAGATGTTTTCACAGGAAGTGAGTAAACCGTCTTCTCTCCTCAGACTCTGGAGTCTCGGCTGAAGGTCAGCCTGCCCGAGGATCTGGGCGAGGCGCTGTCCAACGGCACGCTCCTCTGTCAGCTGGTCAACCACATCAGGCCGCGCTGCGTCTCCATCATCCACGTGCCCTCTCCAGCAGTGGTGAGAGACACACACACACACACACACACACACACACACACACACACACACACACACACACGGATGCTTCTGTGACAAACGTAAACACAAAGTTTGTTTTCTTTTTTCAGCCGAAGCTGAGCTCAGCTAAGAGTCGACTCAACGTGGAGAACTTCCTCACCGCCTGTCGTAAGCTGGGCGTCTCCGAGGTAACGTGTCCCCCTCCTCTCCCGTCTCCCTTCTGATGAAAGCGGCGGCCATCTTTGATGTGCTTGACGCTCGGTCCAAGCGTCTGTCTCTGTTTTGTCTTTCTTCTTCTTCTCTCCTGGTTTTTAACGTCCTGTGTTTTCCTCCTGTGTGTCCAGACGGACGTGTGTGTGTGCTCTGATGTGCTTCTGTGTAAGCTGCCCGCTGTGTCGCGCTGCGTGGCGGCGGCGCTGCTGGCCGCCGGGGAGGAGAAGACGGAGGAAGACTCCTCCCCTTCATCGTCCTCCTCGTCTTCTTCGCTGCTGTCCACAGGTTTCCTGTCCTTCTACTGCGCCGCCATGGCCCTGCTCTACGTCCTCTACTGCTACCTGCTCACCTAGAGGACGCACGCCACGCCACACACTTACTGAACACGCACACGCTCAGTCCCGGCTGCAGCGTGCGCGTGTTCATCGAGCACCTTCTAGAAACACTAAAGCACCGAGCAGCTCAGAGGGAGGACAGCTGGACAGAGACATGCCTTAGTGTAGTTTAGCCTTCGCTCTGTACGCACAGCAGCTTCACAGAAGGAGGCGGAGCTTCCTGAGGTAGAGCTGCTGCAGCCGCACAGACGATCTCATTGGTCGTCTCCAGCAAAGAACCCGTCTGTGACACGCTGAACTGATATTTAAAGTCCAGCGACGCCGGCCCCAACGTGAAACGCTCAGAATGACTCAGCGACTCGCTCTAACGCTCGCCGCGTCGTCTCTTTTCCACCGCCAAGCTCGCCGCCGTCTGCTGCCAAGTTTTAAAAAAAAAAATTTAAATTTAAAAATATCTGACATTTGACCTCCACAGATGCTCGTCAGCTGAGATATAATATAAGATCATTATTATAAACCTGTGAAGGTCTCTGCACGTGTTAATGCACAGCCAGCAGCGACCTGGAGTCACATGACTTCTTCTTCTTCTGCTGCTGCTTCAGCTGTCGTGACGTCCATGCAAAATATCTCACATTTATTTTTCTCTAGTTTAATCCTGTAAATATTCAACCAAGTCTGGAGATCACTGAATAGAATATCCATCAAGTGCCATTCAAAGTGACTTCTTAGCAGAGCAGGTACTTTTCCTGGACAGACGGAGACGTGTGCACGATCAGTGATTTAAAACTAAAGATCAAAACATTTCGTACCTGAAACACAAAAACAACCCAGACCAGTCCACGCATCAAACTGGACAATCCTGAACCACTAATATAAACCATGACGGGTGTGAAACACCGTCCTCTGAGTCCGTGCTTCTTTTGCTCTGCTCGCAGCAGCTCGACCTCACCAACATGGCCGCCCTCGTCTGTGTTTTTAAAAAGCTGCAGAAGGAGTCTGAGACTGAACTCTGAATGTGTGTGTGTGTGTGTGTTTTTAAAGCCTTGAGGTGAGAGCATGTCAAAGGATGAGTTATGACATAGTGCCTCCTCTCATTGAACATTTAAAGACCACTGGCTCTTATTTTAATGTCTGCTATGCTTACTGTGAGCAGCAGGGGGCGATGTCGCTGCATTAATCCCCCTGCAGGCTCCACCTGACGGTACTGTGTGTGTGTGTGTGTGTGTGTGTGGTCGCTCTGACCTGCTGACTCCATGTTTGTATAAATGTAAACAGGTTGTTAAATTATTGTTTTTATTTATGTTTCCTGTTTGTGTGGAGACGCAGCAGAGGCTGATTTAACGTGTGTGCGCTTCTAAAACACGCTCGCCGCCGAATTAGACAAAATCAATGTTTAATTATTCAGAGTTAAAAAAACAATCGATTGTTTAAAACTTCTCCCGTTCGTTTGATTGGTTAATAATCGATTAGCTGGAGGCTTTAACGCCTTCTTAACGCCTCTGCTGTTTCGACCGCTCGCTGCTCTCAGAAGGTCAATGTCTCCAACTTAACGCAAATTCAACCCGATGATTGGACACGTCGAGGGCGTGAAAGGAGATTTGAGTGATTCTGCTGCTAAAGCATCATTTGTGTGTCTGCTCCTCTCAAGGCCTCTAAAACGACATTTCATGTGAACTCACACCGTTAAACTCTCCATGAAAGACAAACTTTCTTTTTAGAAACTGTCTGGAAAAATCAACTTTTTCTCAGATTTTTTTTATTTTATTTCTCAGAAAAAAAGAAGCGAGAATGATTCTATTAAAGGTCACATCTCCTCCTCCTCCTCCTCCTCTTCAGGTTCCATAAGAGTCAGAGCTCGTTGTAAATCCACTCTCAGCCTGTATTTGTATTTGGAGGTCAACTTTAAGTCCTTTTTCTAAAATGGTCAAACATTCTTTTCAAGAGATTCTGATATTTCACGTCGAACAGTGTTCTTTCAAACAAGCTGCTAACTTAAAAAAAATACTCAAAGAATTAGCCAGTTAGCTTTTTAAACTCGCTAAGCTCAAACAAATACCCCCATGTTAGTCAGTTAGCTTTAGGCTAACAGCAGATGATAAGCTAAACGACTGTTCTGACATTTAGCCAAGTGGCTAAAGTTTCTGTAAATGCTGGATCATAGCATGCTTATATTGTTAGCCTGTTAGCCTGTTAGCCTGTTAGCCGGAGCAGCTTCCACACTTAGCATCTGTGAGCTACATAAACCGCCGACTTTCAGCCTCCCCGGCTAACTTAGCTTGACGGCTAAGTTTGGACCGCAGTACCCATTTCAAACACTAGGTGTCATAGTTAGACTGCTGTCAGTTTAATTAACATGTTAAATGATTGTTCAGCATTATTGAGCTGTTCGTTGTTAATCAGCCAGTATGAAAGCTCGTCTTATAGTTTTATATCTCACGACACTAATAGCATACAGCTTCACGGTTTATTTTATGTTACGCGTCTCTGCTGTCGCCTGATTGGCTCAGATTGTAAAAAAGATTTCCTCCCGTGTCTGATTTTTTATTTTTTTTTTATCAGCCTGCTGTTGATACTGAATTTATACTGTTTTAATTCAAATGTATATTTTATAAGTGAAACTGGATGAGCAACACTCGGTAGTTATAACCTTTATGAGCGTGTTAGCTGAACAGACAGACGGTTTGTATTTTATATTTATATGATACTCTTGTATTATTATTGTTCACTTTATATAAATCTATATGTAAAGGTTTTTTGTTTGTTTTTCCGCCCGCTGTAAAGAAATTATTAAAACTTTTGAACTTTGAAACCTGTTGCTGATTGTCTGCTTACCTGCTCTCCTGCTTTTGCTTCATACGCCGACATGTTTGTACGCGACCAGAGTATCTGCAGCCGACTCACGCCACGCCACGCCACGACCACGACCACCGCGGTCAGTGCTCACGGGTCACATGGCATCAACGCCGCAGGATGTTTGCTCAGGTGTCACCACAGGAACTAAAAAGAAATATTTTTGTGCAAAGAGTCAATGATGCTTTCTGGATTTGACTCATTACTGCCCCCTTCAGGCGACTGTAGAAAAAGACATAAAATAATAAGAATGTAGCTGAACTTCAATTATAAAGTCAGAGGAAAAATATGAAGCCAACCAGCCAAACGTGTGGACTTAACTTAAAGGATAAAAACCAGGTACTGTCTGATGACGTCGCTCCACTTTTCCAGCTGTTAGAAAGAGTTGTAGTGAAAATGGAGAGAACGCCTCGAGGCTGACCGGACGTTTCCTGTGCGTGAGCGACGTCCAGCAGGAAGTGGTGAGCCGGCGTGCAGATACTCTGATCTGCTCTGTGCTTTAAAAAAACCAGCTCCTGTGTGTGTGCTCTCCTAACAGCAGGGTCACCTTCGTAAATACCAGCTGGTCCGTGTGGGAGCAGGTGAGTGTGTCAAGGTCGCTCAAGGTCAGAGCCAGAGAAAGGCAGGAAACCGTTCAGGAGGTTTGTGCTGCACCTTTAGAGAGAGGAGTCAATACAGAGAGTGGTGTCCTACACACACACACACACACACACACACACACACACACACACACACACACACACACACACACAATGTCTCAGAGACGTACCTGCAAATGTCAGTTTTGCCGGCTGGAAGAGTTCCTGGGGGGGCGGGTCTACAGGTCTTTAAGGGTCACTGATGAGGATCTAAGGTGGTGGTTTTGGGGGGGGGGGGGGGGGGGGGGCTCTCGACTTTATCCATGCAGGACGGATTGTTAAAGAATCCACATTTGTAGAAACACCTGAGATTTTCTTGCAGAGATAAACAAAGAAAACATCAACTGTCCAAAAAAGTTTTAAGGCACAATCACAACAACCAATCAGCTCGCAGAGAATAAACCTTCTTCTTTTGACTCCGAGGTCGACTCATTTCCTCGACGTTGTGACCGAGACAGCGCTGCAAAACACTTCAGCAGCCGGCCGTCAGTGTGTGAGCTGAAAGATAAAGTTATTCAGCGACGATAAATCCAGAGTCTCATAAAAACAAGAAAACATGTCCTGACTTCTAATCAAAGAGTGTGCTCCATCTTCCACCATGTTAAATATATAATTAACCCTGTGTGTGTGTGTGTGTGTGTGTGTGTGTGTGTGTGTGTGTGTGTGTGTGTGTGTGTGTGTGTGTGTGTGTGTGTGTGTGTGTGTGTGTGTGTGTGTGTGTGTGTGTGTGTGTGTGTGTGTGTGTGTGTGTGTGTGTGTGTGTCCTGACTGTCCACACTGAGGGAGAAGTTGGAGTCCTGTGTTGTTGTCAGAGCTGTGTTTACATGAAGAGCGTTTATTTCCCGCCTCACCTGTTGAAACATGAGTCCGTGCACGTCGGAGAAATGTGAAAGAGATTTTTGAACTCGTTTCCTTCTTGGGTGAGAAAACGTACCGCAGCAGTTTTATATCGTGCACGGAGACGGTGGCGTGCAGCAGTCACGGGGTCGAAGGCGTCACACGTGCAGCTCCCCAGGAAATATCAGGAGTTTAGTGAGAGCCCTAAAACAGTCGAGGATTTTAGGGCGGAGGCCAATGAGATTTCAGGGGGCGGTCCCACGCCGCCCTCCTGGACACGCCCCTGCTTGAAGCACGCTAAATATACTGATGAAGAAACCTGCAGAATTTAAGACGACCACAGTTTGACAGAAACACATCATCAGAGCGCCGTCTTCTCCGTTAAACATCCCGTCTTTGTATCTTACATCATAACCGAGTGTTTGGCGTTGTTTTGAAGCGTCTGGTTTTCTCTGACGATGACAAACGGACTTAATGGCGTTTCATTTCCATAAACACGTCGCTGATAGCCGCTCTATATGAGACTGGAATGTGTTACTGAATGTCATTGAGCCGGTCGGCCTTCAAGGTCACACGACAGACACACTGAGTTAAACATGTGGAGTGTTACTTTACATGAGAGAATTCAGGGCCCGACCGATGTGGGAGTTTTAGGGTCGATGCAGATATCGATATTTGGGAGGATAAATCAGATATCGATATTTGGGAGGATAAATCAGATATCGATATATCGGCCGTTTCTTGATATCGATCAATTTATTGTGTCGATCCCTCAGTGATCAAACGTGTGGAAAAGATTTACAACAAAGATGAGAAGACACTCTGCAGAATGATGATGCGTGTTGTGACTCACACAGCGCCCTCTGCTGGTGACAGAGAGTAATGCTGGAGTAATACAAAGAAACTCAAATGATATTTGACTGGACTATAATATCAGTGAGCACATACTGATCACACATACAGTCACTGGATATGCTGATATTGGTTATTTATCGGTCAGACTCTCAACAAATCTTCCAAAAGTAAAACTCTGATTCACACAAACTCACAGACAAACATCGTGTCTGAATCTGACCTTGCTCTTCCTCCTCTCCCAGGATTCCTTGTGTTCCCCGCAGCTCATCGTGGAGGACGAGGGGCTGACTCGACTCGCTCACACCGTCCAGGTTCTGATCGACCTGACCGACGGCTCCCAGCGGGGTCTCAGACAGGAAACATCAGCGGCTGCTGGCTCAACACAGTGTTAGAAACGGTGTGATAAAAAAACGCTCTCAGGACCAGTGTTTGTTTTTAACATGCTTCAAATTTCAAAAAACAAAAACACAATAAAAAACCCAGTGAATTCAACGCCTCGCTCTCAGTTCTTTATTTTTCTGTGATGTTGATCTGACTCTGTCTTTTTTTTAAAGCGCACACAACCTCCAGAGAAGAAGAACATTAAGCAGACCAGTGAAAATTCTTAATTAAATAAAAAATAAATAAACTAACAAAACACAGTCAAAGGCGTGTGAGCTACGCAGAGTCCAATAGCAGAAAATAAGTCAGCACTCGAGGCACCATGCTGTAAGCATCAACCAATCAGCAGCCAGGATTGAATGCCGTCTTAGTTGCTTTCAATCTCGTCTTAAACATCGTTTTTATGTCTTTTAGTTTTTTTGTAATTTATCTGCAACCACAAAGTCATCACATGATAAAAAAGGATCTGATCGATCACAGGAAAAAAACAGTCCAAAAAAATCCTCCAAGTCGTCTCCAAATGATGTGCCAGGAGAACCCGATGGTACCGAGGACGTCACGCCGACCAGGAGCCAGGTGTACCATGTAGGAGGTTATAACTTAGAGCTACGCTGGAACGATCTCTGCAGGAGTCAGACATCAGGAGAGAGAGAGAGGAATGACAACAACAAGTTGAACCTGGACGATAACCTCTGTGCATGGAACTGGCACATTAACCACAAGGCAACCAGCTTTTTAGGAAGGAACCTCTTGAACCCCTCTGCCTTTGACACATGATCTGGTTCGAGCCCAAGATAACACATCCATCAGAACGATCACAGAGAGCTCGTTTTTGTGAAGCCTCCACGTCTAAAAATGTTCAGAGGCCCAAACTGTTAAAGCGCACATTTCACACTTCGATGAACAAATCAGCTGAACCCTCCATGACAGACGCTTCTTTTGACTGCGAGTAAAAAAAGCAGCTTTTATCAGCAGCAGAAACACGAAAACGAGGAATGAGAGGCATGCAGATATTTTGGACGTTCGCTGTCATTCTGAAATGCAGGTTTATTTCTGAACACCTGTCGACGTGTACCTGCTCGGTAAACGCCACACTTAGTGACTGCCTGCAGTCTTTCAGCAGGATCACTCTGCCCTCCAGTGTGGCTGCAGGCAACAGAGGAGAGACTACTGTTCAGCTTAGGTCAAACCATGAAGGAGCTACTGCTGTGGATAAACTCTAATTATGTTTACAAGAAATATTTGTTTTATAGCTGAAACCAGAAAATGTGTAGTTTGGTTTCAGCAGACATTTATATTGAAGGTGAGGTTTTGTTTCTCTTTTGGGGTCTCTTTCACTTTAAAATGTCTGTGTACACTTATGTTACATATGTTTATAGATATATACAAATACATGTTTATGGACACATACATACAAACATGAGTATAATGTATGGATACATACATGAATTCAGAAATACATATATACAGTTCTTTTTACTGATACATACATATATACTGTATATGCATACATATGTAAATATGTGCATTCATTCACATACAAACATTCATTCATGCATGCATATGATACAAAATCTATACATACATACCCCTTTTATAAAAAATCAAACATACATACATGCATATATATACACCTTGTAAAAAACATACATACCCCTTTTGGAAAAAACATACATACCTATATCGAAAAATTGTAAAACACGACATGCATACCTATGTTGAAAAATGAATTAAAAAAAACTGCATACATACCTATGTTGAAAAAAGTATTAAAAACGAGCATGATAAAAATGAAATAGGTATGTAGTTTTTTTTTTTTTTTTTCAACATAGGTATGAATGTCTTTTTTTTCATATGTCGACATAGGTATATATGTCGTGTTTTTAAATTTGATGAAAAAAGGACATATAAATCCATGTCAAAAAATTACAACCAGCATACATATAGGTCTGTATGCTGGTTTTGTTATTTTCCGACATGGATATATATGTCCTTTTTTCCAATTTTTCGACATAAGTATGTATGCTGTTTTTTTCATTTTTTCGACATAGGTAGGTATGTCATTTTTTCGACATAGGTAGGTATGTCATTTTTTTCATTTTTTCGACATAGGTATGTATGTCATTTTTTAAATTTTTTTCGATATGGGTATGTATGTCATTTTTTCCAATTTTATGACATAGGTATGTATGCTGTTTTTTTCATTTTTTCGACATAGGTATGTATGTCATTTTTTTCATTTTTTTCAACATAGGTATGTATGTCAATTTTTCCAATTTTTTGACATCGGTATGTATGCTGTTTTTTTTATTTTTTCAACATAGGTATGTATGTCATTTTTTTCAATTTTTTCGACTAATGAAAAAAAACGACATACATACCTATGTCGAAAAATAAAAAAAACGACATACATACCTATGTCGAAAAATTGGGAAAAATGACATACATACCTATGTCGAAAAATTGGAAAAAAACAGCATACATACCTATGTTGAAAAATTGAAAAAAAAGACACACACCTATGTCGAAAAATTGGAAAAAATGACATACATACCTCTGTCGAAAAAATGAAAAAAACAGCATACATACCTATGTCGAAAAATTGAAAAAAAAAAGACATACAAACCTATGTCGAAAAATTGGAAAAAATGACATACATACCTCTGTCGAAAAAATGAAAAAAACAGCATACAAACCTATGTCGAAAAATAAAAAAAACGACATACATACCTATGTCGACAAATGAAAAAAAACGACATACATACCTATGTCGAAAAATTGGAAAAAAACAGCATACATACCTATGTCGAAAAATAAAAAAAAAGACATACATACCTATGTCGAAAAAATTGGAAAAAACAACATACATACCTATGTCGAAAAATTGGAAAAAATGACATACATACCTATGTTGAAAAATTGGAAAAAATAGACATACATACCTATGTTGAAAAATTGGAAAAAACAGCATACATACCTATGTTGAAAAATTGGAAAAAATGGCATACATACCTATGTTGAAAAATTGGAAAAAATAGACATACATACCTATGTTGAAAAATAAAAAAAAACACATACATACATATGTCGAAAAATTGGAAAAAATGACAAACATACCTATGTTGAAAAATTGGAAAAAAAGACATACATACCTATGTCGAAAAAATGAAAAAAAACAGCATACATACCTATGTCGAAAAATTGGAAAAAATGACAAACATACCTATGTTGAAAAATTGGAAAAAAAGACATACATACCTATGTCGAAAAAATGAAAAAAACAGTATACATACCTATGTCGAAAAATTGGAAAAAATGACATACATACCTATGTTGAAAAATTGGAAAAAAAGACATACATACCTATGTCGACAAATGAAAAAAAAAAACATACATACCTATGTCGAAAAAATGAAAAAATGACATACATACCTATGTTGAAAAATTGGAAAAAAAGACATACATACCTATGTCGACAAATGAAAAAAAAAAACATACATACCTATGTCGAAAAATTGGAAAAAATGACATACATACCTATGTCGAAAAATTGAAAAAAAAAAAGACATACATACCTATGTCGAAAAATAAAAAAAACGACATACATACCTATGTCGACAAATGAAAAAAAACGACATACATACCTATGTCGAAAAATTGGAAAAAAACAGCATACATACCTATGTCGAAAAATTAAAAAAAAGACATACATACCTATGTCGAAAAATTGGAAAAAACAACATACATACCTATGTCGAAAAATTGGAAAAAATGACATACATACCTATGTCGAAAAATTGGAAAAAATGGCATACATACCTATGTTGAAAAATTGGAAAAAATAGACATACATACCTATGTTGAAAAATTGGAAAAAACAGCATACATACCTATGTCGAAAAAATGAAAAAAACAGCATACATACCTATGTCGAAAAATAAAAAAAAAGACATACATACCTATGTCGAAAAAATTGGAAAAAACAACATACATGACCATGTCGAAAAATTGGAAAAAATGGCATACATACCTATGTTGAAAAATTGGAAAAAAAGACATACATACCTATGTTGAAAAATTGGAAAAAAAGACATACATACCTATGTCGAAAAAATAAAAAAAACAGCATACATACCTATGTCGAAAAATTGGAAAAAATGACAAACATACCTATGTTGAAAAATTGGAAAAAAAGACATACATACCTATGTCGAAAAAATGAAAAAAACAGTATACATACCTATGTCGAAAAATTGGAAAAAAAGACATACATACCTATGTCGAAAAAATGAAAAAATGACATACATACCTATGTTGAAAAATTGGAAAAAAAGACATACATACCTATGTTGAAAAATTGGAAAAAAAGACATACATACCTATGTCGGAAAAATGAAAAAAACAGTATACATACCTATGTCGAAAAATTGGAAAAAAAGACATACATACCTATGTCGAAAAAATGAAAAAATGACATACATACCTATGTTGAAAAATTGGAAAAAAAGACATACATACCTATGTCGACAAATGAAAAAAAAAAACATACATACCTATGTCGAAAAATTGGAAAAAATAGACATACATACCTATGTTGAAAAATTGGAAAAAAAGACATACATACCTATGTCGACAAATGAAAAAAAAAAACATACATACCTATGTCGAAAAATTGGAAAAAATGACATACATACCTATGTCGAAAAATTGAAAAAAAAAAAGACATACATACCTATGTCGAAAAATAAAAAAAACAACATACATACCTATGTCGAAAAATTGGAAAAAAACAGCATACATACCTATGTTGAAAAATTGAAAAAAAAAGACATACATACCTATGTCGAAAAATAAAAAAAACAACATACATACCTATGTCGAAAAATTGGAAAAAAACAGCATACATACCTATGTTGAAAAATTGAAAAAAAAAGACATACATACCTATGTCGAAAAATAAAAAAAAGACATACATACCTATGTCGAAAAAATTGGAAAAAACAACATACATGACCATGTCGAAAAATTGGAAAAAATGGCATACATACCTATGTTGAAAAATTGGAAAAAAAGACATACATACCTATGTTGAAAAATTGGAAAAAATAGACATACATGTTGACAAATTGGAAAAAACAGCATACATACCTATGTCGAAAAATTGGAAAAAATGGCATACATACCTATGTTGAAAAATTGGAAAAAATAGACATACATACCTATGTTGAAAAATAAAAAAAACCACATACATACATATGTTGAAAAATTGGAAAAAATGACAAACATACCTATGTTGAAAAATTGGAAAAAAAGACATACATACCTATGTCGAAAAATTGGAAAAAATGACATACATACCTATGTTGAAAAATTGGAAAAAAAGACATACATACCTATGTTGAAAAATTGGAAAAAAAGACATACATACCTATGTCGAAAAATTGGAAAAAATGACATACATACCTATGTTGAAAAATTGGAAAAAAAGACATACATACCTATGTCGACAAATGAAAAAAAAAAACATACATACCTATGTCGAAAAATTGGAAAAAATGACATACATACCTCTGTCGAAAAAATGAAAAAAACAGCATACATACATATGTCGAAAAATAAAAAAAACGACATACATACCTATGTTGAAAAATGAAAAAAAAACAACATACATACCTATGTTGAAAAAATGAAAAAAACGACATACATACCTATGTTGAAAAAATGAAAAAAACGACATACATACCTATGTCGAAAAATTGGAAAAAATGACATACATACCTATGTTGAAAAATTGGAAAAAAAGACATACATACCTATGTCGAAAAAATGAAAAAATGACATACATACCTATGTTGAAAAATTGGAAAAAAAGACATACATACCTATGTCGAAAAATAAAAAAACGACATACAAACCTATGTCGAAAAATTGGAAAAAATGACATACATACCTCTGTCGAAAAATTGGAAAAAACAGCATACATACCTATGTCGAAAAACAAAAAAAACGACATACATACCTATGTCGGAAAAATGA
>NC_136710.1:20030909-20035909 GCF_947650265.1 Symphodus melops | reverse complement strand
TACTAGGGGGCTCCGAGTGCATGCCGGGTGCTAGGGGGCTCCGAGTGCATGCCGGGTACCAGGGGGCTCAGGGTGCATGCCGGGTACCAGGGGGCTCAGGGTGCATGCCGGGTACCAGGGGGCTCAGGGTGCATACCGGGTTCTAGGGGGCTCCAAGTGCATGCCGGGTGCTAGGGGGCTCCGAGTGCATGCCGGGTACCAGGGGGCTCAGGGTGCATGCCGGGTACCAGGGGGCTCCGGGTGCATGCCGGGTACCAGGGGGCTCAGGGTGCATGCCGGGTACCAGGGGGCTCCGGGTGCATGCCGGGTACCAGGGGGCTCCGGGTGCATGCCGGGTACCAGGGGGCTCCGGGTGCATGCCGGGTACCAGGAGGCTTAGGGTGCATTCTCTTCCTCAGGTCGGTTTTGCGCAGTCATCACAACCGTACACTCTAGATCATTTTCATCAGGGGTGGACACGGGGGTAGAAGCCGAGATAATCTACCCCATGATTCACCTCCAGCCTCATCCTACTCATCCTACAAATGGAAACCAAAGTGAACTATAATCCAGCCCGTTGTAGACTCACAGGCTACCAAGACCGCCACCATCATCATAAACTCTGGTGAACAAACGGTCCTTACTTGGACTGAGCTCATGTGTATTCAACTGGGTGCTGGATTGTCTATCAAACAGGCTCCTCATCATGCTCAAGACTGGCTCCCCTCAGAAGATATAGCCAGCTGGCCTCGGCATGCCAGTACTCACTGCTTTCTACAGGTGTGTTCTTGTGTTTCAAATACACGGACCAGACGTGGCCGTTGGACAGACCGGAGGCGTCTGGCACCGTGTCGTTCCTCTCCGTGTTATTTTGGTTTGACAAAAGAAAAAAGAAAAGAAACTGAAACAACGTTTTGGTGTCAGTTGGATTTATTTATTGATCTGTATCAAAACTGAGACGTGACTTGGGTTAGCGCTAACGATACATGCTAATGCTACGTCTCAGTCTGTTCTGAATAATATCTGCAGGGATGTTCACTCTGCTCCTCGCTCGCTCTCTCGTCCTCGAGTAAAGACGTACACACTTCTCACCAGACGACCTCGACCTGCTGCCATAGTGACAACGAGGTTTTTGTTCTACTAGATGGACTTTGAAAGACTTCTTTTTAAGGCGCACCGCAGATCGTTGCTTCAAAGCATTTTGATCTCACTCATAAAAGCCGTGAGTGCTTTTCATAAATGCTGCATTGAAAAGAATCGAGGAAAAGTCCTTTAAATAAATCTCGCCTCAGGCTGAGTTTGTCATCAAGGAGCAAAGATGTACTTTAAGAATAAGACGATACTTATCCCACCGTGCCCTTAGACGAATTAAACTCAAGACATCTCCACCGCTCTTCTGCACAGACAGAAACACGTCAGAAATGTTACTTCTAAATCAACATCATTTAGAAAGCTCTCATCCCTCAGTCGACCACGATGCAGCTGAGACGTGTTCTACTTCTCATTCGGAGCTGTGTGGCCGTACACTTCCTGCTGTCTTCTTCTTTAATGACTCCAAAGAGAGGATGAAACGAGCTACATGCTAAGCTATCAGGCACACAGCTGCACACAGGGCACCCACACGTCCTCTCGCTCTGCTCTGAGAGAGCGCCGCCGCCACTTTATTAATCAGCTCCAGCCTTAATCACGAGTCAATTAGCCGCGCGGCCTAATTGACTATCAGCCTAATTGCTCTATCTCGCTCGGCCCCGGAGCACTGGCCGCTGCCAGCTTATCGCCGCTCTCCTTGATAACACACGCGCCCTAATGAATGCTCACAGTCGTGCGTGGAAACAACGTCGGTTCGATTCCTCTCACGTCCGGGCCGTGTTAGCCCCGCGAGGCGCGGCCTGCAGAGGCAGCCTGACATTTATAGGATGTAATTGAAGACTGGAATGAACCCCCACGCTCAGACGGAGATGGATATCAGCACGCAGCGGATCAGCCGGAGAAGAAGAAAAGAGGGGGGGGGGGGGGATTCTGATCAGACTGCAGCTCAGACACAAGCAGAGTGTTTTCACACCGTGAGAGTAACCTGAGGAAAGCTCAATCTGGAGGAGAGTGACGACAAGCCGGGTTGTTTTTAACGCTAAAACAAGTAATCGATTACTTTGTTATGAATCTTTCAGGGAGAGACCTGGACCTGGACCAGGACCCGGTTCAGAGTCAGCCTGACCCCACAGTCTGCTTCATGTGACTCGTCAGTCAGTCTTCCTTCGTCTCATCCCCCACCCCCACCATCCCATTTTCAAGCCTGGTGCAGTTGAGTTTTCATCATTTGCTGAAGATTTCTGTCTCTTTATTAAAAGTGCTCTATAATGAAATGTGTGTCTTCTACCTGCACTTTGTAAAGTGTCCTGAGGTAAAAGTTAGAGAGAGTTGGCGTCTTAAAAATAAAACTTGACCGTGTGAAGAACTCGAGAACAGACAGCTGGAGTCCCCCGTGTGTCCCTGCAGGGGGCGCTGGAGTCCCCTGTGTGTCCCTGCAGGGGGCGCTGGAGTCCCCTGTGTGTCCCTGCAGGGGGCGCTGGAGTCCCTCGTGTGTCCCTGCAGGGGGCGCTGGAGTCCCCCGTGTGTCCCTGCAGGGGGCGCTGGAGTCCTCCGTGTGTCCCTGCAGGGGGCGCTGGAGTCCCCCGTGTGTCCCTGCAGGGGGCGCTGGAGTCCCCCGTGTGTCCCTGCAGGGGGCGCTAGGAGTCCTCCGTGTGTCCCTGCAGGGGGCGCTGGAGTCCCCCGTGTGTCCCTGCAGGGGGCGCTGGAGTCCCTGCAGGTTGTTAACGCTTCCATCTTCTCGTAAATAAAGACTTTTCAGCTCTTTGTGTTTTTGATCTGGCTCTAAGGAACGTCTCCAGAATCTAAATGTTGTAGAAGTCCATCTGACGTTCTCAGCTGCTCCGTTAACTCGGCCTCTGTGCTGTGAGTAATAATCAGAGTGAGGGAGGGAACTTTCAAGGCAGAGCTTAGTGAGCTTCTAATTAACTGTGCAGTGACGATCCCTGAGGGAGAGGACGAGTGTGGTTAACGAGAGCCGAGGTCACTCAGACTCCTCCGTTAAAAAAGGAGCTCATCTGTTCTGGGGATGAATGAAAGTCACGTCTGGTGTTTGTGGAGTCGTGAAGGTGTTTCTGCATCACTCTGGGAGTCTGCTGGTGATGAGGGGGCTGTTTGTTTCACAGAAACACTAATGACTCACTGTGGGACGGAGGGCAGACCTGGACCAGAGGGTTCACTGGAAAGTAGGAGAAGCCGTTTTGTAAACGAGCTGCAGTTCTGAATCTTAAGTGTGATCTTGAGATTCGGCTGTTCAAAGAACAGGATGACATAATCCAGGCCTGATCCTCGCACAGGGCCGGATCACGACCAATAGAAACTCAGCATGGAGAACTGACGGACGTTCAGCGAAACGGTCTGAAACGTAGCCGATGAATCAGCAGGTACCTTTTGATCAACGGAGCCCTGATCATGGGGGAGGGGCTTATCGGGCCAGAAACACGTCTAGCATGGAGCCAGGAGGGCTCATCAGCAGTTTGATCCAGCAGAGGGCGCTCTCAGTATAACTTGACCCTTGCATGCAACCTCATGGAGTGAACAATCAGGAGAACTACAAACCTGCAGCTCTCCCAGCGTGCTCGCTCCACAAACAAGAGCGTCCTTTTACCGGCTGCTGGTTTAACACTCATTGAGTTCAACGTGTCGGGCTGCTGAAGGGCTTTGATGTGTGATGCCTTTAAAACCTGGACCAGGTTTAAGTCCACAACGCTCGTGGTTGGCGCGTTAGAAGCGAGGGGAACTACCTCACGCACGGCCTGCTGCGACCTCCACCTCAGGGAGAGGAAGTGGACGAGAGGAACACAAAGAAATGCTTCCGACATTAGATTTGAAGAGGCTCATTTTTAAACATTTTAAACTGTCGCTCGTGTGTGAAAGGAGACGCTCGGTCAGGTTGGGATTTTAAGTAACACCTGTCAGACATTGATTCTGGTGGTTTTCACACCTGTGTTCATGGAGCTCTGAGCAGGGTGAACACAGAGCACCTGCAGGTGCCGGCTGCCTGAGGCTACAGATCAAGGTGTTCGATGAGGCGTGCATGAAGAACAGAGGAAGGCTTTAAAACTGATTTTATTATGAACAGAAAACATGGTGTTAAACTCCGTCACCTGAAAACTGAACTAAATTGGATTTTGGAACATGTTGAAACACTGATCAGTGAATTATAATTCAGCCATGGCGAGCAGCGGCGTGCTTCTATCTAACCTTAATTACTAAGCTGATGCACACTCCGGAGACTTCAAATTCACTTAACCTCGCGTCCCCCCGTCCCCGCTTTCTCTCCAACTCGTCTTCTGCACGCTGACAGTGACTCAGGAGTCCCCCGCCCGCTTCCTGCGTCTCACCATCTGTACAGAGAGCGTCTGTGTGACATGTGGGGGGGCGGGGGAGAGGGGTACGGCTGAGCCCTGTTCGGCCTCCTCTTCAGTCTCATGCAGCCGTCGTCCTGATCGGGAATAGTAATCTCCACCTGGGAGAGAGAGAGAGAGAGAGAGAGAGAGAGAGAGAGAGAGAAAGTTGTGTTTCCTGTTGGAGCTGGATTTCAGACACTTCCTGTTTTCATCGCTCTTCACATCCAGCAGCTGCTCATATTTATAGAATTCAGACTCCTGCAGCGGCTGCTCGATGAGAAGAGGCGGTTTGTATCAGCGAGCCAGCACACACTCGGAGGAACGCCACGACCTGAACGGCGAGGGTCACACGGAGACGTCTCCACAGTTTGGAGTCGAAACCTTCCTGAAACAGTCTGACCGTCTCACATTCGTACCTGCACGGAACCTGTGGTCAAACGACAGCCAGCGACCTCGCTGCTCCGGGAATCGATTCAGAGGACGATGAGCTGCAACACAGGAGACAAAAGAGTTAATACAGCGTCTGAGAGAGAGAGGAGAGAGAGAGAGAGGAGAGAGAGAGAGAGAGAGAGAGAGAGAGAGAGA
>NC_136710.1:20000666-20030709 GCF_947650265.1 Symphodus melops | reverse complement strand
AGAGAGAGACAGAGAGAGAGGACCTTTTGACAGATGTAACGCTGTCTGACGTCTGATCTCAGAGCGTCTCTGATGAACTTTAATGAGCCTTAAAGTTTATTTCCTCATCAAGTCTCGAACCAAATAACGATTTTTAAAACATTGAGCGACGCCTCCGACATCTGTTTCAAACGTATTCAAGAACGCCACGCTCGCCTTCATCTCACATCCCTCCCTTCTCCGTGTGACGACAGGAAGCAGCGAGGCAAACGTGATTATTCTCTCTTAAAGGTGGGCAGGGGGCTTTTAAAAACTCCAAACGGTGGGTTATGAGTGGCCAAAGGGTGAAGGCTCCACTCTGAATGAGCGCTGATTACCGCTCTGATGCAATCAATGGACCCCGGCGAGTGGGCCGACACAGCTGATTGCCGAGTGCAGCTGTGAAAACGGCGAAACGCCGGAGGGGAAACGGCAGAAACGGGGCCGGTGGGATTTTTGATTATTAGTGTCAGAGTTGTTTTTCTAGCAGGAGGCGTGTTGTTCAAAATGTCTCTCACAAATATTGAATTTCTATTCTACAAATGTTTGGAGATAATGAAAATGTGTAGTTGTGTTAAAGCTTCATTGATCGGCAGTGTGAAAAACAGATCTAAATGTTTTTGATTATTTACATTTTTAAAGTTGAGGGGCCGATAAAACATCTCCAGCTGCTTCTCTCTTCATGGTAGAAAGTTTGAATGCTGCAGGGAGCGAGCGGCTCGCTGAAGGCCCCGTGCACACAGCGCTGCACGTCCTTCCTGTAGCCATGACAACTGTTTGACGCTGCGCCGGTGCTTTTTACTGTTCTTATGTGTAAACTGTTTATTCCCTGATCAGACACGGAGCGAGAAGGATCAGGGGAGATGAAAAGATCAAAGGTTTAAGCGGCCGGAGCAGCTTTTTTCTTTTTGTCCTCCGGGGAATAAACGAGGAAAACACCGTCTGTCCTCATTGGAGACAAAGAGAAGATGGCGGCACCGCCCACAGCTTTAGCTGCATCAACACAGGGACACTACGAACACGCAATTATTGTAGAGCTGGGATAATGAGAGAGAGAGCGAGAGAGGGAGGAATGGCGTGCAGGAAAAAAGCCACAGGTCAGCCATCATTGAAAGAAACAAAGGAATCATGGGGTCCATTAAAGTGTTTGTAACCCTCTCACTAACAGATAAAGACATTAGTGGACGGACAGCTGACCTGCAGTCATTTTACAGACAGATTCAAGGACGACTCGCTGGTCCAGGAAAAGTTTACGAGTGCGCCGAGTCTCTTCCTTTAAGCCGAGCTGAAAGCTGCGGGAATGATGTCGAGTCAGTCATAAAAACCAACTACAATCTGTGGCGGCTCACGCATGTTTATCTCCAAGAGCCAGAGTTAATAATCACACTCTACTTTTATTCTGCTTACTTTGCACAACGTCTCCAATTTTAAACACATCAGCACATCATCTGAGCCTGCAGCGCGTCGTGCAGGCTGCAGGCTCGTGCAGGCTGCAGGCTCGTGCAGGCTGCAGGCTCGTGCAGGCTGCAGGCTCGTGCAGGCTGCAGGCTCGTGCAGGCTGCAGGCTCGTGCAGGCTGCAGGCTCGTGTAGGCTGCAGGCTCGTGTAGGCTGCAGGCTCGTGTAGCAGCAGGCTCGTGTAGGCTGCAGGCTCGTGTAGCAGCAGGCTCGTGTAGGCTGCAGGCTCGTGTAGGCTGCAGGCTCGTGCAGGCTGCAGGCTCGTGTAGGCTGCAGGCTCGTGCAGGCTGCAGGCTCGTGCAGGCTGCAGGCTCGTGCAGGCTGCAGGCTCGTGTAGCAGCAGGCTCGTGCTGGCTGCAGGCTCGTGTAGCAGCAGGCTCGTGCAGCAGCAGGCTCGTGCAGGCAGCAGGCTCGTGTAGCAGCAGGCTCGTGCAGGCTGCAGGCTCGTGTAGCAGCAGGCTCGTGCAGGCTGCAGGCTCGTGTAGCAGCAGGTTCGTGCTGGCTGCAGGCTCGTGTAGCAGCAGGTTCGTGCTGGCTGCAGGCTCGTGTAGCAGCAGGCTCGTGCAGGCTGCAGGCTCGTGCAGGCTGCAGGCTCGTGTAGCAGCAGGCTCGTGCTGGCTGCAGGCTCGTGTAGGCTGCAGGCTCGTGCAGGCTGCAGGCTCGTGTAGGCTGCAGGCTCGTGCAGGCTGCAGGCTCGTGCAGGCTGCAGGCTCGTGCAGGCTGCAGGCTCGTGCAGGCTGCAGGCTCGTGTAGCAGCAGGCTCGTGCAGGCTGCAGGCTCGTGTAGGCTGCAGGCTCGTGCAGGCTGCAGGCTCGTGCAGGCTGCAGGCTCGTGTAGCAGCAGGCTCGTGCAGGCTGCAGGCTCGTGCAGGCTGCAGGCTCGTGTAGGCTGCAGGCTCGTGCAGGCTGCAGGCTCGTGCAGGCTGCAGGCTCGTGCAGGCTGCAGGCTCGTGCAGGCTGCAGGCTCGTGTAGCAGCAGGCTCGTGCAGGCTGCAGGCTCGTGTAGCAGCAGGCTCGTGCAGGCTGCAGGCTCGTGCAGGCTGCAGGCTCGTGCAGGCTGCAGGCTCGTGTAGCAGCAGGCTCGTGCAGGCTGCAGGCTCGTGTAGCAGCAGGCTCGTGCTGGCTGCAGGCTCGTGTAGCAGCAGGCTCGTGCAGGCGCGTGCAGGCTGCAGGCGCGTGCTGGCTGCAGGCTCGTGCTGGCTGCTGGCTCGTGCTGGCTGCAGGCGCGTGCTGGCTGCAGGCTCGTGCTGGCTGCAGGCTCGTGCAGGCTGCAGGCTCGTGCAGGCTTCAGGCTCGTGCAGGCTGCAGGCTCGTGCTGGCTGCAGGCTCGTGCTGGCTGCAGGCGCGTGCTGGCTGCAGGCGCGTGCTGGCTGCAGGCGCGTGCTGGCTGCAGGCTCGTGCAGGCTGCAGGCTCGTGCAGGCTGCAGGCGCGTGCAGGCTGCAGGCGCGTGCAGGCGGGCGGAGTTTAACGTTTTCAGAGAATAATGAAGGAATGGTGGGGAAACCGTTGCCTGCAGAGGGGCGACCACATTCAGAGCCTGACGTGCGCACACGGTCGCTCGCAGAGGAAAACACAAACAAAGCAAACACTACACATTTAAAAAAAAGAACAATCAGCCTTTCACAGTCCAGTGATCCTTCTGTAGCTTCTCTTAACTGGAACAAATAATACAAATGAGTTCTGCTGATTTAATTCATTGAACACGTGTCAGACAAACGCTGCACGGCTTTAAAGGCTTCTTGACTCAACTGTTCAAACACAGTTCTCCTTTTCATCCAATAAAAACGTTTCCTGATGGAGAGCTCATTTACTGAGCCGTCGCTCAATCACATCGTTTTGTGTTTTTAGAAAAATGTACTATTAGAGGAATCCATCGTTTTTAAACTGAAATAAAAACAGTTGTTTGACCTCGGAGGTCGAGGATTTCGCTCATCTTTTTAAACTTTGATGTGAGGACGATAAACGAGACGGAACTAAAGAAGAAGAAGCGTGCACAGATTCATGAGACGCCTCTGACTGCATTTTACTCTTCTGATTTGTTCTGGTTGACTCGGGACGTTTGTGGGCGGAGCTGGTGTGTCTCCTCCAGCCAATGAGAGCGCAGCAGATGAGTTTAGGATACAGCTCAGTGATTGGAGGAGATTCAAAGCGGTGAATATGACGGACGTGGACGTAGCAGCAAAGAAGAGAGAATCTAAATCAGAGAGGAGAAAGCTGCTTGGTGAACCTCGCGTTGTCACGTTCGAGTGAGCACGTGTACGTACCGTGGTCGGGCTGCGGTCTCGGACGAGGTCTCTCTGGTCTGTTTGAGGGACGTTCAAAGTCAGTGTAACCCTGCAGAACTGAACATGCAGACATGATTAAAGTCCAAGAAGTCACATCAGAGCCGCTTTGATGAAACTTCTCTTTGTTTGGTTCAGTTGTGCAAACTGAGCACGGCATGAATCTGCTCCAAGCTGCAGGGTCAACCTTGTGCTGTCTTTTACCCGTGGACGTGGAGTTAGTCTACTTCCTGTTGGACAGGAAGTAGACTAACCTGCGTTAGCTTGTGATATACAAGCAGTACACACTACGTCCTGCAGGGGGCGGAGCATGTGGAGGAGGAGGGGCCAGGTTTGAATGTTGTGTTCACAAGCTGTCAGAATCGTCAGCATCGACACAGTAAAGCTTTAGATGCGTCTGTGTGCAGAGATAATAAACGGGTTTGGTACCTGAGTGTGAGTGCTGTCGGGGCAGCTCCAGGCTGTCTGACCAGAACGGACTGGGCTCAAAATCCGGCGGGTCCGATCTCTTGGGGGGTTCTGTGATCAAGACAGCGTCACAGATGATAAATGAACACAGGCTTCACTTGGATCTACTGTATTTTAAATACACCGTAAATTAAAGGGGTGAGCACGTGTACGTACTCGGGTCCTGCTGCGGCCTCGGACGGGGTTTCTGTGGTGGTTTTTTCGGACGTTCAAGGAGCGTGCGACCCTGCAGGACTGAACAAGCAGACATGGTTAACTTACACCTGCTCGTGTTTGGTTGATACACGAGGAGCTGCTTCGACGTGTTCTGTCCGACCTTCAGGGACGAGAACGTGAAGGATAACAGTAAAAAAAAGCTGACTCAGGACTTTATCTGAACGCAGGAGAAATGTAAATGTTTGTCTTCTTTGACAGCTTTCACCGCATGCATCAAAATACTCTTTTGCAGAACCTGACAGATTTTTTGTGTGTGTGTGTGTGTGTGTTTTGAGTTGTTGCCTTTTTGGAAGGAGAGGACGTCCTGACCCATTTCGTCACATAAAAAAGAAAAGTGGCAGCGTGTTTGTAGAGTGAAAACAAATAAGCACAGCCGTTCTCAGAATCAAAGCACTGAGTTTCTCTCCACAGCTTTCAGCTCCTCAGAATGTTTTTACCTGAAGAAAAGATAGATGAGGGTTATCACTGCAGCTGTAAACCTGGACAGGGTTTGTACATAACAGTGTTTCCTGCAGCTGACCGACTAAACAACACTCTTTTGACAGATGTAACATAGCATACGCCACTGCTGTTGCAGGAAAAACAAACTGCTTAAAGGTCACATGACCTCCTCTTCTTCTTCAGGTGAAATCAGTGTCCTCGCTCCTCTTCATCATGTGTGTGAAGTGTGTTGTTGTAAATCCACTCTGATCCTGTATTTGATCATGTCTATAAACCCCTCTATTTCAGCCCTGCTCAGAACAGGCTGTTTCTGTGTCTGTAGCTTTAAATATGTAAATGAGCTGTGTCTGGCCACGCCCCCTCTCTGGAAGGGCTCGGGTGTACTCGCTGCTTTCTGGCTCCATGTCCTATTGTTTACGGTGAGAAGGCAGACTCAGAGGGCAGAACAAACACCTAGCTGTGGGAGTGTCACCCACCTGGGGGAGGGGCTACTGCCCTTTGTGATGTCATGACGGGAACATCTCCAAACGGCCTGTTTGAGCACACATTTTCTGAAGAGTATGTTTATGTTCACACTTGAACTGGACTTTGGGCTCAAGTGTACTCTGATCCTGGCTTCGGTCCCTCATGTGAGACAACCTCAATCACACGTCTGATATCCAGAGGCGACATCGCTCGAGGTCAGAGTTCAACCCTCAGACGTTTACAGGAAGTCCCTCCCTGCTCTCTCAACGTCAGAGGAAGCCCTCCGCGGACTGAATCTATAATGTGACATCAACGACCACCAACACGTGCGCTCCTCTTGTCACAGTCAAACAGCTGTTTCTGTGCACTCACCTTGTCCTTGAGAGGCGGCGGGCTCACGCAGGTCGACTCCCCAGGCGTCTGCGATGTGATGCAGCAGTAGGCCGCTGATGTGTCGATGAGCCAGCGCGTCCCAGTGGACGCCGTCCGGCATGCGGTGCTGCAGGCTGAGGCGGAAGTGGAAGTGCAGGTCGAGGACGTCCACGTCGTATTCGTCCGCGGTCGTGCCGCCGAAGAAGTTTGCTTCAATGACATCATGACGCAGGGAGGGGCCCAGGTGGCTCACCTGTGTGACACAGTGATGATAAGAGATAATCCAACCATCACACTGCTTCTCTCAAATCAACTGTTCAAACGTTAGTCTTCAACATCTGTAGACGGACACACGTTTGTGATTTATTCACCTCGGTAACATTCACTCAATGAAACCAGGAAAAAAACTCAAAGGACCAATCAGAGAGCTGCTCTCTTCCTGTGTGATCAATCAGCCAATCAGAGAGCTGCTCTCTTCCTGTGTGATCAATCAGCCAATCAGAGAGCTGCTCTCTTCCTGTGTGATCAATCAGCCAATCAGAGAGCTGCTCTCTTCCTGTGTGCTCAATCAGCCAATCAGAGAGCTGCTCTCTTCCTGTGTGATCATGAAGGAAACCTGCTGTGTTGAAGCTTCTCTAACAACGCAGCAGCCAGTATGTCCTCCTTCTAACTTTAGATTCTGCTCCTGAATGCTCTGGATCTGATTGGACCAGAGAAAGGAGACGCTGTGCTGTTAATCCATGTAAAAAAATGTTGTTGCTTTAAAACCCCAAATTCAAACAAAAGGCTCAAATCCATTTTTTAGAAGCAGGCAAGTAACTACTGAGGAGCCAATCATTTTTATGGATCGTCTCTGCAACTGTTTGTTTCTATCCGTGATTCTCCGGCTCTTTGGAGGGATGTGGAGAAACACTCACTTCAGGCACCAGGAATCCTCCCTTGATTTTGCTGCCGAGCGGCATGGCCATGTTCCACAGAATGAGACAGTCGACGGGAACAATGTTTCTAATCTGGCTGAAGAACTGGTGGAGATTCTCTCTGTAATCTCCAAGACTCCCTGAGCCGTACCTGACAAAAAAACAAACAATAAAAAACACTGATGTGTTAAAATGAGCACTTTCTGGAAGGAGTAAAAAAAAAAACAGAGAGAGAGAGAGAGAGAGAGAGAGAGAGAGAGAGAGAGAGAGAGAGAGAGAGAGAGAGAGAGAGAGAGAGAGAGAGAGAGAGAGAGAGAGAGAGAGAGAGAGAGAGAGAGAGAGAGAGAGAGAGAGAGAGAGAGAGAGAGAGAGAGAGAGAGAGAGAGAGAGAGAGAGAACTGATCTGCAGCTTTTCAGTCCAAGTGTTTCTCCTGCACTCCGCCTCCAACACCTCGACACTGTCGACGCGCTGCGGCTGCTTCAGGTAAACACGGCAGGCCTTTGATTTCTTCACTGGTCGATAAAAGCTTAAAAAAACAGATCTGACTTGAACTGTGACGTGACGGTAAACAAAAAGGCTCTCACACTAACTCCCACATGGAATCAGTGAGTGATTAAGAAGGCCCAGTCTGCAGTGTTTCAAATTAACATTTTAATTTCCTCCAGCTTTACTCTATTAGAACTGTTCTGCTTTCACTCCTCATGTTAACTTAGAGGCAGCAGAGGAAACGTTCTGGAGCAATCTGAAAACAAGGACAGGACAGAGCTGCTTTTTGATTTTTTTCCCTCCTCTGACGGCTGCTTCTTGTTCTCCCTTTATAATTAATCACACACACACACACACTTGCGTCCCGCTCGCTCCGACTGAGCCCCAACAAGACTCAACTTTAATGAAATTTAAAGCAAACAAACGAGCGGAGGACGGGGATGCGATGTGACAGACAGGCGAGGGAAAGAAGAATCCAGTTTCCTCACGAGGACTTCAGGAACCTCCGTCTCAAGAGATCACTGTCATGTCAACGCAGACGCTGTGCAGGTCTTATTCTGCAGAGTGTGTGTGTGTGTGTGTGTGTGTGTGCGTGCGTGCAGGCTGCAGCAGGCAGCCTGACGGCTCGGGGTGTTTTCTGAGAGCTCGTCAGGAGACACAAATAATGAATAATCTATTGAGACGTCTCTGAAGAGACTTTAACAGCCGACAGACTCCATCACATCATTTTCAAATGTTACACGACTTCGTGGCGGTGCAAACATGAGCGCTGAAGTTACATCCAGAGAAACTGGAGGGATTGTTTTCCCTTGCGGCCTTCCAACCTCAGACGATACTTGGGTGGGCGAGACGTACAGCGTATAAGAAAGACGCTTTTCACACCTTTGTTTTAAGATTTATCTGCAGCTGGCGTGCACGCTTTAGTCCTGATTCAGTAACACATGCAGGAAGTTAAATGCACACAGCGTCTCTGTGCAGCGCTGCTGCTCGAACACGTTCATTTTAAACACGTGTACAGCGAGCATTTTTGCGGGCAGAAAAGCACTCATGTTTGCGTGAAGCAGTGGTGCGCTGAGAAGAAAAGCAGAGTGCGAGGCGTCACGTTACCTGCTGATGTCCCAGACGCACGAGCTGACGATGACGACGTCAGGTTTGAGTCCTCGCCTGAAGTCCTCCAGGATGCTCCTCATGTACGAGGAGAAGACCCGCGTCAGGAAGTAGAACCGCAGCAGGTGGTGGTCGGAGCGGTACTGCCGCACCTCTCTGTAATCGGTGCCATTGCCCATAAAATCCAGCCGACCCCCCTCGATCAGGGAGTCCTGCTCGAAGGAGTTCTCTCCCTGAAGCACAAACAGAGAGACGTTCAATGACAGAGTCAGTCGAGGGAAAATATTCCTAAAGTTTAAAAAAAATAAAATTCTAGCTTGTCTCTTTAACTTGTCCCGTCACTCCTCTTGGGCTCCCGTAGTTCATATCCTCCCCCCTTGTTCACATCCTACAGAGGCTGGTTGGTCTCAGGTACGTAGCACCCAGCCCGTCTGCCTCATCTGTGCTTCTGATGCATTTTTAAAGATAAGTTCACCGCTCGCACTTTAACCAAGACAGAGAAATTCAGATTGCTTTTGTTGAATTGAATCGCTAAAATTAAAAGCAGAGCGTGTTGTTTATTTGTAGTTCTTTGTATTCAGAATGTATCAGTTAGAGTAAATGGTGTTTTATATTTCATATGGCCCAGCCCCGTCCAAACTGCTTTATTTTTCACTGAATAAATCTAAATGGTAGAAAAATGACAGATATCCGTGTCTTGACTTTTCATGAAAGTGTTGATGATTCCTGATGCTAGAACTATTCAGAACACCTGAGTCAGACTAAGCAAAGGTCTTTGTCCAACAACAATGTGCCCTGATAAAAGACAGCTCCTCTAAGTGAGTCGACAGGTAAGTCTCTGCTGCTTCGTGTGAAAGAAGTCATTGTACCTTGGTTTTCAGCTGAGGCAGAGTCAAGTACTGATCCCTCTGAAGCAGCAGAACCAGGTCTTTGTATATGGCGCGCTGCACTGAAAGCAAAGAACAAAGGCAACAGGCTCAACACACGGAGGGAAGTAGTCACTCAGTTACAGAGAAATATGAGAGGCTGCAAAATAAAGGAGGAAATGTCAAGTGTGTAAAAAGCTGCCGAGAATGACATCCAATAATCCGATAGATTTCAGACCACATTTTAGATTCAAAGACGTGATACATAACTCTGCACCTAGTGTTTAAAATGTGTACTGCAGTCTAAACTCTAATCATCACAGAGAGCTGTCTCCCCCCCTCCTCTCACACAGCTCTGCATGTGGTGGACACTGTAGCTTCAGTGTTTAGCCAGCTCTGCATGTGGTGGACACTGTAGCTTCAGTGTTTAGCCAGCTCTGCATGTGGTGGACACTGTAGCTTCAGTGTTTAGCCAGCTCTGCAAGTGGTGGACACTGTAGCTTCAGTGTTTAGCCAGCTCTGCATGTGGTGGACACTGTAGCTTCAGTGTTTAGCCAGCTCTGCATGTGGTGGACACTGTAGCTTCAGTGTTTAGCCAGCTCTGCATGTGATGGACACTGTAGCTTCAGTGTTTAGCCAGCTCTGCATGTGATGGACACTGTAGCTTCAGTGTTTAGCCAGCTCTGCATGTGGTGGACACTGTAGCTTCAGTGTTTATCCAGCTCTGCATGTGGTGGACACTGTAGCTTCAGTGTTTAGCCAGCTCTGCATGGCTCTGTAAAGCTTTCTGCGTTCTAACCTCTCTCCATGTTTCATCTCCAACATTGATCCTAGTTTGAGCAGCTTTCTGCTGCTGGAGCTGATTAGAAACATGCAGAGGCTTTTTAGCTCGGGTACAATCACTTCTATCTGAAGCAGAGACGCATGGATCAAGGAAATCATTGATTAGCAGATAACATCGGACAAGACATAAGCTTGCGCCACATTAATTGCAGATGTGCCTACGTCTGTCAACAGGTCTCTCTTTAAGCCGTTATTTGAGAGAGGAAAGTGGATAGAGGCAGAAATACAGCAGAGAGAGATGAGGAAGTGACATGCGGGTATGTAGCCAAAGATTGGAAGTGATCCTGGGCTGCCCGCTGTGAGAGATATGGCCTCCGTACATTGGGCGCTCTTAACCACTAGACTACTGGCGTTCCCCGATTGCTCTTTTTAAGGAAGTCAGAAAAACGTGAGATTTTTAAAAGGGTAAAAAGTGATTTAATTTAATGCTGACCTTACACAACTCATATGTTAATCTTCAATGCAGTTACAGGTCAGATTGTGTTTGTTGCTCTCACCTGAGTCACCGAGAATCACCACAAACTTGTTGTGCAGGAGCTTCCTGGCTTGACTTCCGGTGATGGACGTCTTCATGGCTGCACAGGTGACCGTTTATAGGACTAATGTTTGGACAAAGAAATAATTAAACATTTGAAATATATATTTTTATTAATTTATGAGAACAGCAATTACCTGTAAAGATTGAAAACACGTACTGCTCACGGCTAATCACTTTTAAGCCTTATTAATATTTACCGTTGATAAACTCCAAACTCGGTTTACGTTTTAACATCATGACGTCATCACGTCCCACCGAGTAAGCTAGTAGCAGCTAGCTAAGTAGCCTAAAAAGCTATCAAACTACTTCCAAAATCGACAAAGTAGCCAAAAATATTTTACAAATATCAACGTTTCGGCTAATTTATAATCTAATGAAACTTATTTTGAACTTTAAAAGTCGGTTTTATTAAATGCTCCACTAACGGACGACGCAGGCCAAACTCCATTTTAAATTAACAGACGTCACACAAGGAACGTTTGTGTGTCTAACTTTGAAAACAACACTTTTATATCGGATAAATATAAACCGAAGTAAAGACATGTGTTGCTTTTTGTTTGTTTTAAAGTTAAATGTTTTAAAACGTACATGTATCTTACCTGACAGACTGACAGGAGGTGAGTCTCTGTCCTGTTAATACGGCGCGCTCTCACGTGACGCACACAACACACCTGGTTCAATTAACGCCGCCTCAGGTACCCGTAGTTAACTGAGTGTTACTGAAACCTCGGACGCTCAATGAACAAAACAACAGACAAAGTCACATTTCAAAAAAACGTTTCACTCTACCGTTAATATTAGATTTGGTAATACCGCACACGGCCGCTAGGGGAGCTACTGATTTTTACAATATGGTTATTTTTAATATTTAGGAGAGGAAGAATATTATTGGTAAGTGTCCTGGCCTCGAGGGGCAGCAGCACAAATAAAAAGTTACAAACATAAAACACAGAATAATAAAACACACAGATCAAACTGTCCTGAGTCACAGAGCAAAAACATCTTACTCCAGCATCTTCAATCTACTTTTAAAAAGATTTAAAGACAAGATACTGATCCCCTAGATACTGATCCTCCTCCTGCCTCATTCCAGGCCAGAGCAGTTTACCTGAAACTCCTTTTTCTTCCTCGTCTCCAGAAACCCTTTTGGAACAGATACATGTTTAGTGAAGACTGTGGCTTCCAGAACTTTTAATATCAATAAAGTTACACAAGTATGAGGAAGACAGGTTGGGTGAAGATGTCCTTTTGTGTACTTCACTTTATAGATACTGCAGATAGGTACTAGGTATGACACTTTTCAAAAGACTGTAAATATATATTCTTCTCGTTCACTTTGGCTCAATTCTCAATGAAAGATAACTTTTTTTCCCCAGAACATTAAAGTTAAATTTTCTGAACAGTAACTTTTTTCCCCGTATATTTCCAGAATTTCTCATTCATGCACATGACATTTTAGAACATGAGTGCAAAAGATTAAATCATCTACAAATGTGCACATTAATACCGACCCAGTAGTGTAGTATAAGGTTCACACAGGGACTCTGGCACACCTGTAGAAATATATCTGGTATAATCTCACATGGGTTTAACTCACTGAATCTTCACAACCGGTTTCATTAGTATGTGTTTATTCATCACAAAGAAGTATAATTGTGATTATTGCCTCACATTGATCTGGTTTTTAAACCTTGAAAACAGTGTAGTAGCATTGAGCCAGCTGTTCTGAGGAATATGGCCGTCCTGTATTTCTGAACTGATGTGAAACCAAACTGTAGTGAAGCTTTGGTTACAACAAATGTGACGGGCTGCTGCTTTTATAACCCTTCTCTTCATTTATGTGTCTCACCTTCTGAAAGCTAACCTGAGGAGAAACATTAGTGTATTCATTCTCCTCCTTCAGGCCCGAGGCTACACTGAGCTTGATTTATAGACAGCCATCTTGGAAAAATCCAGCTCTTTAAATTTAGATCACGTTTGCTGTCTCGCTCTGAATCCACCCCACGGGTTTGTTTTGGGCGCCGGGGCGTCCCGGTAATGGGCTAGGAAAACGTCGACATCAATATATCTCCCCGAGAGGCCATTCCTCCTCGCTGTCCACTCGAACCGCAGACTCTCTGAAAGCATTAGTCTCCAGGGGGCACAGAGCTGCCTCTTCCACATATCTCATTTCCAACAGAGTGGACTCCATTAAGAGCAGGTGAGAGAGGAGACTCCCCGTGATGTAAAGCTTTCATACTCGCTCATCAGACAGGAACTCTAAGATCCTCCTGACTCCGCTCAGACATCGATGAAGAGGAGCCCTGGAAGGAAGACAATGAAGAGCAGCCATTTAAAGTCTGACACATCCCACTTCACATGCTTATCCATGTCTTCATTGTACAGTTGTTTTCTTAGTGTAGTAGTACAGGCTGGATTGATTGAAGAGACAGTACACACATACAGTATTGATCAGACCTCCTGCCAGTTAAATGAGTGTTTCTTCAGCACTGAGCGTCTGACGGCTTCTCTGCATGGATAAGCAGCTGTGTGGATGACTCACGAGTTCATCCCACGATACAAACGGAGACTAAACAGGTGTGAAGTTACTGTGACAGAGGTTTGACTAGAAGAACCATTAAGAACAAACAAAGGATGTTGTGATTAACCCTTCACCGTCTGGAGCACAGAAACAAGTCTGTACATGAGCACTCAATGAATACAGAATACAGTGAAGTCATGCCTTTATGAGAAGAGGCGGCCCTTTTGGGGCCCTAAGCAAGAATACATTAGGGGGGGGGGGGGTTGGGGGGTCCTCCATCACCAGTGTCCCAACACTTCCTCTTTTTTATCCTTTTTATTTTGTTACACTGACAAACAGTTTTCACAGCAGTAATGCATGTGACACTTTGTGCTCCAGCTTTGGGAGGTTGCACATTTTGGGTCACTGCTTTGGTTTAAGTTTGCAAACCTTCAGGGGCCCTCTACTGGCCTGGGGGTCCCAAACAGTTGCCATTAATGCCTCTGGCTACGGTAGCCTAGTGGTTAGTGAACGTGCCCCATGTACGGAGGCTTTAGTCCTCCATGTTGTTCCCTGACTCTCTCCACTGTCCTATCTCTACAATAAAGTCAGATAAAGACGTCTTTAAAACGAGTGAAGTCAAACTCCCTCTGTGTCTGTTGTTCTGAGCGCTCTGTTCACACTGACGACAGAGGAAGAGGGAAAGGAGCTGCTTGTTCTGTCTGAGTCGTGTCGTGAGCGCTCAGAACACTATGATGTAAAAAAACGTTTTCTCATGTCTGTGGTTTTTTAACACCGTCTCGTGTTCATCCTGCCTTCAGAAATCCTGGAACGTAAAAATGGACAGAATTAAAGACACTTGATGATAGTTTTGTAAAAATATTTTATGTAACAATTCAAAAGTCATAACACACAGCAAAAGACATTCAAATCAATATGAGTGACCGGGGTGTGTCCTGCAAATCCTCCACCATGTAAACAGTGTAGAAAAGAAGCTGCTGTGTGATTGGCTCTCCTTCCTTCCTCGTGATAGGCTTCTCTTACTCCAGATTTGTATTTTTAAAACATTCCTCGTACAATACAATAAATTATAAAAACCTTTAAAACGATGGAGGAGTTGTGGTAAACTCGATGTGACAGGTTTTTGACATGTTGGGGACACACCCCGGGTATGAAGAGACCTCTTTGGCACTGAACACAAATCATAGAACGAGACGTAAAACAAACTGTAAACAAGACAACCGTCATTACAAAAAGATCTTTTTTTTAAACACAGACAGAATTAACAGATTAAAAAAAACAATTAATCATCCTAAAAAAAAAAACTCATTTGGCAAATGTGACCGCCCCCCCCCAGCGATGACACTTGTCTCAGTCTGCAAGGCCTCCGTGCAAAACCGCGTCGTTTGTGGTTAATGTGAGCACGCTGGGAGGAGGAGGAGGAGGAGGAGGAGGAGGAGGAGGAGGAGGAGGAGGGGTGGGTTTGTGGAAAGGTTTCATTTCGAAGTCTGAACTTGTGTCTCTGGTTTGAACTCTGACTTCGTCCTCCTCTGGTGTGTGCGACAGCTCTGTGGTTTTCCAGCCGAAGTCTCTTTAGTGCAAATGAGCTGTCAGCTGCGGCCTCCTCGGAGAGGGGGAGGAGGGGGGAGGAGAAGGTCATTTTCGTGGTGGAGGAGAGGCTGTGTTTGGTTTGGCACCTGGGACCGGTCTGCAAGGAGAAAAGAAATAGAAGACGAGAGTCTAAGAAAAAGGCAGAGAGATTCTGTACTGTTCTGTCAACAAATCCCCAAACAAGACTTGTGTATAAATCACAGCCTGATAACTTCTTCCTCTGTGCCAGACAGGAAATACAAGAAATGACCAGAAACACAAACTCTGCAGTTCACGGTGACTCAATCCGACACAGACCTTCTAAACTAAACAACAAATCAGGACTGCTCTTCATCAACACTGACAGATATTCAACAAACTGGTTGAATCATTCCCACGATAATCTTAAACCTGCAACAATCAGGGAAACAAGAATTTAAAGGATTTAAAGGATACACTTTTTCATGATGGCAGGATCACAGCTTAAGTGCATCATTATGCAGATGATACAAATGTCTACCTGTTTGCATCTTTTTAGGTCAGAGGCTCCAGCAGCCAGTATGTCCTCCTTCTAACTTTAGATTCTGCTCCTGAATGCTCTGGATCTGATTGGACCAGAGAAGGTAGGCGGGGCTTTGAAGGCTGTTTTGGACGCCCCTGGGTTTGCCAGATATGAGAGCAGTTATCAGGTGAACAGGTGTTGCAGCGATGGAAGCGGGCAGTGGAACTGCTTCAGATAGAAGTGATTGTACCCGAGCTAAAAAGCCTCTGCATGTTTCTAATAAGCTCCAGCAGCAGAAAGCTGCTCAAACTAGGATCAATGTTGGAGATGAAACATGGAGAGAGGTTAGAACGCAGAAAGCTTTACAGACCCATGCAGAGCTGGCTAAACACTGAAGCTACAGTGTCCACCACATGCAGAGCTGGCTAAACACTGAAGCTACAGTGTCCACCACATGCTGACCTGTGTGAGAGGAGGGGGGGGGGGGGGTACTGGCCTTGTTCTAATCTCGACTAAGAGTGCACAAGCTTTTCCTCGGCTGGATTTTGGATCCTCTGTTGATGTTCTGTAAGTTAATAATTCATCTTTTTTTTTTTTTTTTTTTTTTTTTTTTTGGGCCTTTTTGCCTTTAATGATAGAGGGAGGACAGTGGATAGAGCCGGAAACCAGGGAGAGAGAGTGGGAAGAGACATGCAGGAAATGGGCCACAGGCCGGACGCGAACCCGGGCCGCCCGCGTGTGAGGACTGAGCCTCGATACATGAGGTCGCGCGCACTGCCGCTGCGCCACCGGCGACCCCCATCATTTTTAAATCCATGGATGTTTCCTTTGCCAACAAACCTATCATTGATTGCATTTTTAAGTTCCACAGGGTTTTGTTGCCAGGCTGTAAATGTAGGAGTAGAACTACTATCCTGTATCTTATTTGTTAATGTGCTCAACATATAGTTTTATAATATTTTAAACCTCTTCTTCTGCTTTACAAGTACAATTGAATCCACATTAAAAAACAAACAAACATTGTTTTATTGATTTTTTTTTTCAGCCTGGTAGAATTTGCTCCAGCTTCTCGCTCCTCATCGAGTGTCTCCATTTACATCTGAGTTACAGCAGCTGCAGCTTTTTAAGTTTGAGCTCTGCAGTGGGATCAGATCTCAGAGAGAAACAGATGCACTGCTAGAATATAGGAGGAGAGGAGCCATAAAAAGCTGGAGAACAGTCCCTGCGAGGTTTCCCTGCTTGACTTTTACTACATGTTCAGATGAACTGCATGCAGCTAAAAGCATGACTCTGCATCTCTCGGCTGTGCAGACAGGCTTTTAGACCTGGGGAGCTCTGTCACTTACACTATTAACTATTACAATATAGAGGCGAGAAGGACCCGGGGACACGCCTGCTTCAATGTTTGTGCACACACATCCAAATGGAAATAAACCGCATGAAACCAAAAGATATGGATATTGTGAGGGAGTATTTCTCACAGATAATTATTTCATGGACGGATCATAAACGGACTTTCAAACACAGAAAGATGAACAACATGAGGAGGACTAAAAGGAACCTCACTGGGTCTGCTTCAGGAACCTGAGTGATCCACTGTACTCACGCCACAGGAGGACTACAAGGTCACGCCGCCTGTTTTCATGTCATGTAGATAAAGTGATGGAAAACGCGATCAGGAGTCTGCGTGTTGTGTTTTATTTTGAAATTTCTGTGTGTGTTTCCTGGTCTGACTTCCTGTCCGGGTGGTTCTATTCTGTCCAGCTTGACGCGTGCTCGCTGCGTACTCTGAAAATAGACCCGCAGCGTATTTAACACGGAGCAGACGCGCTCGCTCATTGACAGTCATCTTCCCCACCTGAGAGCTCTGAGAGGCGGGACGGCTGAGACTTTGCCCACAGGTTTGGGTCCTGTTGCCGGGGGCATCATCACCAACAGGCCTGAGGAGGGTTTGGAGACTGCGGTCCGAGCTGGACTCACTGTGGGGGAGGCTCCTCTGGCTGGGCTGAGGGGGAGGGGCCTCTGAGGAGGGAAGGGGGACGGTCTGGGCTGCAGTTGAGACACCAACTGTAACAGAAATATTGATAATCAAATTGGCTGAATGACGATAATCAGACATTTGCATTCAGTTTAACAGACTTCTTTAAATTCGAGAAAGAATAAAGTGCTAAAAGAAACAAGGTTAGCAAAAAACTGGGACCACTGCCACCAAATCCCTGGCACGTGTTTACATCTGGGAGCAGAACCCATTTCATGGTCTTGGTCCTGGACCAGATCCAGGTTGTCTCCAGAATGAGTTCAGGCTGCTGACAAGAGAAACTCCTGTCCCACTTCATACAGGCAGGAGTGGAAGTGGAACTGCAGCACAAATCTGAGATCAGATGAGACGAAATCTTTGGATTTGACACAAATAAAAACTTCATCTAAGTCAAAGGCTTCAGAAAAACCTTTCACAAAGACAGTAAAGAGTCCTGACAGAGAACGTCCAGCTTTGCTTTATGGTGTGAATTTTATTTAAACTTCAGTCCACTAGAGTCTGTCTCCTGCAGTGAGTCAGTCTCCATAGAGCTCTATGTTAAAATGTCCAACTTTACAGCTGCAGTTCCTCCAGTGTCCACTAGAGTCTGTCTCCTGCAGTGAGTCAGTCTCCATAGAGCTCTATGTTAAAATGTCCAACTTTACAGCTGCAGTTCCTCCAGTGTCCACTAGAGTCTGTCTCCTGCAGTGAGTCAGTCTCCATAGAGCTCTATGTTAAAATGTCCAACTTTACAGCTGCAGTTCCTCCAGTGTCCACTAGAGTCTGTCTCCTGCAGTGAGTCAGTGATACCAGGCCTTTAACATGTGAGGATGCTATCGGTATGATTGATTTGATGACACTAAGCTGCTGATAAACACAATAGTTACAGATTAAACTTAGCAGCGTGGTTGGATTTTAAACACGTTTCCAAATCAGAATTCTGACTTCAGTGATTCCTGATGAATTATTAAACCGATAACCTAGAAATTTCCACCTCAGGGAAGGAAAGCGTGAGTGAAGTAAAGCTAATGATAAAGGAGCATCTCGTTCTGATGATGTAAAGAAAGAAAAGCACATCGTTCCTGTACGTTCAGCTGTCACTGTCTTTGTGAGCGTAAACACAGTCCTGTTGTTGGTCATGAATGAATGTGAGCGTGCTGAATGGATGCTGGAGTGAGTGTTTGAACAGCAAGGTCAGGTTCTGTTAAACTGCCTCGGCTCTATATGAACTCACATAATGTCTTTTTTTCTCAGAAGCTTTTAGACAGAGTGTTTTATTCAAACCGTCTTTTTGTCTGACAGATTGAGCTGCTGGCTCTTCAGCGCAGCTCCATCCTGCCAGCACTCATTATCACAAGACAGCTGCCCCCCCTCCAAATATGAAAAGAAGACATTATGGGTCCCTGCTGTCATGAAGCTGCCTGGATGTGGCTCCAGATTCAGTCACATGACCCCGTCTAACTCTCACTGAGTGGTTTGATGTTTGATGAAATCTCACCAGTGGCGATCGGGTCGGGTTCAGGGGGAGAGGTTTCTTGGGCGGGCTGAGTCTCTGAGGGGTCGGCGGGGACTTGGACGGAGCCACTGGGGGCCGTCCGGCGGGCAGAGGCGGGCGCACCACCTTGATGTCACGGGCCCCTCTCTGAGGAGACGGGGCCGGTCTCAGGGGACGCACAACGTTGACCGGCTGGGTGCCGTTGGAAACAGGACCAGGTCTGAGAGGCAGGACCTCTTTGCTGGTGTGTGAAATCTGGAATCACAACAAAGGACACGACAGGTGAAGTCAGGAACAAAACATAAACACTGTTATTAAATACTTTAGTCCTGTTCCATCACAAGCTTCAATGGAGAGAATAAAACACTGTTGCTAGGCAGGATTCACTTTTATTCTACCTTGAAGAAAACAAGAAGCTTTTTTGGCCTCATTCAAAGAGTTCCTCGAGGCTCTCTACTTGATCTACTTCTATGTGCAGCCAATCAGAACAAACACTGACAGTAGAGCCCGTCTTCACTGAACTCTTCATGTTATTTACTGCTCAGCAGATGTTTTATCCAACCTGGAACATGAATCAATAATCACCTGAGAAAGCTTCTCCTTCATGTTTAATACATTATCTATAACCATTATTAATACTCTCTCAGGTTTATTCTTGGTATATTCAAACCTGGGCCCGGAGTGTTTTCAAGGTTTAAATAAAAACAGAATAAAATAATAAAGAAACATAACCCTTGTGTTTTTCCCTGGGATCAGAGTCAGCTCGTGTTTCTCACTCAGATTGTTTCTGATCAGAACCAAGCAGAGCAAAAAGCAACAATCAGCATGTCTAAAGGCAGCTGTGGACCAACATGCACCAGCTGCTTCTCTGACTGACTGCTGAAGGGACAAACTCATCTTCACCACCAACGATGAACGACAGATAAACTGAAGAGCAACACAGGAAGTAAACAAGTAAACATCCGTCTACTGTCACTGTAAGGATTTAAGCTCGACTCTGTTTACACCACAGGTCACACACACAGGTGTGTGTGTTTGTGTGTATGTGTGTGTGTGTGTGTGTATATGTGTGTGTGTGTGTGTGTGTATATGTGTGTGTGTGTGTGTGTATATGTGTATGTGTGTGTGTGTGTGTGTGTGTGTTGGCTCTCGTTGGATGTGCACTTCCTTCAGTCAGTGATAAAATGAAGTCTCGGCCTTTATTGCAGGTTTTATGACAGAATCAAGTGTTTCACAGTCAGGAGTGTTCAGTGTGTGTGTGTGTGTGTGTGTGTGTGTGTGTGTGTGTGTGTGCGTGCTCGGCTCGGGTCCAGGATCAGAATGACTGAGATAAAGATTTGATGATGTGTCAATGGAGGACGTGAACGGGGAAATGTACTCGTGGAAACAGAGCTGCTGTAAAAGCAGGAGGTCACTGTTCTTCTGTAAAAACACTCGATTCTCTTCTCCCTCCTACAACTCGTCCTTTCTCTCTCTCTCTCTCTCTGCCCATGATAAATGAACCCTAACCCATCCAATTAAATAAATGCTATAAAAACAGGGGAATAATGACGTGATGAAATGATGCTGGAGGCGGTGTGAGCTCTGGGAGCGGAGCGGCGTGGACGTGGGAGGAGGTGAGACTCTAAGTGGTCACACAAAATAACAAGCTGCTGTAAAAAAGAGGCTGTTTAATATGAAGGTCAACCTCATGGACGCTCCATTACTCACCAAAGCACACACACACACACACACACACACACACACACACACACTCACTCACCCCTTTGTGGCCGCCCGCCTTGTTGATGGGTCCGACCACCTTCAGGTGAAAGGCAGGATTCAGGTGTCCGTTCTTTCCTTTCTCCAGCGACGCCTCCAACCTGAGCGGAGAGACGAGGACAGACAGGAAGTGAGCGGAGAGACACGAGGACAGACAGGAAGTGAGCGGAGAGACACGAGGACAGACAGGAAGTCAGCGGGTGGGAGAGGAGACATGATGTTTGTCACCCAGCCGAGACGTGACAGGATGAAAACACAGCAGCCTCACACACACACACACAGCAGCAGCAGTGTGAGTGTGTGTTTCTGATGAACGCTGGCCTGGATTATATTCTCTCGCTCTTTGCCAACTCCTCAGGGACGGATCTGCTCATTTGCTGCTGAGTGCTCCTCCATAATCACTAAATACTCTCTGACCGGGCTGCCTGCTAACTGCTGTAGCTGAGAGAGGAAAAACAAGCTTAAGGGCCCGAACGCCACCGAGACAGTCGGCCAGCATGTCACAGCGAGTGAGACGCATGCTCCTGCTCCTGGTCTCGGTCCTGCTCCTGCTCCTGGTCTCGGGCCTGGTCCTGGTCCTGGTCTTGGTTCAGACAGGGGGTTAAGGAGGGGGGGGACTTCAAAGTCATTTCCAGCTCGGCCTGGGATCCAAGTAGTGAAAATACCTTGTAATAGTGTGTTGCACCATATATTTGCTGCCACGTAGCAACGCAGCTAACTTTAGCCTTCAAAATAAAACCCACTTAACCTGAATATTAGCAGCTGCACAAAGGGAGGCGTGACTGCAGGGCCGTTGCATTTGGTTGAATCAGCCTGTAGAAGTGTACTTAAAGAGCTGCATGTATACTCAGCGGGCTGATAAGAAGGCTTTCCAGGCACGCTGGATGTTTGAGCGCTCAGACAGGCCTTTAATCAGAGCGAGCCGCTCGCCGTCCTGCTGCTGAACTGTAAGTGACCCCAAACGAGCGAGCAAAAGAAGCAGGAGGGTTAAAGCTTTTTTAATCGTCCTCGCGTCTCTCGTTTTCCGTGTCGTTAGCCATCCATTCGGTTGTCTTTGCTGCGGTTGGCGTTAAAATCCTGCTGAGGCCGAACATCAGCAGCGTTTAGCCTTTCTCTCCGTCTTCATTCAGAAGGTCGGGCTGCCGTGACGCTGGATCAGCTCCACACTCCTCTCTGTTCTGTAAATCAGCGTGGAGGACTGGAGGCCCTGACTCAGCCGGCGTTACGGCGAGGCTGCCTGGCGCTCTTAACGCCGGCCCCCCGGGCTTTATGGGGACGTGGATTCTGTTGGGTTTTGATGGAGGGGAGCTGCGGCACAAACACGGCCCATAATGCTGATGGAGAGACGGAGAGCCGGAGTGTAAGCATCGATCTGCTGGCACACGATGTGATTCACTCCTTCCTGTCTCATTCATCTCCTCCTCCCTCTGCTCCCTTCTTTTACAACCTTTCCTACGTCTCTCTGAAATATCTCCCTCTTTGCATGTGTGATTCATCTCCTCCTCCTCCTCCTCCTCCTCCTCCTCCTCCTCCCTTCTCATGTGTGAAGGCCGGGCTGCATAGTAATACTACGCTGTTTGCTTCCAAGGAGGATGAGCAGCAGAAACATGACGGTGTTGTTCGTAGTTTGACTCCATTAACTTCCTCCTCGGCTCTGTTTTTATATTTGAGTCTAAATGAGTCGTGTTGAAGACGAGCAAACAGATAAAAACAGCAACATTGATATCATCTGAAGGTTCCTGGGTTTGAGTGTTATTCTGACACACACACACACACACACACACACACACACACGGACTCACTTGCTCTTCTTGTTCTTCTCTCTCTGAGAAAGCCACTTGTAGAAGTATGAAGTCTTGATCCTGTAGCAGTAGAAGAGCAGCAGCACGGCAGGAAGGAGCACCAGGAAGGCAAACAGTAACCCGACCACCAGCCCCACCTGACCTGGACACACACACACACACACACACACACACACACACACACACACTGATGGTTAGTGTCTGTAAGCGTCTGACACAGCTGTGAGGAATGTGCCTCGTCTTTGGAGTCGCTCTCAGACGGATTGAAAAGCAGATTAGAGAGAGGCAGTTTGAAAACAAAGGCAGACAGAAAAAGATCAACATGAACGCTGAGCTGTGCGACAGGTGAGATCAGACATCTTGGATGGTGATGTGGCGCAGTGACAGTGATTTAAAAAAAACAACCTTGAGTGATTGTCATGAAATAAAAGACAGAGCTGCTGCCTGCCTGTGAGCCTCTGACCAATGAGCTTCAAGCAGGATGCTGCTCTGCTGGGGACACGCTCTCAGGGTCTTACTGATCAGATCACATCAGACCAGACCAGAGTAATACAGTGTGTGTGTGTGTGTGTGTGTGTGTGTGTGTGTGTGTGTGTGTGTGTGAACTCACTGTCATACTGCACAGGTCCACTGTCCACACTTCCTCCTAGTCCTGGTTTCTCACAGAAAGGTGGAGCCCAGCCACGACTGCAGTGACAGTTCCTGTTGCTGTTACACACCTGTGCATGAAAACACACACACACACACACACACACACACACACACACACACACACACACACACACACACACACACACACACACACACACATTGGTGCATCAGTTCAGGTGATGATCTGTCTGGGCACCACCTTGCATCCTGCAGACTCTTCCTGTTGGTTTGTAGTACGATTCCTCGCCGTGTGAATCAAACAGACACAGCGGCGATGAGAGATGGCGTGTACACGTGTACACGCCATGTGTTGTTTATTTCACCGTTTTTGTTCCGTCTGAAACCTACGAGGCCGACCTGAGAGAACTCTCTTCCCCTCTCTACCTGAGGCATTCTGGGTAAAAAAAAAAGACCAAATTACCACAGTTGTTATTCTGAGCCTCTACAGCCTGATTGGCTGGCGAACAGTCCAGGTGTAACTCCGCCTCTCTGCACCTGATACCTGACGGATTAGGAGTGAGCAGAACCAACATCCCCTCACTCCCTTTGTGTGCATGCAGTTTGTCCCTCCTTTGTTCCCGTCCCTCACAGTAACAGTCGTGGGATAATGGCGCTGGCTTAGAGTCAGGATTATTCCAAACAGCTCGACAGCTCGGCCTCCCTCCCTCGCTCCGGGTATCTGGGATGTGTTTTTTAATTTCAACATTATCACTTGATTCTCGCTGATCCTCGGGCTTTTCCCGCTCTCTGGATTTTTCATGCAAATAAACAGAAATAATGAGCAGAGGACGTGCGGCTCGTGGCGAGGAGAGAACTGCTGGTTTGCATCTTTGAACGAAGTCGTACAGCAGATTTTCATGGAAGGAGCTTATTAGAAAGTCCTGCAGAGAGAGAAATCTCTCACGTCAGAGATGGCGTCCTTAAAGCTCCTCACCGAGAGCGCTGATCTTCTGGACGTCAGCCAGAAGCCCCGCCACCTCAGCTCTCACTCCCTACACGTCATGTCTTCAAATATGCTTTTTTTTTATTTTACAGAGAGAAACTTCCAGATAAGAATCAGAAAACAACAACCTTCATGTTGGCTGAATGCTAACGGGCTAAATAGCCGAGTTAATCACCGATAGCATAATTAGATCTGGATGTAATTGGAGCGCTCGATTAGCTGAATTACACAAAACGTCTGCAGATATTTATCAAGTTTTCATGTCCAGATAAAAGTTTGCTTTCTCACAAAGTTTAAACGAGTTGATTAAAAACTCTCTGCTAAAAGTGGCGAGGTACCGTTCACGCCACATTTCAGAGGTGCTTTCTGCTCATTATTCGAGAAGTTTGTTTTGTTTGAAAGGATCTGAGATATCAGTCATATTATTCTACAATCTAAAAAAACAAGCGAGCCCTTCACAGGTTGGAGTTCTTCATCACTTTAAGCTTTAAAGGTCTCATCTCCTCTTCAACATGTGATCATGAATATAAACACATTTCTCTTCTCAGGTTGTAAACACAACCTTCAAACGTGGCCCCTCCTCCTCGTGGGCTCATTGCCCCCAGAAGCCCCGCCCCCTCAGCTCTCACTCCCACCTTTGTCAGCTTCCTGTCCAACAGGAAGTAGACCAACTCCACGTCCACAGGTAAAAGACAGCACAAGGTTCAAAAGGGACAAAGAGCAGCTTCACTTTAGGAGAAGACTGAGTTTTATTTTGAAGGGACAAAGGAACAGCTTTACTTTAGGAGGAGACTGAGTTTTATTTTGAAGGGACAAAGGGACAGCTTCACTTTAGGGAAAGACTGAGTTTTATTTTGAAGGGACAAATAGCAGCTTCACTTTAGGAGAAGACTGAGTTTTATTTTGAAGGGACAAATAGCAGCTTCACTTTCGGAGAAGACTGAGTTTTATTTTGAAGGGACAAAGGAGCAGCTTCACTTTAGGAGAAGACTGAGTTTTATTTTGAAGGGACAAAGAGCAGCTTTACTTTAGGAGAAGACTGAGTTTTATTTTGAAGGGGCAATGGAGCAGCTTCACTTTAGGGTTTTATTTTGAAGGAGACAGCTGCTGACTCCATCTTTAAAGAGGATGATGCAAACAATAATCTCGCCTGTAGTTGCTCGTGTAGGTCTGACATGTTGTTTCCAAACTGACTGAACTGAATCTTAAAGTTTACACACAGCTGATCCTGTCTCTGTCTGTGTCTGTGTCTTTTGTCTCTGTCTGTGTCTCTGTCTGTGTCTTTTGTCTCTGTCTGTGTCTCGGTCTGTGTCTCTGTCTGTGTCTTTTGTCTCTGTCTTTTGTCTCTGTCTGTGTCTTTTGTCTCTGTCTGTGTCTCTGTCTGTGTCTCGGTCTGTGTCTCTGTCTTTTGTCTCTGTCTCTGTCTTTTGTCTCTGTCTGTGTCTCTGTCTGTCTTTTGTCTCTGTCTCTGTCTGTGTCTCTGTCTGTGTCTCTGTCTGTGTCTTTTGTCTCTGTCTGTGTCTCTGTCTCTTGTCTCTGTCTGTCTCTTGTCTCTGCCTGTGTCTTTATTTCTGTCCATGTCTCGGTCCCTTTCTGTGTCTCTGTCCGTGTCTCTGTCTGTGTCTCTGTTCATGTCTCTGTCTGTGTCTCTTGTCTCTGTCTCTTGTCTCTGTCTGTCTCTTGTCTCTGTCTGTGTCTTTATTTCTGTCCATGTCTCTGTCCCTTTCTGTGTCTCTGTCCATGTCTCTGTCTGTGTCTCTGTCTGTGTCTCTGTCTGTGTCCATGTCTCTGTCTCTGTCTGTGTCCATGTCTCTGTCTGTGTCTCTGTCCATGTCTCTGTCCGTATCTCTGTCCATGTCTCTGTCTCTGTCTGTGTCCATGTCTCTGTCCGTGTCTCTGTCTCTGTCTGTGTCTCTGTCTGTGTCTCTGTCCGTGTCTCTGTCTCTGTCTCTGTCTGTGTCTCTGTCCGCCTCGCTGCGTCAGCTCGGGAGAAAACAAGACGAGGGACTTGGGGGGGAAAAGGGAGAAAAACACAACCAGCCAAGCAGATTGAATTTATCTGTGGCTTTACAAATATTACTGTGCAGACAAAAGCATGTCAGCATCTTTTAAAGCCCCTCAGCCACACGCCGCTGCCACATTGTGTTTCTCTGCTGTGCTGTCTGCGAGCCCAGTGGAACCGCACGCAGGAAATGACAAAATAATTCAGTGAAGAAATCGGCTCGGCTTTCCACCGCTGCTTCTCTGAGATCTTAAAATGTAATATGATTGTAGAGCGAGCGCCATGTGTCCCTAATAAAGTAATAACTCAGGTAAATGGATCTGTGCAGCGCCCCGTTCACTCAACCTGCACACATTTCATTACGGCCTTTTTCACGTACGTGTTCAGTCAAATAGGAGACCAGAACTTCCTGCTCTAATACAAGCACCTGACTCTGGACCAAATGCTGAGTCAGGCTAACTCTGAGTCAAGCTAACGACAGGCTGCTAACTCTGAGTCAAGCTAACGACAGGCTGCTAACTCTGAGTCAAGCTAACGACAGGCTGCTAACTCTGAGTCAAGCTAACGACAGGCTGCTAACTCTGAGTCAAGCTAACGACAGGCTGCTAACTTTGAGTCAAGCTAACGACAGACTGCTAACTTTGAGTCAAGCTAACGACAGGCTGCTAACTTTGAGTCAAGCTAACGACAGGCTGCTAACTCTGAGTCAAGCTAACGACAGGCTGCTAACTCTGAGTCAAGCTAATGACAGACTGCTAACTCTGAGTCAAGCTAACGACAGGCTGCTAACTTTGAGTCAAGCTAACGACAGGCTGAGAGCTGAGGCGGGTTTTAAGCCTCCTGACAAACCGTTACACGGCGCCCACCTGTCAATCAGCTCAGCTACACGCCTTATTGTGAATAACTCTGATCCTTCATCCAATCAAAACTGCTGAGTCATCAAAACATTCCCCCCGTACAGTGTGTGTGGATGGAGACATGAGCTAATCACACCTATTTGGTTTTTTGAAGCAGGCTGTAAACATGTTCATGTCTGCTGTAAAAACAGGCTGTTTGAATGGGTGTGTATGTGACTTCCTGTGCTGCTGCAGCCAGCCTCTAGTGGACACTCCAGGTACTGCAGGAGGTTACACTTCAGCATCGGTTGTAGAGCGGAGGTTGCCGTCTGTGGGCCGTGTGTTTGATGTGATCAGTGAATGAAGTCGTCATTCAAAGGATGATTTCAGAGTCCAGACAAACGGCTGCGATCAGATTCTCCATCTTCTCTCAGACCAACAACTGTGTGAGTCCAAGCACGCCGGCCCTCAGCTGGATTACTTTCTCATAAACTATGTATAAGTTCTCCTTTATCTGCCTGCGGCCTGCTTGTACCGCTCCGATAAATACTTCATCACTTCGCTCTCTGTTGCATCGCAGCCGTCTGTTTTCCCGCCTTTTACGACGGCCCGCGAGACAGCGCTGCAAAACACTCCCCTCGCCCAAGGACACAGTGTGACAATAAGATTAGGGAGCAGTTCCCAGAAGCACAGTGAGTTGCATGTGTGTGTGTGTGTGTGTGTGTGTGTGTGTGTGTACGTACCCCGTTGCCGTGGCAGCGTGCGATGCAAGTCTCCAGCTCGGTGAAAGAAGCATTTTGGCATCGGCGGTTTCTGCACACCTGTGGCAGCACAAGCAGAGTGATCACACACTGTGTAAGAGATTACAGTCCACACACACACACACACACACACACACACACACACACACACACACACACACACTCTCTCTCTCTCTCTGATCGGCCCTCTGCCAGCGCCCCGAGGCTTTGGAACAACCTGACTGCCTGAGGAGATTCGGGGAGCAGCAGCAGATTCCTGTTTTAAATCTCCTCCAGTCTCTGCTGCTGCTCTCAGAGCCGTCCTGCAACACGCTGCAGCGTCTCTCACTGTTAGAGACAGCCTCATAACGTCTCTCTTCAGAGGGACACACTCACAGGAAGCAGAGTGTGTCACACACACTTCGAACTGGCCCCTGAAGGGGCCGAGTGACAGGGCCCTCCCAGGCTTCTGTAAGCTCATTCAATCAGCACTGTTGGCGCTAGCCTCCTGGCTAACGTTAGCTCCCGTCAGACCCTGGGTGGGATTCCTCTGGCACAACTTCATCAACTCCCCGGGTGCATGAGGAGTGACAGGCTGGAGGTCAAGAGGTCAAGACCACCAGCTGAAACACGTGGCTCTAATTTAGCTCAAATGAAAAAGAGTCATAAAACGTGTTCAAAGTCCGAACCGCGGCTCACAACTCATTACTTTTTTATGTAGCAGTCCATCACTGAGTTCTATCAGCGCTTGCATTAGTGCCTGCATTAGTCCTGTATCAGCTGCTCGGCCTGTTGTTGGCAGATCTATTGTTAGCAGGGAATCAATTAAGCGCTGCTGAATGTGTGGCCGTGTGATTAGAAGCAGCAGTTTTGTGCTTTGTGTGCATTTATGGCCCTCTCAGGACGACCATTCAAAATCCATCACGCTGGATGGCACGCCACATTCTCTGCTGCCTGTTTAGAAAATATGACTAATGCAGCAGGACGCGGGACACACACACCAGGAATCCACACAATGCGTGTGTGTGTGTTCTCATGTACACACGTACATGTGACATGCGTGACTCACGCTTCTATCTGCAGGATGCTTTTATTCTGAAATGTGACGCCCCTGTAAGTCTCAGAATCAAAGCGTTCACTTCAGGTCTGTGAGCTGAAATCAAACCTTGAACACGCGTTTAGAATCAGAGAGCGTGAACTCAGCGAGACAAAGACCGAGAGCTGCTGCACACACACACACACACGCACACACACACACACATACACATACACATACACACACACACACACACACACACACACACACACACACACACACAGAGGGGTCCATGCCACCTCCATGGACACGCCCACGTTGACAGGCCCCATACGGACACACGCCGTTGGACACGCCCCCTGTGGACTCCCCCCAGGGAAAAAACCCCCCGTCCTGTGGACACGCCCCCTGTGGACACGCACCATGTGGACACGCACCATGTGGACACGCCACTGTGGACACGCCCCCTGTGGACACACCCCCTATGGACACGCCCCCTTTGGACATGCACCATGTGGACATGCACCATGTGGACACGCCCCCTGTGGACACGCCCCCTGTGGACACGCCCCTGTCCTGAGCACAAAACTTTCCTCTGCATCAGCTGATTTTTGTCGTCTCTCTGCTGAACACATGCTCATTAACCAATCAGAATCAAGACGGGGCGGGACTTCTGATATCAGCACAGACGCCGGAGCCGACTCGTCCCCGTTCAGAGCTGAGTCATCAGACTGGACCGTCACACAGAAGCCAGTCAGGTGCAGCTCTGAGTAAACGCCATCACACTCCTTCTCTCTCACACGGTTAAAAATCAGTCACTTCACGAGGAACTTTTGTGGATCGGATCCCGGCGGGCGCCGACAGCCCGTGCAAACACGAGCACAGCCGAGCGGCTCTCACAGACCGGAGAGGCTTTGTTGTTCTTGGCTGGACAACACAGCTTTAAATCCTGCGTGACGGACGGGTGCTGTGCCGCCAGCTGCCCCCTCTTCAGTGAGAGGCGGAGTCTGAGCGCCAGCCGGGGGGCCGGCGTCTCCTAGCGATCAGAACCCTGAGCCCGACTCAGGTGTCACCTGCTGGAATATGAACCCACCTTCCCCTCGCCACACTTGGTGCCGGTCATGACGAGCCCCGGGTCGGGGAGGTCTCCCTGGCCGTCCTGCGTGCTGTACACGTAGGTGCCTCGACACTTCACCTCGATGCCGTCCGTTTTGATGGTGGTGTCGATGGACACGGCGTTGGTGCCTTTGGGTTTCTTGGCGGCGCTGTGGCACTGGATCTTCCCGCACTTCGCATCACTGAACACACGGAGACAAATATTTCTCTTTTAACGGAGCGAAACACTCAGAGAGAGACGTAAAGAATCATGACTCAGCGTTTTCTTTCTTTCTCTCTATAAACACGATGTTCAGTGTGTCGGGTGGTGAAGGGACGACCTTCCTATTCTGCCTCTGATCCACTCGTGCATGCTCACTGAACGAGGATTCATTCTAACAAAGGTGGTTCTTCCTCCCGTCACATTAAGACACCGATGAGTCTGAAGACGCTTCAACGACACGAGAGGAAAAAAGCCTCCTGATTAAAAACGAGGACCATAACCAACATGTAAATAAAGATGGAGAGAAGCACAGCGGGGAGGATGAGAGAGCGACGGGCAAACAGCAGCTGTGTGAACATTACTCACATGTCTTA
>NC_136710.1:19993166-19995666 GCF_947650265.1 Symphodus melops | reverse complement strand
TTCAAACTCTCCGTGTTGGAAGTTTAAACGTCTCCCTCCCACTGACACGCTGACAGCTCCGTCTGCTGCAGAGGATTCTGGGTAATATTTCACATCTCAAACAGCTGCTGATTGTTTCACAGGTAGATCACATGTGCTCACGTCAGGCTCGCCGCAGTCACACTCCTCGCCCTCCTCCACGAAGCCGTTGCCGCACTTCTTGCCCCCCACCAGGTCCTTCATGTCGGGCATGTTGTACAGACACATCCCCCCTCCCTTCTGGAAGTAACTGTCCAGGTCACGCTTACTGCAGCGGCTGAACACACGAGGGAACGGGTGCCTGCAAGGGACAGTTTCAGATCTCAGCTTGAGCAACAAAATGTGCAGGGAGGAAGAGGAGGGGGAGGAGGAAGAGGAGGGAGGAGGAGGAGGGGGAGGAAGAGGAGGAGGAGGAAGAGGAGGAGGAGGAAGGAAGAGGAGGATGAGGAGGAGGAGAAAAAGAAGAAGACAAAGGAGGAGTGGAGAAGGAGGTGAAGGGCAGGGAGGAGGAGGAGGAGGAGGAGAAGGAGGAGGAAGAGGAGGATTAGGAGGAAGAGGAGGAGAAAGAGGAGGTGGAAGAGGAAGGAAGGAAGAGGAGGAGGAAGAAGAGGAGGAGGAGGAGGAAGAAAAAGTAGAAGACAAAGGAGGAGAGGATAAGTGGAGAAGGAGGTGAAATGTGTGTATATGTGTGTATGTGTGTGTGTGTAGGTGTGTATATGTGTGTATGTGTGTATATGTGTGTATGTGTGTATATGTGTATATGTGTGTATGTGTGTATATGTGTGTATGTGTGTATATGTGTATATGTGTGTATGTGTGTATATGTGTGTATGTGTGTATATGTGTATATGTGTGTATGTGTGTATATGTGTGTATGTGTGTATATGTGTGTGTGTGTGTGTGTGTGTGTGTGTGTGTGTGTGTGTGTGTGTATGTGTGTGTGTGTATGTGTGTGTGTGTGTGTGTGTGTGTGTGTATGTGTGTGTGTGTATGTGTGTATATGTGTGTATGTGTGTGTATGTGTGTGTGTGTGTGTGTGTGTGTGTGTGTGAACACATCATGAATCTAATGATGAAAACAGTCTCTGTTTGTAAAGTGACAGCTGGACTCTGACTCCAGTGTTGTGCAGTGTTTGTGATGGCGGCGGGTGGCGGGCTCACCCTGTGGCGGCGGCCATCACGCAGCCCCCCTGCTCGGCCGTGGCCTCCACGCAGCAGCCGTCGTGGTCGTGGCTCATCCCGAAGTTGTGTCCGATCTCGTGGGCCATGGTGGCAGCAGCTCCGATGGACAGCTCCGAGTGATCCTGAGGGGAGAAGGACCGAGCCGTCAGCCACAGCTCTGCACAGCCCTCTGGTTGCTATGGTTACGTAGCAGTCATTACAGCCTGCTTCCCCGCTGCAGGATGGAGTAAACTTGTGTTGAGTCATTAAGAGCCTAAAATAATGCAAACGCACAGTGAGGAGCCTTCAGGGACGTTCGTCTCTCCTCAAAAAGGAGGCCTGTTGACTGATTCTGCATTCACACCAGTCTGCTGAGGTCAAACTCATTATGTGTGTGTGTGTGTGTGTGATTGCTCCGCCTCCGATCGACGCCACACACACACACACACACACTGAACACTTTTAAATTCACAGCCGATAAAGAAGCGAACGGTGAGCGGGTGATGTTTTTAAAGAGTTTGGTGTCGGAGCTCGACTCCTGCAGGAGTGAGAAGCAGCTTCTGTGTCCTCGCTGCAAAGGTAGGACTCACAGGAGGATATCTGCACACACACTCACACACACACACACACACACACACACACTCAGACGTATTTAGCTCCTCTTTGATCCTCTGAAAGCTGTCATTCACTCTCAGCTCGGCTCTGAATTATGCATACTGTATAAAACGAGGATGTGTTCGCTGTCAGGAAGACGCTGATACTCCGCTGAGAAATCCTTCTTATGCTATTTGGCACTCTGAGGTTCAAACCACAGAGGTAGCAGGCCTGTGTGTGTGTGTGTGTGTGTGTGTGTGTGTGTGTGTGTGTGTGTGTGTGTGTGTGTGTGTGTGAGCCCAGTAAACCATTTATATTCCACAGGCGCCTCAGCCCACAGGAGAGCTAACAGGCTATTAGAAGCTAATCAAGCTTGGAGAAGCTATCGATCCTTTCAGTCAGCTGCTGCTCTCGTATACGAAGCTGTAGTTACAGCAGCTGAACCGCCGCCGCGCTCGCCATGTGACAAATCTGCACCGCTACCTGAAATGCTGTGTGTGTTCAAACTGCTCTGCCCTGGCCTGATCAACATACAACTTCCTGTCTGCAGGTCGTCCTACACGCCTGATCAACATACAACTTCCTGCCTGCAGGTCGTCCTACACGCCTGATCAACATACAACCTCCTGCCTGCAGGTCGTCCTACACGCCTGATCAACATACAACTTCCTGCCTGCAGGTCGTCCTACACGCCTGATCAACATACAACTTCCTGCCTGCAGGTCGTC
>NC_136710.1:19883370-19992966 GCF_947650265.1 Symphodus melops | reverse complement strand
GCCTCTACCATCAGTGTGTGAATGTGTATGAATGGATGAGTTCATACTGATGGACTCTGCAGCAGCCTCTACCATCAGTGTTGCTGATAATTGAGATATCATCTGTTTGTTGCCTGGAAGCTTTTTTTCTTTGAGCAGCCAAAGATCTTTAGTAATGAGAAGATGCTCCACTCAAACTTATCTTTACAACCGCACAGAGATTCTGTAGTTTACACAAAAACAACAGAGTGAGACGTCTTCTCTTTGACTTCTCTTGCATCACTTCAGGTGTGAGATTCCTCCTCGGTTAAAACGTCATAACTCTCTCATCCCTTGAACATCATGACCTTTGACCTTTGTATTAGTTTCTTTGGGGAAGCGTGTGAGCAGCTTCTGGTCCGGTTGCTCTGAAAGTGTGTGCAGAGGTTTGTGTTCCCTGCAGGATGCCTTGTGATTACTTTGCCGACTCGTCGGTCACATCCGTGTCACCTGCGTGGGATTAAAGTGAGAACAGGTCGTGTGGATGTGCGATTTAAACCCGGCCTTTTGTTCTAAACAGGAACAGCCCTCACCCGTTCATCACGGCGCTGGAGAACCGAGCGGACTGCTGGCCGACTCTGCTGCTGGAGATTGATGATTTCATCCGGCAGGCTGCTGACAGGTTCGAGAGGCCCTGAACCCGCCGTCCAATCAGCTCGTCCCTCCTGCACTGCATGCGTTTCAAAGCCATCTGTGAAAAGCTCGGCATGCCGAACAACTCATCACACCGCTGTCACGTTAGGATGCAGCGCTGATAAATCACAGCGCGCACAGCGGGGGTCATGTTTGGTTTTTAATTGTGTTTTTATAAATCGTGCAGACAGGAAGCGGCCTACGTGGCCATGCTGGTTCCCTTCCTGCGGTACCTGTACTGTGAACCTCAGAGGCAGCCTCAGCACGCCCTCCTCCGACACGGCCTCCTCAGGGTGCTGCTGCCCAAACACGAGGGGCGGAGCTCCTCCGTGTCTGACAGCGTGCTGCGCTGCCTCTGTCAGCTGCTGCCTCACATGCAGGTGTGTATAACTCTTTAATACATAAATAAACTTATTTCTTCTTTTTGCTCTTTGTTACAAAAAACAGTTCAGTGAATCTTCCCAATAAAAGAAAAAAGAAATTCTCAAAAAAAGAATTCTTACTTTTTATTCCTGGATCTGATCTTGTAGGATTTATTCAGAGATCTGGATTTACTGGCATTATTACCAACACATACCACGCGTTAGCATATATAGCATAGCATAGCATAGCATAGCATGAAGTCAAACCTGCGTAACACAGCTGATTCACCGCGCCTCCTCGGCCTATCAGGATGCTTGTTATTCAGAAATCACAAAAGGCATTTTTAACGCTGCACACAAAGATGGCGGCCCGCTTGATTTGAATATGACTCAGGCCATTATGCTATGAGGCTAACGCAGCTGTGTGGGCGGGGCTTAGAGAGCTACTTCCCAGCACCTAAAAGAATCTGACTGCTGTGTTTAAAATCAGATCTCCACTTTACTCCGATCAGAGAGAGGTGCTGATCCTCCTCAGACTTCAGTGCAGCTGATCACTGCCGATGTTGCTGCTCACACTCCTAAGCCGATAAATAAATAAATAAGAAGAAGCACAAGATTCGATCATGATGATAAATCTGTGTCGTGTCTGCAGCCAGCTGTAAAATGTGATTTTGTTTGCGTGACAGGTGGACAGCGTGGAGGCGGTGCTGGAGCTGTGTGGCTTCGTCGACGCTCTGCTTCGGGGTCTCGCCTCGTCCTCTGAGGAGCGCTGGAGGTCCGAGAGGGCCGTTCTTCTTCTGCAGCTTCTCTGCGCCTGCCGGCTCTGCCTCGCGCTGAACGCAGACTGCCGCCCTCTCCTGGCCTCGATGCGTCAGCTCCTGTGCGCCTGCAGAGAGGTGAAAACCTTCATCGTGCACGCCTTCACTTTTGTTCCTTTTAAAAACCACATTAACATGAAAAGCCTTTTCAGGAGCTGCCTTTGGATGAGCTGCTGATGGGCGTGGCCCTGCTCCTGTTAGAGGCTCCTGCAGCTCAGCAGAGCAGTCTGCTCAGTCTGGGTAAAAAAAACAAAAACACTTGAAATAGATTTTATAGACTTGAAGTTATCTGAGCCTCGTTCTTCGCTCCGGATGAAATCTGCATCCTTGTTTTCTCCCTCACTCATCCAGCTCTGACTTTAGTCCCTGAGGACTCTGAGCGGTCTCCCTGGATGAGTCCGGTCCTGGTCCTCCCCGTCCTCCAGCTCCTGTCCTGCTTGAGCCTCACTGAAGCTCTGTCCGACCGACGGCTTCACAAGCTCAACCAGGACCTGGCTCAGCAGCTGCTGCAGAGACTCAGCCGGGAGGCGGAGAAACCCGGGCGGGTAAACCTCCTGCTTCTAGTCAACACACAGAATCCATCACTGTTTTTTTTACAGGTTGAATCCTGGGTAACGTCTTCCTCTCTCTTCCTCTCTCTTCCTCTCTTCAGCCCGCCCCTCCTCTGCCTCTTCCTCTGACCTCCTGGTTCAGCGAGCTCAGCGTGGCCGTCGCCGCGCTGCGTAAACTGGCGGACGACGAAGCCGCCGCAGCTGACTGGCTGCTGTCCGTCAGCTCCGCCCTCTCCTCGTCGTCCAGCCAGCGCCGCCTCTCGTCCCTCACCCTGATGGTGACGCACGCTGTTCTCGTCACGGGTCAGGAGGACGTCTGCCGGCTGGCTCTGAACGCCGTCCGGGCGGTCGCTGCAGCCGACCCCTGCCAGGTAGAAAATGTTCTCTCTGACTTCTCTGAATCAGACGAAGGAAAGTTTTAACTCCCTTCTCGTCCCGATGGTGAAGTCGCTCCCTGCAGACGACCATGTGACCACGTGTATCACACGGTGCCACGAGCTGCTCGTTACTCGGCCTCGTTAGATTCCTGCCGGCGTCCCCGCGCTGCTCTAATTGCTCCCTCAGTGCCGCTGACTCCGCTCGCTTGGTGCGTCTCTACGAGGTTATTGGCATATTTAAAGCCGATGGATGTCCCTCGCCGCGGCCTCACATCTGCCTGCACGCAGTTAAAAAACACACCTGAAGCGTCTTTGTTGTCAGAAACGAGGCTGAAGCGTGAATCATTCCCCCTTCCTGGGATTCATCTTCTTCTCCTCTCCTCGTCTTCTTGCGGCAGGTGAAGTTGTTGCTAGGTAACAGCCGAGGGTGGCGGGGCAGAAGTGCTTTATGCTAATGAAAGTGTCGCAGGGCTGCGTGGACGACGTGCGTGCAGAGACCCGGGGATCTGACCCGAGCACAGGAGGGAGGATTAACCCTGCGTCGTCCTGCCGCTTCTCTTCCTCTCACTTGTGTCCTCGAAGATTTAAATGAGCAGAGAGGATCATGGGAGAAGTGTTACGAAGACGGTCGGGTAGCTTTCGTCTTATTTCCACATCCCTCCACTGTCCGAGCAGTGATTGTTTGACCTCATCCAAACTCACCTGTGTGTGTGTGTGTGTGTGTGTGTGTGTGTGTGTGTGTGTGTGTGTGTGTGTGTGTGTGTGTGTGTGTGTGTGTGTGTGTGTGTGTGTGTGTGTGTGTGTGTGTGTGTGTGTGTGTGTGTGTGTGTGTGTGTGTGTGTGTGTGTGTGTGTGTGTGTGTGTGTGCAGGTTCCCTCCCTTCTTCCCGTCCTGATGTTCAAACTGGGCCGAGAGAAGAATCCAAACGTGGCTCACGCTGTGCTGAACTGTCTGCCCGACCTCGGGACTCACAAGGTACCGTTTGAGCACACGTGTTCTGAGACGTGGAGCAGGCAGAAGACGGAGAGGATGGACTTTTCTCCTGATTGGAGGGTTTGTAGACGGACTAGAGGAAGCTGATGTTTGACCTTCACGTGCTGTGTTGTTGTTGCAGCTCTGTGTCCCCCGTGGTGCTGCAGACCCTCCACACGCTGGCCGGCGCCCCCAAGCTGAGAGCAGTGGCGATGCGCCTCATGACCGACCTCTGGAAGAAACAGGTCTGTAGCTGTCACAGATGTTTGTCAGACTTCTTTGATCCTTCCTTATTCCCCTTTGCTGTGCGTGTCCGTCCTCTCAGGACCGCGTGTACCCGGAGCTGCAGCGTCTGCTGGGCCAGCAGGACGGCAGGGTGGTGGTGGGCAGGGACGCTCAGTGGGAGCAGATCCTGGCCAGAGCGGCCTGCGTCAGAGACGTCTGCAGAGAGAGGTCAGAACAACAAACAGACGGAATAATAACTGCGTGAATTCATGTTTAAAATCACCTTCATGTTGAAGAGCGACTCCTGGAGCCGTTTCTACCCAGAGAGCCGACATTCATCGTTTTCACACATTTCAAAATCCATTGATTTGTTCTAATTGAAAGTAAAAGTTGGGACCAATTATCTGATCCTTACCTCGATACTTTTTTTTTTTTTTTTAAATTAGATCCATCAAATTTTAAATAACAAACAATAAACAAGCGAACACGCAGGAGGAGGAGACCTGCAGCTTCTCTTTGTTTTAGTCAGTGAGTCCGATCTGAAAAACTCCTCCCCTTTTTGTGTGTGTGTGTGTGCGTGAATATGTGTGTGTGTGTGTGTGTGTGTGTGTGTGTGTGTGTGTGTGTGTGTGTGTGTGTGTGTGTGTGTGTGTGTCAGGCCTTACCAGCACGGAGGAGACATGTTGGCTGCCATTAAACTCACCCTGAATCAGTGCAGCCGATCAGACACGGCAACTCCGGCTGCTCTCGCCATGCAGGGACTGCAGGAGCTGTGCAGAGCGGAGGTCTCACACACACACACACACACACACACACACACACACACACACACACACACACACACACACACACACACACTGCTAACTTTGAGACAGGAGTTTTAAATGCGGCGTGTTGTGCAGGTGGTGGACTTGGTCTCCACCTGGAGGAGTCTGGGTCCTGAGCTGAGCTGTGACTCTCGTCCTCTGATGGTCAACGCCACGGCGGAGCTCCTCGCTCTGGTTCCTCAGCTCGCCGTCAAGTCCGAGCAGTACGAGGTAACGGAGAGCTTCTGTCCTTCCTTTGTCTTCTGCTTCTGTGAACGGTCATGTCAGATCAACCGAGGACGCCCCCCCTCCACAGACACCTCCTCCTCCTTATTTTGGGTCCGCCTGTCTGAGTAGACTGAGCACGCTTCATGACCACGTGAAGCCGTGCACGCACGTGTGTCGTGTGAGTGCGTCCTCAGACTGCGTGCACACATGTTTCTTCCACTCAGGTTTAAAATAATGATCTTTCTTGTTTTGTTCTTCAGAAACTGAAAGAGGAGGCGGTCAGCTTTCTCTGGAGTTACGCCGTGAGCAAGGTCAGTGTCTCGTACCCGCTCTGTGTCTGAGTCAAATAAAAACATGCAGCGGCCATTTTGAACAGGCTGATGTCATCAAAGTGCACAGTCAGCTCCAGGTGGAGAGCGGCCATTTTACTCAGTGTCAAACAAAAACCAACCTGATGAAGATCGTCGGGTTAAAAAATAGAAAACATCCGTGTGTGTTTGCTGTTGCAGGATCCCGAGGTGGCGAGCTGCGGGTTCAGAGCTTTGGCTGGTTTTCCTGAAGACGTCCACACGATGAACCTGCTTCCTGAGGCAGTAAGAGTGACATCACACTTTGTCCGCTCGAGGTCACGGATGATGATGAGTGGAAAACAAACAGAGTCTCCTCTCTGCAGGTCAGACCGGCGATAAAGCTCCCTGAAAGTGATGAAGATGAAGTTCAGCAGGAGGAGGAAGAGAAGGACCTCTCCGTACCAGGTTCATCGTACATGAAACTCATGGCTCTGACTCCGGTTTCAGTTCTGCCCGGTAAAAACCGCTTTACATCCTGGTCTTTAATGGTGGAGCGCCATGACGTCTCTGACCTGTTGCTCTGCTCTTCCTCTCAGCCTTTCAGCTGCTCCTCACCTCGCTGGTGAAGCAGGAGATGAGCCAGATGCCCCGGGGGGTTTACTTCTCGGCCCTGAGGGGGGGGAACCTGCGCTCGGATCAGGGGAAAACGGTGGCAGGGATCCCGTCGTTCATGCTGAAAACCTACGAGAAGAACAAGCAGCCGGGTCTCAAACCCGGACTCGCAGGTGACAAAAACCTGCAGCAACACTTGAACGAGCATGGCGACATGATGGATGGACTTATGTTCTGTAATCGTGTGTGTGTGTGTGTGTTGTAGCCGGCCTGCTGCTGTGTTACGAGCTTCCTGTGCAGACGGATCGCGAAGGTCGACCAATCGATCGTTTCCTCGTGAGCCGCAGCCGCAGCTACCAGCAGAACTTATCCTCTCTGATTCACGAGGTACGTCTCAACCAAAGTTTAAAAAAAAAAAAGAATCCTCCTGCAGTACCTGGAGTGTCCACTAGAGGCTGGCTGCAGTACCTGGAGTGTCCACTAGAGGCTGGCTGCAGTACCTGCAGTGTCCACTAGAGGCTGGCTGCAGTTCCTGGAGTGTCCACTAGAGGCTGGCTGCAGTACCTGCAGTGTCCACTAGAGGCTGGCTGCAGTTCCTGGAGTGTCCACTAGAGGCTGGCTGCAGTACCTGCAGTGTCCACTAGAGGCTGGCTGCAGTACCTGGAGTGTCCACTAGAGGCTGGCTGCAGCAGCACAGGAAGTCACATACACACCCATTCAAACAGCCTGTTTTTACAGCAGACATGAACATGTTTACAGCCTGCTTCAAAAAACCAAATAGGTGTGATTAGCTCATGTCTCCATCCACACACACTGTACGGGGGGATGTTTTGATGACTCATCAGTTGTGATTGGATGAAGGATCAGAGTTATTCACAGTAAGGCGTGTAGCTGAGCTGATTGACAGGTGGTGATGTTTCGATGATGGCTGAGGGAAGCAGGGTGAGAGGGGGGAGGAACCTTCATCACAGGTGTACTGACCCTGGAGTCAGGAGTAGCTCTAAAAACTTTGTCGTCTTTCAGGTGAACATCCAGCCGTCTGAGTGGCACCGCGCGCTCCTCCTGCCTCAGGCCTGGAGAGGATTCATGAGCCGAGCTTTCCACGCCGCTCTGCAGGTCTGTGTGTCTGGAGCTAACTGCATCTTAGTGCATTTTATGCATGCGTGTTATTTTGACGTGTTGCTGCTTTGAAGGTTTTATAAAGATTTGATTAAAAAGAAGCATTGAGGGAGGGAAGAGAAAACCAGATTGAATTTGACGTCCTGCACGTTGAAGTTCGTGTTTCTTCTCTTGTGTGTGTGTGTGTGTGTGTGTGTGTGTGTGTGTGTGTGTGTGTGTGTGTGTGTGTGTGTGTGTGTGTGTGTGTGTGTGTGTGTGTGTGTGTGTGTGTGTGTGTGTGTGTGTGTGTGTGTGTGTGTGTGTGTGTGTGTGTGCAGGGTCGTCGTGCAGACCTGGAGTTGCAGCAGAGACAGGGCAAAGAGGATCCACAGGAGCTGCAGTACAAGCAGCACTGCGCCTGGCTGTGGTAAAGTACAAAGTAGACGACATGCATGCACGTGACCTTTGACCCCGGCTCGGCTCTTAGGATAAACCAGAACACAGTGACGATGCTGCTGACGACAGGAAAATATAGAGCCGGGTTCTTTTCCTCTCATTCGGTGATACTGAGAATCCGTCCAATCACACGTCAGTCAGTCAATATGAGACGCAATATAAGATAGATAGATAGATAGATAGATAGATAGATTGATAGATAGATTGATAGATTGATAGATAGATTGATAGATAGATTGATAGATAGATAGATACTTTATTGATCCCGAGGGAAATTCAAGCTATTCAAATATCTCCCCTCCTGATGCCGAGGCATCGGACAGAGCTGACTGCTCAGGAGTGTGTGTGTGTGTGTGTTACAGAATTGTGTTTCAGAAACAGACTTCATCTCTCCTCCTCCTCCTTCATCTCTCCTCCTCCTCCTTCATCTCTCCTCCTCCTCCTCCTCCTCCTCCTCCTCCTCCTTCATCTCTCCTCCTCCTCCTCCTCCTCCTCCTCCTTCATCTCTCCTCCTCCTCCTCCTCCTCCTCCTCCTCCTCCTTCATCTCTCCTCCTCCTCCTTCATCTCTCCTCCTCCTCCTCCTCCTCCTCCTCCTTCATCTCTCCTCCTCCTCCTCCTCCTTCATCTCTCCTCCTCCTCCTCCTCCTCCTCCTCCTTCATCTCTCCTCCTCCTCCTCCTCCTTCATCTCTCCTCCTCCTCCTTCATCTCTCCTCCTCCTCCTCCTCCTTCATCTCTCCTCCTCCTCCTCCTCCTACTTCATCTCTCCTCCTCCTTCATCTCTCCTCCTCCTCCTTCATCTCTCCTCCTCCTCCTTCATCTCTCCTCCTCCTCCTCCTCCTACTTCATCTCTCCTCCTTCACCTCTCCTCCTCCTCCTTCATCTCTCCTCCTCCTCCTTCATCTCTCCTCCTCCTCCTTCATCTCTCCTCCTCCTCCTCCCCCTCCTCCTCCTCCCCCTCCTCCTCCTCCTCCTCCTCTCAGGGCCAGAGATCAGCTGACAGACGTCATCAAAGCTGCTACAAAGTGAGTCGGCTGCTTGTGATCTCTGCACCGTGTGAAGCGGTGCGCCTGCGGTTGTGTGTGTGTGTAAGGTGAACGTGTTTGTTTGTGATGTGCAGAGACAGTCCCGTCGTTCAGGGGAACTCCATCCTGGCTCTGAGCGGCCTCGCCGCCGTCCTCGCTAAATACGAGAGCAACCTGCCGGCTGACGGAGACGGCGGCCTCGGGGTGAGATCACGTGTCCCTGTTTTTATCCTTAAATGAGCGAGGGGGGGATTTCCATTAAATGAAGCGTTTTGTCCCTCGTAGGCGGGTCCAGAGTTTGTCCCCACGTCCAGCTGGCTGTCGATGGTCCTCAACACGCTGCTCAGCATCGGCAGCAGCAGCTACAAGCCCTCAGGACAGGTGTTCCCCTGGTTCCTACACGTACGTGTCCTCACCTGGACTGTCTCTCTGCTTGTCCAAAGTGTTCAATCTCAGTAAAACAACAAATATTTCAGAAGGTCTGGGACTCGATTCAGGGCGTTCAAGAAGTTACACTTAGATTAAAATATTTGCGTGTAAATATTTGATTTCAGATTTTGGAGTCTTTGCGTGTAATGATCCCAGAATTCCTGCAGGTGGTGCTGTTTCCCTTCCTAACGTCCGCTCTGTTCCCTCCCAGCGTTCTTACTCAGGTGAGAACACAGCCAGTGCCATCGCTCGCTCCTGTGCCAGCCTGGCGTTGTCCCTGCTCGTCCCGGTTCTGGTGGTGTGGCAGAGGGACGGTCTGGTCCAGGTCCTGTCTGCGCTGCAGGCCGGTCTGCCGGGTTCTCCGAACGCTGACGACTCCCAGGCCGTGCAGTTCCACTCGGGCCTGGCTCTGGGCATGGTGCTGTCCAGTCTGCACCACCAGCGGCTCAGGTGGAGTGCGTACCTGTGCGACGTGTCGTGCAGCGTGTTCAGGATCCTCTTAACCTTCCTTCTTCTCTTTATTTTCCTCCAGCGATGTCTCCGTTCAGAAGGACGCTGACCTCATCCTGGCGTCTCTGGAGGCTTTGGAAAGTTGTTCCTTCGACCCAAACCTGGAGTACAAGTCAGTGCTGAGTCCTCTCGTTTGATATGTTTGTTTGAGCTTCTGATCAGACGCTCGCACATGTGAGAAATGTTTAAAGTGGAGAGTTGAGTTTAGGCTCCTCCCCTCTCCCTCTCTCTTTGACACTGTGACCTTCCTCCTCCCCTCCTCTCCCTCAGCACCGGCTGCGTGTTGGGTCTGGCTCTGGTGCTCTCGGCTCTCTGCAGCAGCGGACAGACGGACCAACACGTGCACGTCACAAGAACTCTGGACAGACTCCTGAGCAGGCTGCAGGAGAGCGGCGGGCAGGGACGCATGCAGCAGGAGGTACAAACCACGCACACGCAGCACGCCGCTTTTCAGAGGCCGCAGAGTGCGTCCAGAAATCTGCACTTTGGAAAAATACAGAAACAAGGCCTCACTTTGTCTTTAACTGTAGTTGTTTTATTTTGGGAGATGTTTAGGGTTTCTTCCACGTCACAGACGGCGTGATTGGGGTGGAAAAGTGACCCGTCTTCAGAGGTAGTAAGAGGCATTAGGACCCTGACACACCGAGCAGACGGCCAAAAGTGTCGGCCGAAAAGTTGCACGAGAAACACGCCGCAAAAGACTCCAGCCGCCGGCCAACCACCACGCACGTTCTGCACATGCATGAGGGGAAATAACTCTCCAGGCCAGCAGGCGGCGGCAGTCCGTAAACGTCATTCCAAAAATGTGAAACCAGAAGAGAACAAGGACGGAGAAGAGTGTGGATAAAAAACTGTTATTAATATAAGGAAAGACCATTTTCAAACAGGGGCCGATGGGCATCTACGGAGGCGGGCGCGCCGCTACCTGTCTCAGCCAGGTGTCTCTGAAAGAAGAGGTTCTTTATCTCAATGGCACCGACCTGGTCAGATAAATAAGACTAATAAAAGGAATAAAAGGAAAGCTGTGTGAAAAGGGTTTCTGCTTCTTCGCAGTTAAATTCTTCTTCTTGTTCATCATCTTTTACTTCTTTGCTTTTTTCTCCTGTTTCTCTCTTTTTTCCCACCGACACTCCCGTGTTTCCAGGAGGCCTCAAATATCGCCACGTCTCGTGTGCAAGCGTCTCCACTGAAATAAAAATCAGTGTCAGTAAACGCAGTGTGTAAAGAAGAGCTTGTCCCCTGTGCAGGTCTTGGCGTACTCTGTGGCGTGTGTGGGCGTCTCAGCCTTCAGCGGAGGTGTCATCGACGCTGCCAAGGCCGAGGAGGTCATGAGCAGCCTGCGCACCCTGACGGAGGAGAGCCAGCAGGTCAGCAGGAAGGAGCGTTTTGTATATTGAGGACGCGTCACGCTGGTCTAACTCGGTCTCTGCTCAGACTCCAGGCTTCTCTCTGGCGCTGGGTTTGGTGGTCCACGGCCTCTCGCTGTCCGGTCACGGTAAAGCTGAAGACATCCATCCTCGCCTGCTCGCCGCCTGGATCAAGATCTTACTAGCCGAGGTAACGCTCCTTCATCTTAAATCTTTAACGGCGAGGATGAATCATTGTCAGCGTCGGTTGTGAAGCGGCGTTTTGTTTGTTTTTCAGGGTTGTCCCACGATGCAGCGTCTGGCTGCGGTGAACGGTCTGGTGGCGTTAGTCGGCTCAGAGAGTTACCTCATCCAGGTGAGAAGTGTCTCCTCTCACCACTGCTCTCATTGTCTTCAGTCTGTGATTGATCTGAGATCATATCGAGCTCTTTGTTTAGTCTCATGAGCAGCTTCTTTATGTTCCAGCTGTCGAGCGAGCTGGAGCTCTCCTCTCAGCAGCAGAGCCGACTCAACGAGGTGATCCGAGCCATCACACAGGTGAGAGTGTGCACCATGCTGTGTGTCCGTCAGGAGGAACACCTGGCACGTCTTCTTCCTGTATTTATTGTAACGCTCCCCGGAGACTTCAGGCTGTTCTCCGACGCCTCCTCCGTGGAGAACTTCATAAAACGTCTTCATAAAACATTCTTCAGCTGAATTCCATTCATTTGAGTGTGTGTGTGTGTGTGTGTGTGCGTGTGTGTGTGTGTGTGTGTGTGTATGGTCTGGCTGGCTCCTCAAATTCCCTCAGTTCCACTACTTTACTGCCACACTGCTGTGTGTGTGTGTGTGTGTGTGTGTGTGTGTGTTTGTGTCTGTAAATGTGTGTGTGTGTTTGTGTCTGTAAATGTGTGTGTGTGTTTGTGTCTGTAAATGTGTGTGTGTGTTTGTGTCTGTAAATGTGTGTGTGTTTGTGTCTGTAAATGTGTGTGTGTGTCTGGATATGCTGAAAAGTGAACCAGATGCAGAAGTGTAACCTCCTGCAGTACCTGGAGTGTCCACTAGAGGCTGGCTACAGGAAGTCACATACACACCCATTCAAACAGCTTGTTTTTACAGCAGACATGAACATGTTTACAGCCTGCTTCAAAAAACCAAATAGATAGATAGATAGATAGATAGATAGATAGATAGATACTTTATTGATCCCGAGGGAAATTCAAGGCATCCAGTAGCAGTATACAGACAGGCAGGACACAAGACATTAGTTACAATACACACCCGCTGTCCCCCCTCCCCTCTGTATACAATAATCCCCCAAACTAGATTTAGCAGCCCCTATGTGACTGAGAGTAAACATAATTACAGGTTAAACCTGTGCAGTTAGCATTAGCATTTGCTAATCACACAAATAGGTGTGATTAGCTCAAGTCTCCGTCCACACACTCTGATTTTTTGAGTATTTAAACAAAGTTCAGCTTCCAAAGATGTTTTCTGAACAAAGTTCACATAAATGTAAAAACCTTGTGGTTCACATTGTGTACTTTGTGTTGTTCAAAATGCATTTAGAGACTTTTGTTAAAATATAGAAAGAATGCTTATTTCATAACTTCTTGAAATTATTCATCAAATTTTTATTGAATTTTTTGCCAGATCTTTAATTAAGTCCAAATTTATGTGTGGGATTAAACCGGAGCGTCCCGGAGAAAACCACGTACGCAGACCCAGAGTGAACAGGTCAAGTCCTGACAGGCAGAAACCAGCCGGCTTCAGACTGTCAGGACTCTACATGTCCACACTGTGCCTGCTTGGCCTGTTACAGCCGGTGTGTCGGGGCAGCTGGAGGTTGGGGAGATGATGGAGAGGCTGAGGTGGTCACGTACGGAGAAGAGTCTGTTTTTTTCAGATGTTTGTATTGGCGACGACCTCTTGGAGTGAAGGCCTTCTTGATCTTCCTCCATAGAGAGATCTTCTCCTGCTTGCACAGTTTTTCCTTCTCTGCTGCCCGTTTAGCAGACAGCTTCAGACTCTCCTCCTGTTGAAGTCTGTCATCCTCCAGTTCTATCAGGAGGCTCTCAGCCCTCCACCACGTCACCTCTTGTTCTCGGAGGTCGTCTAATGTTTTCTGCAGGTTCTCATTGGTCGCCTCTTGTGCTGCCAGTTTGGAGGACAGCTCCTGACTCTCCTCATGTTGAAGTCTGTTATCCTCCAGTTGCATCTGGAGGCTCTCAGCCTTCAACCGTTGGGCGTCCTTTTGTTTTTGGAGGTCCCCCACCTTCTTCTGCAGCTTCTTGTTGGTTGCCTCTTGTGCTGCCAGTTTGGAGGACAGCTCCTGACTCTCCTCAAGTTGAAGCCTGGTCTCCTCCAGTTCCTTCTGGAGGCTCTCAGCCTTCAACCGTTGGGCGTCCTTTTGTTTTTGGAGGTCCCCCACCTTCTTCTGCAGCTTCTTGTTGGTTGCCTCTTGTGCTGCCAGTTTGGAGGACAGCTCCTGACTCTCCTCAAGTTGAAGCCTGGTCTCCTCCAGTTCCTTCTGGAGGGTCTCAGCCCTCAACCGTTGGGCCTCCTCTTGTTTTTGGAGGTCCTCTACCTTTTTCTGCTGGTTCTCATTGGTCGCCTGTTGTAGCCTGGTCTCCTCCAGTTCTATCAGGAGGCTCTCAGCCCTCAACCGTTGGGCCTCCTCTTGTTTTTGGAGGTCCTCTACCTTTTTCTGCTGGTTCTCATTGGTCGCCTGTTGTAGCCTGGTCTCCTCCAGTTCTATCAGGAGGCTCTCAGCCCTCAACCGTTGGGCCTCCTCTCGTTTTTGGAGGCCCTCTACCTTTTCCTGCAGATTCTCATTGGTTGCCTGTTGTAGCCTGGTCTCCTCCAGTTCTATCAGGAGGCTCTCAGCCCTCAACCGTTGGGCCTCCTCTTGTTTTTGGAGGCCCTCTACCTTTTCCTGCAGATTCTCATTGGTCGCCTGTTGTAGCCTGGTCTCCTCCAGTTCTATCAGGAGGCTCTCAGCCCTCAACCGTTGGGCCTCCTCTTGTTTTTGGAGGCCCTCTACCTTTTCCTGCAGATTCTCATTGGTCGCCTGTTGTAGCCTGGTCTCCTCCAGTTCTATCAGGAGGCTCTCAGCCCTCAACCGTTGGGCCTCCTCTTGTTTTTGGAGGCCCTCTACCTTTTCCTGCAGATTATCATTGGTGGCCTGTTGTAGCCTGGTCTCCTCCAGTTCTATCAGGAGGCTCTCAGCCCTCAACCGTTGGGCCTCCTCTTGTTTTTGGAGGCCCTCTACCTTTTCCTGCAGATTATCATTGGTCGCCTGTTGTAGCCTGGTCTCCTCCAGTTCTATCAGGAGGCTCTCAGTCCTCAACCGTTGGGCCTCCTCTTGTTTTTGGAGGCCCTCTACCTTTTCCTGCAGATTATCATTGGTGGCCTGTTGTAGCCTGGTCTCCTCCAGTTCTATCAGGAGGCTCTCAGCCTTCAACCGTTGGGCCTCCTCTCGTTTTTGGAGGCCCTCTACCTTTTTCTGCAGGTTCTCAATGGTCGCCTCTTGTGCTGCCAGTTTGGAGGACAGCTCCAGACTCTCCTCAAGTTGAAGTCTGGTCTCCTCCAGTTCTACCAGGAGGCTCTCAGCCCTCAACCGTTGGGCCTCCTCTTGTTTTTGGAGGCCCTCTACCTTTTCCTGCAGATTCTCATTGGTTGCCTGTTGTAGCCTGGTCTCCTCCAGTTCTATCAGGAGGCTCTCAGCCCTCAACCGTTGGGCCTCCTCTTGTTTTTGGAGGCCCTCTACCTTTTCCTGCAGATTATCATTGGTCGCCTGTTGTAGCCTGGTCTCCTCCAGTTCTATCAGGAGGCTCTCAGTCCTCAACCGTTGGGCCTCCTCTTGTTTTTGGAGGCCCTCTACCTTTTCCTGCAGATTATCATTGGTGGCCTGTTGTAGCCTGGTCTCCTCCAGTTCTATCAGGAGGCTCTCAGCCCTCAACCGTTGGGCCTCCTCTTGTTTTTGGAGGCCCTCTACCTTTTCCTGCAGATTATCATTGGTCGCCTGTTGTAGCCTGGTCTCCTCCAGTTCTATCAGGAGGCTCTCAGCCCTCAACCGCTGGGCCTCCTCTTGTTTTTGGAGGCCCTCTACCTTTTCCTGCAGGTTCTCAATGGTCGCCTCTTGTGCTGCCATTTTGGAGGACAGCTCCTCCAGTTGGTTCTTTGAGGTCATAGTTTGCTTGGAGGTCTTGATGCCGCTACTCTTTGTGTAGCTGTTGACAAGTCTATTCGACAATGCTGTTTCTCTAAATGAGTGTGAACTGTTCGTCTCTGAATGAATGTGAACTGTTCGTCTCTGAATGAGTGTGAACTGTTTGTCTCTGAATGAGTGTGTGAACTGTTTGTCTCTGAATGAGTGTGAACTGTTTGTCTCTGAATGAGTGTGAACTGTTTGTCTCTGAATGAGTGTGAACTGTTTGTCTCTGAATGAGTGTGAACTGTTCGTCTCTGAATGAATGTGAACTGTTTGTCTCTGAATGAGTGTGAACTGTTTGTCTCTGACTGAGTGTGTGAACTGTTTGTCCTCAGGCTGGATCCGTGAACTGAAGAGGCTTCTGGTCAGAGCTGATACTTACAAGATTTACATGGCTATGATGTCACAAGTTCCAAAAATGGCTTTGATCTCACAAGTTCAAAAAATGGCTATGATGTCATAAGTTCCAAAAATGGCTTTGATCTCACAAGTTCCAAAAATGGCTTTGATGTCCTTTGATGTTCCAAAAATGGCTTTGATGTCACAAGTTAAAAAAATGGCTATGATGTCACAAGTTCCAAAAATGGCTTTGATCTCACAAGTTGCAGGATGGCTTTGATCTGTTTATTTTTCCCAGACATTCTATCACCATGACAACATAACATAACATTTAAATCAGTGCTTGTTAATTCAACATGGCCGCCCCCAGTATTAACATTAGACATAACCCGACGCTGATGGCTGAAATAAAAGGACTTGTACCTTCATCTTTTGGAGCTTACAAAGGAAACTTCATTGACACTGGTCAACGCTCCGTCCTGATTTAACTCGTGTTTCTAGCGCTCAGGTCTACGCAGTGCGAGCAGGTTATGGTGAACTTTGGTTGTACATAAGGATAAACTTTAAGGATAAACTTTATTGATCTCCCAATGGGGAAAATTTGGCTGTTACAATAGCTCCAAAAACAGTAAAACAGGGAATATAAACAGCATCAAATAGCAAAAAGAAAAAAAGAACAGCTACAACTATAAACACTATAATACAAGGCATAGACGCTATAAACACCATAAACACTATAATACAAGGCATAAACACCATAAACACTATAATACAAGGCATAAACACTATAAACACCATAAACACTATAATACAAGGCATAAACACTATAAACACCATAAACACTAATACAAGGCATAGACACTATAAACACCATAAACACTATAATACAAGGCATAGACACTATAAACACTATAATACAAGGCATAGACACTATAAACACCATAAACACTATAATACAAGGCATGGACACTATAAACACCATAAACACTAATACAAGGCATAGACACTATAAACACCATAAACACTATAATACAAGGCATGGACACTATAAACACCACAAACACTATAATACAAGGCATGGACACTATAAACACCATAAACACCATAAACACTATAATACAAGGCATGGACACTATAAACACCATAAACACTATAATACAAGGCATGGACACTATAAACACCATAAACACTATAATACAAGGCATGGACACTATAAACACCATAAACACTATAATACAAGGCATGGACACTATAAACACTATAATACAAGGCATGGACACTATAAACACCATAAACACTATAATACAAGGCATAGACACTATAAACACTATAATACAAGGCATAGACACTATAAACACCATAAACACTATAATACAAGGCATAGACACTATAAACACCATAAACACTATAATACAAGGCATGGCCACTATAAACACCATAAACACTATAATACAAGGCATGGCCACTATAAACACCATAAACACTATAATACAAGGCATGGACACTATAAACACCATAAACACTATAAACACTATAATACAAGGCATAGACACTATAAACACCATAAACACTATAATACAAGGCATGGACACTATAAACACCATAAACACTATAATACAAGGCATAGACACTATAAACACCATAAACACTATAATACAAGGCATAGACACTATAAACACCATAAACACTATAATACAAGGCATGGCCACTATAAACACCATAAACACTATAATACAAGGCATGGACACTATAAACACCATAAACACTATAAACACTATAATACAAGGCATAAACACTGTAAACACCATAAACACTATAATACAAGGCATAGACACTATAAACACCATAAACACTATAATACAAGGCATGGACACTATAAACACCATAAACACTATAATACAAGGCATGGACACTATAAACACTATAATACAAGGCATGGACACTATAAACACCATAAACACTATAAACACTATAATACAAGGCATAGACACTATAAACACCATAAACACTATAATACAAGGCATGGACACTATAAACACCATAAACACTATAATACAAGGCATAGACACTATAAACACCATAAACACTATAATACAAGGCATAGACACTATAAACACCATAAACACTATAATACAAGGCATGGCCACTATAAACACCATAAACACTATAATACAAGGCATGGACACTATAAACACCATAAACACTATAAACACTATAATACAAGGCATAAACACTATAAACACCATAAACACTATAATACAAGGCATAGACACTATAAACACCATAAACACTATAATACAAGGCATGGACACTATAAACACCATAAACACTATAATACAAGGCATGGACACTATAAACACCATAAACACTATAAACACTATAATACAAGGCATAGACACTATAATACAAGGCATGGACACTATAAACACCATAAACACTATAATACAAGGCATAAACACCATAAACACTATAATACAAGGCATAGACACTATAATACAAGGCATAGACACTATAAACACCATAAACACTATAATACAAGGCATAGACACTATAAACACTATAATACAAGGCATAAACACTATAAACACCATAAACACTATAATACAAGGCATAGACACTATAAACACTATAATACAAGGCATAGACGCTATAAACACCATAAACACTATAATACAAGGCATAGACACTATAAACACTATAATACAAGGCATAAACACTATAAACACCATAAACACTATAATACAAGGCATAGACACTATAAACACTATAATACAAGGCATAAACACTATAATACAAGGCATAAACACTATAATACAAGGCATAAACACCATAAACACTATAATACAAGGCATAAACACTATAAACACCATAAACACTATAATACAAGGCATAAACACCATAAACACTATAATACAAGGCATAGACACTATAAACACCATAAACACTATAAACACTATAATACAAGGCATAAACACTATAAACACTATAAACACCATAAACACCATAAACACTATAATACAAGGCATAAACACTATAAACACTATAAACACCATAAACACCATAATACAAGGCATAAACACCATAAACACTATAATACAAGGCATAGACACTATAAACACCATAAACACTATAATACAAGGCATAGACACTATAAACACCATAAACACTATAATACAAGGCATAAACACCATAAACACTATAATACAAGGCATAAACACCATAAACACTATAATACAAGGCATAAACACTATAAACACCATAAACACCATAAACACTATAATACAAGGCATAGACACTATAAACACCATAAACACTATAATACAAGGCATAAACACTATAAACACCATAAACACTATAATACAAGGCATAAACACTATAAACACCATAAACACTATAAACACTATAATACAAGGCATAGACACCATAAACTATAATACAAGGCATAGACACTATAAACTATAATACAAGGCATAGACACTATAAACACTATAATACAAGGCATAGACACTATAAACACCATAAACACTATAAACACTATAATACAAGGCATAGACACTATGTACACTTTCGCTCGTGGAAAGACAGATGAGGAATTAAAACTCACACACAGTGTGTAGCATTAACGATAAAGATGATTATAACACAGTCATGTGGTGATGCTGTTAAACAGTCTGACTGCAGATGGGATGAATGACCTGCGGTCGTGAGCGATACAGTCGCACAGTGTGAGATGACATCGTACAGAGGACGCTCCGGAGCTTTCTCTGAGGACAGGAGGGCTCAACAGTTTGTTACCGGAAGTTCAAATCCCGTTCATTTTCTCCATAGCCGATTTGATTGTTCGCCATGATGTCATAACCATCACGGGTTGAGTGACCACGAGCTACCCGAGTGTAAAATGACGATTTATGCTCCTGTAAGAGACACAATCTCATCTGATATCAGCCTGGTTTGAAGAAGAAGATTTATTCTCCATATCTGTTGAAAGAACTACACTACCCATGATCATAGAGTGTCACAGCAGAGCACAGCTTGTAGCTGTGTCCCATTCCAGCGGCTGCAGCCTTGGGAGGGCGTCGCCTCCGTGGACCGCAATGGCTGAACCGCGCAGTCTCCGAAATTAGACGGTCTGGTCTCCCTACTTGGGTCACTAACTGTTCGGTCTCCTAGCAACCCCGACAGCGTCCGTTTGTGATAGATCAATATGTTGGTTTGTTTCATGGTGGAGAAGTCCCAGCAGTGTGAGAATAAGGCTGAGAGTCCGGCTGTCCAGCTGTGGTCCAGCACAGGGACAGACTGGGTTTGTTTTTTCTTTGAATAAAATTAAATGTAAATACCCCAATATAATAAATATAGAATATTAGAGATAGATTTTAAATAATAGAAATAGACTTGACCTTTTATAAATAAATCAAATCAAATAAATCAAAGTTTAGTTTAACTTCATTTCTGGTTGTTTTTATTATAGCTATACTAGTTCATGTTGATCATCTCCACAATAGACAGGATACTGTGAAGCAAGGTTGTAATAATTCTCTTCATACTGTTACCATTAGGTTCTCATGTTTCTTCATTCCATCAGAAAGTCCATTTCCCTGTTGTGCCAGGCTGACTGTTTACAGCCTGGAAGCTATGAGGACTGGAAGAAGAGAAAGATGCTTCCAACCTGCTCTTGTATTTCTGATATTTTTACCTTGTTTTCCTGAATGCTCTGGATCTGATTGGACCAGAGAAGGTAGGCGGGGCTTTGAAGGCCGTTTTGGACGCCCCTGGGTTTGCCAGATATGAGAGCAGTTATCAGGTGAACAGGTGTTGCAGCGATGGAAGCGGGCAGTGGAACTGCTTCAGATAGAAGTGATTGTACCCGAGCTAAAAAGCCTCTGCATATTTCTAATAAGCTCCAGCAGCAGAAAGCTGCTCAAACTAGGATCAATGTTGGAGATGAAACATGGAGAGAGGTTAGAACGCAGAAAGCTTTACAGACCCATGCAGAGCTGGCTAAACACTGAAGCTACAGTGTCCACCACATGCAGAGCTGGCTAAACACTGAAGCTACAGCGTCCACCGCAGAGCTGTGTGAGAGGAGGGGGCGGGGCCAGCTCTCTGTGATGATTAGAGTTTAGACTGCAGTACCCATTTTAAACACTAGTGGCCAGAGTTGCATCCACAGCTACAAATAACTTACATTAAAGTTTGACTAGAGACGAACAAATGTGTGTTTGTGTCTCTTTTCTCCAGATCATAACGTTCTCAGGAGCCATCGGTCTGCAGTCTAACAGCGCCTGTTTGCTGGCTCATTTACATTTGGCCCACGTGTCCACCAGTCACACTCACACAGCAGGTAGGTGTCCAACTGCCACACGGTCCTCAGTGACTCTATTCAAATGCACCTATTGTCCGAAACTTTGATCAAAGCGAAACCTTGTGTACTTGTTTGTTTTCATTAACTCTGGTGTGATGTGGTTGAGTGACCTCATGAAAGCGAAGGTTGTGCAGGTCATAAACTAAAGTTGTCTGAGTGTGGGCAGGTGGAGGAGTTCCTTCTTGTTATTTCTGTTTCTCTCAGTTCCTCAGGATTTCAGTTACCTCTCAGAGAAGAGCGCCATCAGAGCCATCGCTGATTTCCTCACAGAGGCAGGAAAAAAAGGTTTGTTGACTTGACTATCGCTGCACGAGTGTTTTCGATGTTCTCACCTATAGAGTGTAATTCGTGTATATATCTTTAAATCTGAGGTTCTTACAGCCTGTTTAGAAGCTGCAAGCTGCAGCAATCGACTGGAGAAGCTCCAAAACTTTTTTTTCTTTTAGTAATTTAGACTTTTCAGAAAATGTGAGCTCAAACAGGCCGTTTGGAGATGTTCCCTTCATGACATCACAAAGGGCAGTAGCCCCTCCCCCAGGTGGGTGACACTCCCACAGCTAGGTGTTTGTTCTGCCCTCTGAGTCTGCCTTCTCACCGTAAACAATAGGACATGGAGCCAGAAAGCAGCGAGTACACCCGAGCCCTTCCAGAGAGGGGGCGTGACCAGACACAGCTCATTTACATATTTAAAGCTACAGACACAGAAACAGCCTGTTCTGAGCAGGGCTGAAGTAGAGGGGTTTATAGACATGATCAAATACAGGATCAGAGTGGATTTACAACAACACACTTCACACACATGATGGAGAGGAGGAGATGAGACCTTTAAACTCTTTCTTATCAACTTCATATTTCAAATTATGTTTATGTGGATAACCTAGTTGTTGCTGTTACACTCCTTATTTAACCATAACCCTTTGGTAAATATCGTCTCCTTGTGGTGATCCAGGTCCAGAGTTTTCCCATCCTGCTCTCGTTCAAACGGCTCTGACTTCTCTGGCTTCTGTGGGATCCAGCTTCCAGTTTCCTCCGATCAACTGGAGCGCCGTCCTGTCTCCGCTGATGAGACTCGGCTTCGGTAAGAGTCTTCCTTCGATTGTCTAATTGAATTTGAAATATGCACCTTACCCGACTGGAAAGACGAGCTTTGTTAAGAAACCCCTCATCGTAATTATGCCTCTAATCGCCTGCTGATGAATTACATAACCTACCCTTAGACCCTTAGTCGCCACGGCAACCAAAACAGCGTTACCACTTTAAACAGACACAGCTCTGTTGATGCAGATACGACCTACCCTAAAGACCCCCACAGCCAAAATGCAACTATTCCTGGTGCCAACATTAAAACATGAAAAAGAAGCTAAGAGAAGACAACGAGGAAATGGAAAGATCTCATAAGAAAGGGACGGTGAGGTGCTCTGATTGGGTCTGGCACCAGGTCAGGTTTAAGCTCGGTGGTTTTGTTTTTCTCCTTGAACCACAGGCGAGGACGTTCAGCATCAGAGTCTGGTTCTGGCAGCGAGTCAGGCTCAGTCGTCTCAGAGTGCGTCTCTGTTTCTGGGCTCCTGGCTGTCACCGCCCCTCGTGCACAGTCTCAGTGTAAGTACAGAACGCTGTTTTCCCCCCCAAGCTTCTGGTTTCTAGAATTCGTAACAATACAAGTCTTCTTCTCGTGCAGGTCCAGACTCGGTCTCACCTGTACGAGTCTCTGGGTCTGTGGATGAAGCACGTCGCTGAGGACAAGCTGCAGGTCTACCTGGAGAGTCTGGGTCTGCAGCAGTTCCAGGACGAGCTCCGACCTCAGCGTGTGTCCCTCTGTCGCTCCGTGGTGCAGGGTCTGTCTCAGGCCATGGCCCTCCCAAACCCCCCCAACAGCTGCTGGACCATCCTGAGCTCCACCACCGAGAAGATCTTCTCCGTCCTGCCGAACCACATCCAGGTAAAAGAACAAACACTGTTTACACGCCTGAGCTCAAACTGAGACCTGCGGGTGTCTTCTGTCTGAAACAAGACGTCACCCTAAACAGAATCTGCACCTGTCTTCAAATTGTCACATTGAAGCTGGAAGCAGCAAATAATTCTGCTTTAAAAATGTCTGAACTGTACGGAGGCTCAGAAGAAAAAAAAACTTCAAATCAATCATGTTGATTCTGAGGATAAATGTGACTAAATCAAATCTTGCAAGATCCAGAGGAACTTTCGTGAGATCGTGCAGCACCTCTGAACCTCTAAACTTTTTTAGAGATTCTGGAACTGTAGAACATTTCCTAAAGAAAACTTGGAAAGCTCACTTGAGAAACTTTTGCAAGATCCTGAAAAATGAATCTGAAATCCTGAAAAACATTGTAAAGATCCCAAACTTGTGAGATTCTGGAAAGCTTGGGAAAGGAAACGAGGAAGTTTTGCAGCGTTTGTGAGATAATCATCAGTAAGACGGCGAGTTTTATCAGTCCTATACTCGATCGGCCCTGAGGGCGGGCGAGCGAGCGAGCGAGCGAGGATCACCTTGACTGAACACGAGCATCAAGGCTCGACCTTAAACTGCGGCTCCTCTTCAACATGTTCACATTTTGAACACAGCATTATATGATTGGAGTCTTTCTCAGCGATGCTCTGAATCCCGTCCATGTGATAGAAAGATCAAAGGATCCAGAGACGGACCTGTTGTAACGCACTCTTTGTTTTTCAGGACGATGAGGTGGATTTGTACGTGGGAATCTCCAAATGTCTGTCTGAGATGTCTGATACAGAGATCGACCGGATCGCTCGAGTCTCAGAGGTGAAGCAGGAAGTGGAAGAGTGAACCTGACTCGTCAGCTGACCCAGAGTGTTCAACGTGTTCTTCTCGTGTCTCAGACTCAGATGGAGAAGACATGTTTCGTCCTCTGCTACCTGACCTCCCAGGGCAGAGTCCCGCTCCTCAGTCTCAATGACATCATCGCTGGCGTGCTTCGTGGTTGGCCGAGCGGCAGAGTGAGCTGGCTCCTCCTGCAGACGTTTTACCAGTGTCGCCTGGCAACCAACGCCAACACAGGTGAGGGATCATTTTATTTGTTCTACATGTCTCTGTTCTATGGGTCTCTGTTCAGGTTTTCTCTGTTCTACGTGTCTCAGTTCTTCGTATCTGTTCTATGTGTCTATGTTCTGTGTGTCTCTGTTCTACGTGTCTATGTTCTGTGTGTCTCTGTTCTACGTTTCTGTTCTGTGTGTCTCTGTTCTACGTGTCTCTCTTCTGTGTGTCTCTGTTCTACGTGTCTCTCTTCTGTGTGTCTCTGTTCTACGTGTCTCTCTTCTGCGTGTCTCTGTTCTACGTGTCTCTCTTCTGTGTGTCTCTGTTCTGTGTGTCTCTGTTCTACGTGTCTCTGTTCTACGTGTCTCTCTTCTGTGTGTCTCTGTTCTACGTGTCTCTCTTCTGTGTGTCTCTGTTCTACGTGTCTCTCTTCTGTGTGTCTCTGTTCTACGTGTCTCTCTTCTGTGTGTCTCTGTTCTACGTGTCTCTCTTCTGTGTGTCTCTGTTCTACGTGTCTCTGTTCTACGTGTCTCTGAGGGGGGTCCAAGCGTTGACCCGCTCCGTCGTGTGTTTCAGGCGTTGTCAAGCGGATGGAGTGGCTGCTGGAGCTGATGGGACACATCAGAAACGTGGCGTACGGAGCGACCGCCGTCACGTGTGGAGACACCAAACTGGTGCGAGCTCGTCCACGTGACAGAAAGATCAAAGGATCACCTGTCCTTCCTGAGCGGGACTCCAATGCAGCTCTAGTTTTTGTTTCTCTGCGTTCAGGCTGTTTGAAGCCTCGTTATTAAAACAGACGAGGGGGCGGGGCCTAAAAGAGGCAAACAGGAAGTTTAGTTTGATAAAATCAATAAAGAACAGTTTATAACAAGGATTAAAAATCAGATGAAGAGATTTATTTTGAAAGATGCTGCACGTGTACGGGCGTGCTCACTGCATGGCGTGCTCACTGCATGGCGGCGCCCCGGGTCTCTGCAGACACGCTCGCCACTTCTCGTGTCAACGAGTCAAACTGAGTTCTTTCCTCTCCTGCAGGCGACCGACTTCCTGTTCCAGCTCTTTTCTGCCGCCGTCGTTTCCTGGGGCGACCACTTCATGCCTCTGCTCCTCGGCATCAGGGACAGGTGGTTCCCGTGGCAACAAGGACCCAGGCCCCAAACTCTGCAGCACGGTCTGTACGGCGGGGACTCGTTCACCGAGCTCGCCCTGCCCCAGTGCATGCTGGGAGTGTCCCACAGTCTGCCTGTGCTGCTGGACAAGGAGCCGTGGAGCGGCCAGAAGCACAAAGTGAGTGTTTTAAAAAGATGTGAGTCACATGTCAACGGCGTGATGATGACCTGAACGTGTGTCTCAGTTCATAGACTGGCTCCTCAGCGTCACAGAAGGTCCCGAGCAGAGTCTGTCCACGCCGACCATCCACACCGCCAAAGGTGAGAACTTCAAAAAACTTGTGCCCGCTTCCTCTTTGCTCCGTCTGATCGGGGAAACAAACGTTCTCAACTGGAAAAGTAAAATGTAGAAAGTAACGGAGCTGTGGCGGTCATGCGTCAAAAAGACGTGCAGCTCACAAAATGCCGCTCCAGCATAAATTCAGACGCTCATGTCGCTCACATAACAAATTCAAATCTCATTAAATTACTTGGTCAGTAAAAAAGTGTATTTAAAGAGCCGACGTCACAAAACAGGATTTAAAACAAGCAGAATCACCAGCCGACAGGAAGTGGAGGGTTTCACAATAAAAGCACGTCCTTCCTGTGTGTTTGATCTGCTGCCTCCTGACGTCACACTGTTGGTTCTGATTCATAAAGAGGCGGTGACGGGGGACCAAATGGGCTTCTTACGGATTCTAACCCGGCCGCGCGCTCGGAGGAGCACAGCGTCCATATATGGAGCATGCACGCTAACGCTAACACGCTAAAGCATGAAAGGTTAAAGAGCCTGTAATATGTCAGAGCTTCAGTCCGACCAATGTTTCCAAAGTGGTTTTAAAAAAGAACAAACATTGTTTTTAAAAAAGTTTAATAAAGAAGGGAAGGTCACTTTGTTGAGACCGGGGAGAATCTGAAATGTGTTTCAGTGGGAGACAGAACGTTTAAAGACATATTAACGGGGGGGACAGAAACACAAACAGTCTGCTCGTTGTCGTTTCAGCCGCTCTGTTGGCCCTGAAGTCCTCCGACGAGTTCAAGAAGAAAGCCGTGTGGACCAGAGTGTACGGATGGTAGACTGTTACCGTGGAAACGCACCAACACAGGAATCTTCGGGAGAACACGGTGGGAGCTCGAACACACTCGGACTGCATGGACGCTGCGGGCGCGGAGACGTCTGCAGCGTCACACTGAACACAAAGTGCACGAGGAACTTCTTTTTTTTTTTTACACGCCCATCAAAAGTTCATCATTAAACTGTCGAGTTCACTGAAGAGTCTGTCGTCCTTTTTCACTGAGATACAAAGACATCCAAACGTTGAGACTTTTGTCCTCTGGTGTCATTTCTTCTTCGTCTTCTTGTCCAGTTTGGTCAGGCGGTGTTGTCTCTCCTTCAGCAGCTGCCACACGGTCACAGTCGCTCCTGAAAGCACAACGCCGGTGTGAGACAGGAAGGCACAAAGGGGCGGGAGATGATCATCTAAAGTCTTTTTATCTCACCCAGAGCGAGGACAGGCAGGTAGACCATGAGGGCGAGGGGCAGGTGAAGGTGCGACAACATCGTTGAGTTTAAAGAGGAACACTTCAGTGCTTCAGGCTCGAGGTACGGCACGGCCTGATAAATCATCACACCTGAGGAGGAAGAACAACGAAACATCCTTTTTATCTAATCAGATACCAAACTTTTCAACCAGTTCAAATAAGTTCCAAATCATCACAGAGAGCTGGCCCCGCCCCCTCCACTCACACAGGTCTGCATGTGGTGGACACTGTAGCTTCAGTGTTTAGCCAGCTCTGCATGTGGTGGACACTGTAGCTTCAGTGTTTAGCCAGCTCTGCATGTGGTGGACACTGTAGCTTCAGTGTTTAGCCAGCTCTACATGTGGTGCACACTGTAGCTTCAGTGTTTAGCCAGCTCTGCATGTGGTGGACACTGTAGCTTCAGTGTTTAGCCAGCTCTGCATGTAGAGACACTGTAGCTTCAGTGTTTAGCCAGCTCTACATGTGGTGGACACAGTAGCTTCAGTGTTTAGCCAGCTCTGCATGTGGTGGACACTGTAGCTTCAGTGTTTAGCCAGCTCTGCATGTAGAGACACTGTAGCTTCAGTGTGTAGCCAGCTCTGCATGTGGTGGACACTGTAGCTTCAGTGTTTAGCCAGCTCTGCATGTGGTGGACACTGTAGCTTCAGTGTTTAGCCAGCTCTGCATGTAGAGACACTGTAGCTTCAGTGTTTAGCCAGCTCTGCATGTGGTGGACACTGTAGCTTCAGTGTTTAGCCAGCTCTGCATGGGTCTGTAAAGCTTTCTGCGTTCTAACCTCTCTCCATGTTTCATCTCCAACATTGATCCTAGTTTGAGCAGCTTTCTGCTGCTGGAGCTTATTAGAAACATGCAGAGGCTTTTTAGCTCGGGTACAATCACTTCTATCTGAAGCAGTTCCACTGCCCGCTTCCATCGCTGCAACACCTGTTCACCTGATAACTGCTCTCATATCTGGCAAACCCAGGGGCGTCCAAAACGGCCTTCAAAGCCCCGCCTACCTTCTCTGGTCCAATCAAATCCAGAGCATTCAGGAGCAGAATCTAAAGTTAGAAGGAGGACATACTGGCTGCTGCATTGTTGTCAGAGAAGCTTCAACACAGCAGGTTTCCTTCATGATCACACAGGAAGAGAGCAGCTCTCTGATTGGTCCTGACTTTAAGCTGCAGCGGCGTGTCGCTGAACGTCTTCTTTCATGATCATGTGATCATCCTCCCTGACTCTGTGTTCGGTTTACTCTCTCCTCTCACACATCCTGACGTTTTATTATCTCTGCAGCTTTGCCAAATCATTTCCTGCGCTCTGCTTCCTGCACGCCATGACAGCCAGGCGATAGGAGCTGAGGTGGTGGGGCTCAACATGTCGGCTCAGCTGCAGAGACGGACTGAGGCACAACTGTAACTTTCACAACATGACCGTAACTATAAAGATGCTAGCAAAGGTTGGATCACCTTCAGCGGCGACTGACAGGATGTACACGGGGATCCAGAGTGTGTATCGAGTCCACAGCATGGCGCCCGAGGGTTTCTCCATCACACACAGCAGGTCGTGAGGGTACCTGTCAGCACCAGAACACAAACCTGATCAAGCAGGAAGAAGAATCATTACACGATGATTTGTGTTGAAGTAAAGGTCGAAGTATCTTTAACCTGCAGTTTCAATAACGACCAGCAGGTGGCCATACATCTCAGCTCATTTAGTCCAACAGGAAACATTTTCCTGGACAGTTTGTGATCTCTGGTTTCAGCGTGATGTTTAACACACGTTAAGAAGGAGGAAAGTGAAAGCAGGCACGCCGAGCAGGAAACGGATTTATTATGATGACTGCAACACTTTAAAAGGAAACATGTTTCAATCAGCAGAGAGCTGGCTCCGCCCCCTCCTCTCCAGAGTCCATACTCACACAGGTCACCATGTGGTGGACACGGAAGCTTCAGTGTTTAGCCAGCTTTTTTTCTTTTTCATTATATGCTCAGCTCATCGCCCCGAAACATCTGAACCTTCGCTCTTTAAATATTGGAAACTTCTGTGTGGGCGAGGTTGAACGAGTTTTTTCTACTTTAATTAATAACACATGATAACCAGTATGTTAAATATCTAAGAGGTGATGGGGGGGGTGAAGGACATCTTGAGGGGACGGTCGTACCGCAGCAGGTCCAAAATGTTCCACAGGAAGAGCAGAAGACAGACGACAGGTTTGCTCTGAATCTCCTCCAACATGATGACCATGACCAGGAGGAGGTTCTTCTCCACGACCTGAGACACAGAGAGCACGCACAGACTCACTCAGATGTAGAGACACTTTCTTTACATGCATGAAGGGAGGGGGGGGGGGGTCCTCGCACACACTTGGACGAAGCGAGGAAGGAGTCGGGCTTTCTCGATGCCGTCTGCGATGTGGAAGAGCTCGAGGATGGAGAGCAGCTGGCACAGACTCATCACGAAGCCCACCGAGTAAAACGTGTCGGCTAACGCATCTGCAGAGGGAAACAGTGACGATGTGAAGCGATCGGAGCGGTGCAGATCTCTGACTTCTTCATTCCTTTCTTTGAGTGCCTCACCTTTCCCAAAAGTGAGAAACCTGGCGATGGTGTTGGCCAGGACCCACGTGTGTCCGCAGAACTGGAACAGGTTGTACAAGAAAATATAGACGAGCCTGAAGCTCAGCCTGAGAGAGGAGCAAGAAGAAAAACCAGATTACAGGACAAGGAGGGCATTCATGACCGGATCAGCTTTAATCCTCCGGAGAGGCAAACCAGCTTCCTGTCACAACTAAAAGGCCGACGACACAGAGTAAAACTGAAAGTCTAGGGCTGCTAAAAGCTGAGGCACAAATCTGTGCTAAATATCCACAATCTTCTCCTCCTCCTCCCAAAGTGTGTTTGTCGTCATCTTAAAGAGGCTCTGCTGTCACGCCGTCATCTGATCCGTTGTTTATAGAAAAACATAAAAGCTGTCAGCGCGGCGTGCTTGTTGAGCTTTCAGTCACGCTGCACAAACTCAGATCTCAGCAGCTTCTCATTCTGAATTCTCTTTCATTATTTCAAGATGTTAAATTTCAATTTCAACGCATTAAAGTAGCAGTAGCTCCGCCCCTAGTGTTTAAAATGAGTACTGCAGTCTACACTCTAATCAGCACAGAGAGCTGTCTCCCCCCCTCCTCTCACACAGGTCAGCATGTGGTGGCCACTGTAGCTTCAGTGTTTAGCCAGCTCTGCCTGTGGTGGACACTGTAGCTTCAGTGTTTAGCCAGCTCTGCATGTGGTGGACACTGTAGCTTCAGTGTTTAGCCAGCTCTGCACGTGGTGGACACTGTAGCTTCAGTGTTTAGCCAGCTCTGCATGTGGTGGACACTGTAACTTCAGTGTTTAGCCAGCTCTGCACGTGGTGGACACTGTAGCTTCAGTGTTTAGCCAGCTCTGCATGTGGTGGACACTGTAGCTTCAGTGTTTAGCCAGCTCTGCACGTGGTGGACACTGTAGCTTCAGTGTTTAGCCAGCTCTGCATGTGGTGGACACTGTAGCTTCAGTGTTTAGCCAGCTCTGCATGTGGTGGACACTGTAGCTTCAGTGTTTAGCCAGCTCTGCATGTGGTGGACACTGTAGCTTCAGTGTTTAGCCAGCTCTGCACGTGGTGGACACTGTAGCTTCAGTGTTTAGCCAGCTCTGCATGTGGTGGACACTGTAGCTTCAGTGTTTAGCCAGCTCTGCATGTGGTGGACACTGTAGCTTCAGTGTTTAGCCAGCTCTGCATCGCTCTGTAAACTGTGCTCTATTTCATTCGATCATTAACGTTCGAGTTCGGCACCTGGCGAGGATTTCTGCTAACTCGCCCTCGTCAGTCTCTGAAACACGTTGGTTTCCTTCAGCTGCTGTTTAAAAGTTTAAAGCTTTAAAGTGAGCGCCGACGTGTTTACAGAAAGAGTCATGTAAAAACGTGTTTTTATGTATGAGAGGTGATTTATCAATATAAACCTGATTTACAGAAACCGGTGTTTTTCTGTCCCTCCTCTGACTCCGTACTTCACGCTGCCTCGGGTCTTATGTCTCCTAGAAGATGACAGTAAAAGAAGTTTGTGTGTGATCGGTCCGACAGAGCTCAACACGCCCCGACACACACGCCACATTCCTCTCTCACAGCGAGAGACTCAGCACAAACACTCACAAACCTCCCCGTCTCCAAACACTCACATCCTCTCTGTCCTTCAGTCCTGCAGTCAAGAGGCGATCATAATCCCAGCGGGAGCTTTATCACCACGATCATGTCTCCAGCTCTGCGAGCACGGTCTGTCTGAGTTGTGGCCCCGCCCCTTTGACTTCTGTTAGGTCGAACGTGACGGTTATTACTTCACAGAGAAGAGGAAGAGGATGTTCCATCTGTGAGTGTGTCGTCAGATAGTCTCTCTCTCTCTCCCCCTGAAACACCCTCCTCTCATAAAAGTATGAACTGAGTGTGTGCCAGAAAACACACACACACACACACACACACACACACACACACACACACACACTGCCTCAGGAGAGAGAGAGAGAGAGAGAGACAATGAGCCTCACAGACTGAACACGTCTCACATGTCAGGAGGGGAAAGCAGCCAAAGAATCTGGGAGGAAAGTGTGAATTCTTCACATTCTGAAGTTTTGACTCTACAGATGTTGAAAACACAACGACAGCACATTCAACATGTCAGCTGCACAAACATGAACTCTCAGGCTGTCAGGACCACAGAGCTGAACACACACTTTTCCTCTCCTGCCTTTAGTTTAATTAATCTGAGTGTTTTAAAGCATGTTTGTTTTTAAAGTTTGAAATTTAATCACTTCAAATCAACTTTTTCTGATTTGGAACTAAAACTCATGTGGAGACATTTTAACATGTGAGACGAGAGGGGAAAAAGATTTTTAGCAAATTATGAATAAATTAAATCGTCTTTCTTTGTGGCAACAGGACATTTTTCTTCAGATCGAGAAAACAAAACAACCTGCACGCTGTGATTGGCCAGAGCGGGACACGGACAGGGGCGTCACATGTATGACCTCTGACCTCAGGGGTCATACATGCATGATGATGTAGATATCCAGAGTTTCAGGGCCGATGTTGATAAAGTCATTATGACATTAAGAGTGAATTGAAGTATTTTGGATGCTCGGGGCTTCCGTACTCGGTGGACGGCTGCTAAAGTTGGCTGATATTTTCAGGATTTTCGAAGACGAAGAGAAGTCCGAAATGTAAAAGCTGATGAGGACCCGTCTGAGGTTGAGTCATGGCGTTGTGGGCGGGGTCATGTGCGTGGTTCAGGCTTTCTGCAGGTCGTATAATGACACCTTGTGGACGCTCAGGAGCACATGACATGACGGCTCTGGATCCAGATCTAACTTTAAAAAGGTCCCTGCTGCGTGGCTGAATGGACGGTGACAGATGGAGAAGACATCAGTCTGCTTTGGTTTGTTGACACGACCTCTCTGAAATTACAGCTCCCATCTTTGTGTCCAGCGCTGGCTGCACTCAGGAACCCCGCAGGGCGCCTTCTCCACGTGTGCTGCTTCTGTGAAGTCACCGGGGACAAACAGTCCTCCAACTCTCTCCTCAGTGTGTGAGAAGAGAATAAGTGAGTGAGCAGCAGGTACGACCCTGCAGACACTCGTTTCTGTGAGGAAGAAAGCTGCACACTAAATGATTGGGGGACGTATGTTCCCTGCAGGCTTCCGTAGTTTTGGCTTTCTGCAGCAGGTTTTTGTATCTCCAGTATGTTCCTGTTGTTTTTAGTGTTTTTGAATTTGCATTTCACCTTTTTTTTTTAGTCCGTCTTTGAGCTGATCCAGAGTGTCGTAGTCTAGACCACGAGACCGAGACACACCAGACACCAGAGTGCTCAGAGACTGAGACAAGACAGGGACATTTGGACATTTAGGGGTCAAAACCGAGTTCAGACCAAGACCATAAAAATCTCTGAATAAAGGTGGCGTGTCCCTCACCTGCACCGTAGCAGCGGGGGATAAAAATCAAACTACATATGAGTTAAAGTTATCACAGTAATGAGGTGAGAAAGAAGTCTATCAGTGGTGGTCTTCATTTAAAGTCCAGAGTCCACCCAGTCTGAGGTCTGATGCTTCTGATTCAGAGACCTTCACTAAGCGGTCTCGAGGCCGGTCTTGACACCGAGGCAGATTTTATGATTCCTGCATCTGTATTTCCAGAGCTGCTTCCAGCTCACATTAAATAACAGTTTGCACAGGCCGACTGCTCGTCCCTTTTCACGAGTCAGCAGAATGTCCCTTTAATTGAGACGATAGAGTCCATGTGTCTCTATGAGCTGCTGAAGAAGACGTCTCTACGTGCTCCGAGACACAGATAGTTTTTACAAGTTATCTGACCGGGTGCCGTTTACACATCATACAGTTTATAGCATGTATTCATGTTGGTTGCTATGGAGACGTACAGTAGACTGTTGTCGTAGCGATAGGAAGGCTTCACTCTCCTCGTTAACGACTCGAGTGTCCTTCTTAATGCGTCCTGACGGACGCTCCAACATGATTGACCGCCTGCTGTTTTAATGTCGTAACCGAATCTCCTCGAGACCTGCAGCCACCAGCGTCGCACTGAAATAGGCGTCTAAATATATCTTGTTGTGCGGCTGGGTTTACAGTACATCAGCTCCGGGTGACACTTTGGAGCAACTGAGGTTCTCACTCTGTTTGAGTCGCACGTCGGCTGGAAATCCCCCCCCTGAAATCTGGCCAAAGAATAAAAACAAAAATCTGGAGAGGAAAAGTGTCCCATGCAAAACTTCATTTGAAAAACGACACATTTTAGTCAGACTGAGGACAGCTGAGCGATTCCTGTTTTTATAGCCCTTACATAAGACACGTATCTGTGGTCAGCTGCAACATGAGGAAGCAGCTTAAATCAAACTTTATTTGACATGTTTACTACATGGATGTAAAACTAGAGAGCAGCCTACATGTTCAAAGCTCTGCACGCTGTGTTCACTCTGCAGATGATAAAAGGATCCTTTACATTGAAAGCTGCATGTTAAGATTCTTTCACAGTGTTTGATTTATTAAGATTTAGAACAGGCTGTTTCTGTGTCTGTAGCTTTAAATATGTAAATGAGCTGTGTCTGACCACGCCCCCTCTCTGGAAGGGCTCGGGTGTACTCGCTGCTTTCTGGCTCCATGTCCTATTGTTTACGGTGAGAAGGCAGACTCAGAGGGCAGAACAAACACCTAGCTGTGGGAGTGTCACCCACCTGGGGGAGGGGCTACTGCCCTTTGTGATGTCATGAAGGGAACATCTCCAAACAGCCTGTTTTCTGAAAATCGGGGCAGGCAGAAAATTTAAAAAACTAAAAAAATTTACATGCAACATGAAGCTACAAGCTAACTAAAAAGCGCTACCGTTAGCCTGCTAGCACAACAATGCAGCTTGAGTTGTTTTGGTTTTATGCTGGTGCTCAAGGGCGACATCTACTGGAACAAAAAGTCGCACATTCATCCTTTAAGATTAGTAGTGCTAAATAAAAACTCAACAGAGGTGAGATGGAAGCAAAACTTTTCCTGCCAAAACTTTTTGTCTCTGTCCATCGACAGTGTGGGGAAAAATTTAAATGTCTTGGGTTAAAAATGGTTTAAAGACTTTCAGGCGTATACTCTGCATTGCACATTAGCGTACTTTACGTTATCTGAAGAAGACGTGTTAAAGTGCTTCACCACGGCTGAGGGTGTAATCATGTCTGGACATGGACGGGGTCACTTTTCACCTTCCTATATTTGTCCTCTCACTTTTTAGCCTCCGGCTGATTCTCTCCTTTAAACCTCTCGACAGACTGTGAAGCTGTCAAACTGTTCAAACCTCAGAGGACACAACTGAGACGTTGATGTGTTCATGTTTGTCTCCTCCAGTAAAGAAGAGAGAAGTCAGAGAGAGTCCATGGGAAACGCTGTCTCAGGCTAACTTTGAGTCAAGCTAACGACAGGCTGCTAACTTTGAGTCAAGCTAACGACAGGCTGCTGACTTTGAGTCAAGCTAACGACAGGCTGCTAACTTTGAGTCACGCTAACGACAGGCTGCTAACTTTGAGTCAAGCTAACGACAGGCTGCTGACTTTGAGTCAAGCTAACGACAAGCTGCTAACTTTGAGTCAAGCTAACGACAGGCTGCTAACTTTGAGTCAAGCTAACGACAGGCTGCTAGCTGTGAGTCAAGCTAACGACAGGCTGCTAGCTGTGAGTCAAGCTAACGACAGGCTGCTAGCTTTGAGTCAAGCTAACGACAGCCTGCTAACTCTGAGTCAAGCTAACGACAGCCTGCTAACTGTGAGTCAAGCTAACGACAGGCTGAGAGCTGAGGCGGGTTTTAAGCCTCCTGACAAACCGTTACACGGCGCCCACCTGTCAATCAGCTCAGCTACACGCCTTGTTGTGAATAACTCTGATCCTTCATCCAATCAAAACTGATGAGTCATCAATAAATTGTCTTGGTGTCTATTTATTATTTATGCACTGTTAAAGAAAGTCTGATCAGAGGGGAAGATCACTTTATCATTTTGCTCTTTACACATCTCACTGATTGGACCATTGAACACAAAGATTTCAAGAAACGTGATGTATTTCCAAAAATGTGTGTTGAAATGTTTTTAACCTTTCAGGGCTTAAATCTGATTTGGTAAAAAAAAGAATCTTGTCAGAGAAAATGTTTATCAGAGTGTGAAACATGTGGAGCAGAGTTTCAGCGCTAAGCTCAGCGCCGTCTCCGTTACTCTGCTGGCACGAGGTGACGGGGAAATTTGTTGCCCACCAACAGCAGAGTTGAAACCCTCTCGCAGCCCAGTGGTGAGTTCAGGGTCCCTGCCAGCCAACCATCAGCTGCCCAGTTATTCATTCCAATTAGACCCGGACTCTTTGACTGCTACTGTCCTGCAAGCTCTGCTGATGCTTCATTAAAATATCTCTCATCCGATGGACGCTGGAGCTTCGTTTCACTCTGAATGTGAACAAAACGTTTTGTGTTTGAGCAGATAAACCTTATTGCCTCATAGTTTATCTATAGCCAATAATTAGCTAATATTTCATGATGGATCACATGTTGCACATAAAGAATTATCAAACACTCAACAGCCTTTTAGCCCATTGTGGTTCAATTTCAAACACACCACAAGACATGAGATGTGTTACACCAGACACTGGATTTTAGAATAGACTTGTGATTTCCATCTGGAGTTTTAGAAACACGTCATAAACATTTCTTCAAGTGGACACTCCAGGAACTGCAGTTTGTTTCCACTTCTGCATTGGATTAATTTTTCAACATCACAGGTTGCAGCTGAGTTTTTATCCCATGTGCCACCACAACATAGAGCTCTATGGAGACTGACTCACCTGCAGGAGACAGACTCTAGTGGACACTGGAGGAACTGCAGCTGTAAAGTTGGACATTTTAACATAGAGCTCTATGGAGACTGACTCACCTGCAGGAGACAGACTCTAGTGGACACTGGAGGAACTGCAGCTGTAAAGTTGGACATTTTAACATAGAGCTCTATGGAGACTGACTCACTGCAGGAGACAGACTCTAGTGGACACTGGAGGAACTGCAGCTTTTGAGACTATTGCACTTGCGTTGACTTGTAGCCTCGAGGGTTTGGCGGAAAAGTTTATGGAGACTTTAAACAATAGATTTAATTAAAACAATCAGGATTTTGCTTTCTGTGATGTAAAAGAAGATTATTGAACACATAGCTGAATCATCAGAACGATGGAGTGTGGCGGCTGATCAGATCAATGAAAGGTTTCTGCTGACACGCTGCACCCTCTGAAGACTCCGGATGAGACTGAAGCTCGGATCCATAAAAACTGTAACTCTCCAGGAAGGTTTCTCGATATGTTCAGGGAGCGTCAAAAGAGTCGTAAACTATGGGAGCCATGTCAACAGAGAGTAACGCTGTGGAGTATGATGTCTGTTCCCGATCAGCGTCCCTGAGACAAACTCTTTTTATGATATTCAGAAGCCCACATGAACAGGGAAGCAGGTTGTAGATTTAATCTGTCAGTGATATAAAAACACAACCTGAGCTGTCCGTGGTGCTGAAGATTCACCCTGCTGTTTGCATTCTGATTTCTTCAGTTTCAAGTTCACAGTCAAATCCAACATATTAAGAGGGATTATTAGAGATCCTCATGCATTTAGTGTTGAAATATAATCAGTGTGCAGAGATAAAGATAAGAGCTGAGCCAATCAGAGGCCGGCAGGGAACGAGCAAACGTGACTTCAGCGTGGCGCCCCGTTAGAGTCCTGAAAGAAGAAGGCGTTTATGATGTAGAGAATCAACAGAAGATAACTGCAGGATGTTTGTGAATAATTTGGTCTGATTGTGGTTATTTCCTCTGTTATGATGGACGCTGCTGTGTTTCCACCTCTGTCCTGGCGCTTTGCATTGTGGGAAACGCGACACAAGGCAGAATGTTCATTTCTCCCACATCCGGGTATCTTTGGCATCCCGAGGATCTCATGTTTGTTCCCATATTGGATTTTTCAACGACTCAGCGTGTAGTAGACGGTTTCATAAACAGCCGACGTCTTGACTGAGACCTTTAAAAAACCTTTTAAAAACCCTTTAAAGACCTTTTAAAAACCTTTTAAAGACCTTTTAAAGATGAGGCTGAATAAGAAACACTTCATTGGGTCTTGAGGTCATGGGATCTTGATCGTCTTGAACCGTTCTTGTTTCTGTCCAGAAAAGCTAAAATAGTGTGACCTACTTAAGCTCCAGAGGCCCCTGGTGGCCCCTGGACTCCAGACCGGCCCGGCCTGACACAGACTAACCCCTGTGCTCGCTCCTCCTGGCGGTGTGCTGTCGATGACTTGTTGTCACTTGGGTGTTTATCTGCCAGACAGTCATCATCTGACGTGTCACAAAAAGCCCGCACGCCTTCCTCCTCGTCTAACGCAGCTGCAGTTTTCACATTTTGCCTCGGTGCCTATATTTGACTTTGACGTGTATTTTTAAAAGCGGCCGTCAGCGTGCGGGGAAACGTTATCTGTCTGTCAGGCAGAAACAGGCCGGGCGCTGCGCTTCCTTTGGACTCCAGTCTCCTACATTTAATGAAATATCTTCAGCTGTAGCCTCTTGGTATCAGAAGCCGTCTCCACACTGATGCGCCGTGCTCTCACGTAACACAGTTTGAATTCACAGACAGTGACGGCGATGTGACGCCTTTGGGGAACAAGTTTGAAAGTCTTGCTGTGTAATGAGGAGCTCTGTTACGGCTCTGATCTTAAACCTGCATTCTTTAAAACGACCAGCAGGGGGCGATTCCGCTTCTTGGAGAGAGAAACCAACGCGTTCAGAACGCTATATGAAAATCAGAACCGATCAGTAATCATTTTACAGTGATGTTCTGTGTTTCTCTGGGACCTCTGTTTGACCTCTGTTTGACCTCTGTTTGACCTCTGTTTGACCTCTGTTTGACCCTCATGTCCTGCAGCTTGTGTCACTTCCTTTTCCACGCAGCGCTCATCATGCAGACATCATTTCTTGAGTCTGACTTTCACTCCGTCTCACAGAGGCTGAAAAAGAAACGAGCTGTCTTGTGATTTACTCGCATTAACGGGTCTCGAGTTTGTTAATATAACAAACATCATGATTCAGATCTGTCCGTTGTTCCCGGTTCCCATTGGTCAGGTGGGATTTATCATGCAGAGTTATAAGGAGTAAAAAGGGAAGCTTGGCATATCTGTCCTCAGGAGGAGAAAACTTCTTTAAAAATGTTTGTTTGTAAATAAAAAACAGGGAAGCATTTAAGGCGGGGCTTAACTTTGATTGACAAGTCGATCCTGCTGTTTATGTTTGTTCAGTACATTTTTCTTTATAACTAATATTTAGTTTTTTATCCGTAGCTTGAGCTTCACTCCTTCAATCAAACTCACCTGGAGAGGAGGAGGAGGAGGAGGGGGAGGAGGAGGAGGAGGAGGGGGAGGAGGAGGAGGAGGAGGAGGAGGAGGAGGGGGAGGAGGAGGAGGAGGAGGAGGAGGAGGAGGAGGAGGAGGGGGAGGAGGAGGCGGGGGAGGAGGCGGGGGAGGAGGAGGAGGAGGAGGTGTGGCCCAACAGGAAGTTTGTTTTGGTTTCATTCTGGTTCTCAAAGTGCGACACCTACAAAGTGGCACATTGTTCCTCTTTAGTTGATTAAATATTAAATGAATAATCCGATGAGTCAAAGCTTTTTAAAACAAGCAGACGTCACATATTTAGATTTGCTGTAAATAAAAATAATTAGAACATTTGTGAGCAAAAACAAGATGAGTATCAGGAGGACAGCTAGCATCCACTGAAACAAGGTTTTTAAAAGGATGAGGACGTTTTAAATAAAAGTCCATCTTGACCTGTGTTGGTGTACAGCGACATGTTGAACAGTGTGTGTCCGCGGTGTGAAGAGGCGCTGCTTCTGTTTGGGCCCCCAGACCAGTAGGGGGGCCCCTGAGGGCTCCTGAACTGAAACCAAAGCAGTGGCACAAAATGCGCTAATTTTGCAGAGACAGAAGGAAACCTCTCTAACGGGCTCCAATCTGACAGTCAACAAATAACAAAGAGGAGGAATCATCCATCAGTGAGAGAGAAGAAAGAAACCGGAAGTAAAGAGGAGGAAGGATCGGGTCAGACATGAACAGACTCTACCTGAGCGGATCATGCAGAGTTTTATTTAAAGAAGTAAAAGTTCAATTCTTCCCTCTCAAAGTTTCAAGAAGCTGATGTGTTGGACATGAACAGAAGATTCAGTGTTAAATTCTCATGAGGTGTGTTAACACGTGACTGTCACTTTATTTGACCAATAGATTAAAAACTAAAGTGGGGTTTTGCAGCTCATAGTTCCTCATCCTCCACAGCGTGAGTTAAACTTTTTATTTTCAATGGAATAGTTTGAAGGGGAGTGCCCTCAAGGCTGCTATTGGTCCGCGAGCCGCAGGTTGAGAAGCACGTGGCCCAGACAGAAGCTGGTGATGTCTCTGGTCCTTTTTAGACTCTGAGCTGCATGTTGCGGTGAGCTGGAATGATCGGAGCGCTTCCGTCTCATCAGAGATTCTGTCAAAGAGGGAGCGAGGCACCATCTCTGCCTGTGACTCTGAGGAACCCCGTGGTTGGGTGAGGAGGGAGGTGTGTGTGTGTGTGTGTGTGTGTGTGTGTGTGTGTGTAGGGGGAGGGGGGGGGGGGGGGGTCCTCCATCTCAGCCGCTTCTCTGCTGTCACACACCGCATGTCCACTGAGACTCAGCCATGAAGACTGAGACACCGGCAGATCTCCGCCAGGTCAAAGATCTGCTCCAGAAGCTCGCGCGTAAAGGGGAGGATGTCCCGGAGAGGCAGGACGAACTCAAGTATGTGGATTTGGACTTAGAGGACATGAGTCAAGGCGGAATGATTGGGGAGAAAGATCGCGGATCCGATGAGAGAAACCAAATGAAAGCTCCGCGCGCAACAGAGAGAAACCACGAGGTTCAAACTGAGACTGAAACGAAGAAGAAAGACAACTGTGTCGTTTGTAAATGTTCTAAGGATCTTAAGGAGCACCCCTCTCCTCCTTCTGTGACAGTAAAGTCAGAGCATTGCCTCAAACCTGAAGACAAAGGCGAGCGCGAGCGCGACCTCGCGCATCAAGACGGGTCCAAAACAGAGAAGAAGAAGAGCGAAAGAGGAGAGGATTCACGCTGCCTCCATGATGAGGAGGATTATCTGAGCGGGAGGAGTGAGGTGGAGGATTTTGAGGAGGAGGATGATGTTAGCTTGGTGCTTTCGGACGACTGCGTCCCGTGCGTAACGGACGACGAGTCCCACTACATTACCACGCACGAGATCCAGCTCTCGGAGCTTTCTGACCACGAGGGGGATTATGACATCGGAGTGGGCTCCTCCGCCAGCTGGGACCTTGAGGATGACAATCAGCAGGTGTACTCTTTTGTCGATTACGCCTCGTTTGATGGTGATGGAGCGGCGGCGGCGCGCGCTCAGGACGCAGCAGCAGCAGCAGCAGTCAGCAGTCTGCTTGAAAGTGATCCGGCCAAGTTCACCAGCTCAGATGAGAGTGTGTCAAAGCAGCAGGCCGGTGGCAACGGTGCCGGACAGATCCACCTGTCAATCAGAACCACTTCTCGAGCTATAAATGACCCCAGCAACATCCAAGAACAGAAAAATATTCTTTATCATGCCAGGCGCGCCGGAGACATGAGCCGGTATGTGTTGAGGGGAGTTGATGGGAAGGGCGACAGGGCGAAGTGTTTCATAGCCGCGCCCGGACGCTTGCACTTTGGCCACAGATTGAGGGGAAAAGAGGTCACCGAGCTCTCCAGCGGTGCGTCCAGCGCTGTCAGCGAGCTGGACGACGCTGACAAGGAGGTGCGCAATCTGACAGCCAAATCCTTCAAGAGCCTGGCGTACCCTTACTTCGATGCCATTAATTTCAGCACCTCCAGCGAGTCATCCGCATCAGAGCACGGTTTGGGGATTAACAGGTGGTCCGCGTTTGTCGACCTGAAATATGGCAACATGTCACAGGGAAAGGAGCAAAGTGTCGCTTCACGTCAAAACGCCACGGCCTCTTTTGAAATCGCCAAAAATGTGGGGAGCAGAGGCTACAAAGGTTTGACACTGGCAAGCATCAAACCGGCCACCAACAAGATCTTCACTCTGAATGGGAATCCCCACAGCGCGTCGTCTTCGAAGAAAATCGAGCTGATGGGGAAACTGAGTCAGGATCACAGCGGGCTCATCACACTCACTGAGACTCTGAATTTTCGCTGTAATGTGGAGTCGGGAATGTCTGCGGGAGAAAGGCGCACGAACTTTGCGAAAAATTCTGCAGGATCACGTTCCACGGATGAAGTTACCAACAGTGTGCCAAGCAGCCAGAGGAGAGGGGCCAGCAAGCCTGCCTCCAACGCCATGGAAGACACGCACAAGAAGGCCATATTCGCCTCCAGCCTGCTTAAAAATGTGATTTCTAAAAAGATGCAATTCGAGCAGGAGCGCAAGATGGAACGAGGGGAGATCAGTGAGCCTCCCCCGAGCTCTGCGCACCAGGACAGCGACAGCCACAGGGGGAAGGGGGGCAGGGAGCTGCACAGACAGAGCTCCAAGTTCTCAGAGAGCAGCGCAGACTATGCCATAATGTGCTTGGATGAACTAGGAGACATTATTGACAGCGGCTCGTGTGATACTATGAGCGACTCGCGGAGACGAGACGCGGCGGCTCTCTCACTAGAAACCAATTTAGAGCAGGCAAATGAAGCTAAAAGAGGCGCATTGGAAGCGTCTAAAAGCACGCTGCTTCGAAGCCAAAATAGCGCATTCAGATGTTGGAAGGACGAGGAGGTAGAGTTTCAAAAGGATCATAAAAACGATCAAACTCCGGAGGAGACGCTGCCTTCAGCTCGCTGCAGAGAGGGCGAGTGGGATCAGTGCTCATCAGGCGGCAGCAAACTGATTAAAATGTCTCATTTGTTTGTGCCAAGTATCCAACTGCTGCACAGTGACGGAGAAGAGAGGCAGCAGCTGCAGAGCCGGAGTTTCTCTCCATGTGAGGACGGAGGAGGAACACACCTGCGCTCTGACAACTCTTTATTCGTGGCAGACTCGAGGAGTGTGGCTACGTCTAAATCTCCGGAGATCAAAATCAACCTGAGGAGCGTCAGAGACAATAAAACGGAGCCGTTTGGTGTCTCCAAACTGCGCGCTCCTAATATAGGCAGTAACCCAGCCAGCCTCGGCAGAGCAGACGACTTCAGATGCCAGTCGCTGGCTGCAGCGCTGAAGGGTGAGTGTGCAGACAAAGTGCCGCACTTCATGGTTCGAGACATCAGAGATAATAAAGGGAAGTTGCAGACGCCCATTCATCAAGTCAGAGACGTGCGCAAACTTGTTAAAAGCTCCTATCATTTTGTCTCTTTGGATAACAACGAGAATAAACCCGCTGCTGACAGCCACACAGAGCAGAAGAAGCAAATGCCCAATCGAAATCTGAACTCTGTTTCCCCAATTGTGATAAAATGTCAGTCTGTGAATACAAACAGCAACGGCAAACAAGAGTTTTCTAAACGGGAGCAGCTGGACTTCGACAGGTCGTCTCCAGAGGGCGCTATACTGCAAAGTGCATCAGGAAGAGTCCCCGGAGATAACTCCATTAACTCCTCAGAGGGAGGCATTGGATCGAGAATTGAAGGCAACATGGCTTCCAAGAGGCAGGAAAACCCATCAGATGTCACGGATAAGAAGCCTGAGTCGAAGGTGGCGAACCAGGCGGCGTTGGAGAAACTCCAGGCGGCGGTGAAAACCATGGAGCAGCTCTACGTGTTCGAGAGAAACGAGTGGAAGAGGAAGAACAAGCCCAGGCCGCTGACGGACAGCCATGTTCTGTCCCTGCTCACCAGCGAGGACCATGAGGGACTCGAGGACGAGGAAGTCAGAGGTTTCAGCATGGACAGGACCGCCAGGAGAGACTCCTACCCCAACGCCGACAAGACTCCGCCTGCTGCCGCGGCGTCCCCGAGCCTGCAGAGGAGAGAGGACAAAGTGTATCAGACTCCCAAGTCGATGCAGACGACCGCCAACGCCACAGGCACCAAAAACATGTTCAGCCTCAGCTCCGGGTTTAAGCCCTCTGCAGCCACAAGGACGACTCAACCGCCGAACGCAGCCACACAAACGCCGTTCAACACGAGAAGTTTCACCCCGAAGTCGCCAAAGATGCCCGTGTCCTTAAAAAGCAGCCAAACAACGTTGAGTGGACACGATGGAGTCAAATCAAGGGAGGTAGAGAGGCAAGATCTGTGGGGCGCCGACAACGAGAACTACCTCACGATTCCGGTGAAGTCTCCCGCTAGCGCCAAGAATCCAACGCCATCCGCCGATAAAACTGCAGTGTACACGTTCACCGCCAAGACGAACCCAACCACGCCTACAGGACTGGTGGGATCCACCACCAGGGGTCCCGAAGGGTTCAACCAGTCCCCGAAACGAGCCAGCATCGTCATGGAGCCGCGGTCGCCGGAGATCCCTCCTGCGACCATCTACCACTCCTTGCCGTTGGGCATGAATGCAAATCATCCTCAGATGTACTGCTTCTCCCCGGCTATCACTCCCGCTCCCACTCTGGACCCGTTCCAGGCCACGCAGAGAAAGATGCTCCTGGATCCCACAACCGGAAACTACTACCTGGTGGACACTCCTGTGCAGCCAACCACGAAGCGCCTCTTTGACCCGGAAACAGGCCAGTACGTGGACGTGCCGATGCCGCAGCCACCTATGACGCCAGTTCCCATGCCGATCTCACCTTTGGCGCTGAGTCCAGGAGCGTACGGACACACCTACATGATCTACCCGGGCTTCATGCCGACGCCATCCGTGATCCCGGCACGGACGCTGGTGCAGTCGCAGATGTCGATGCAGTCGGAGGCTGAGAGCGTGGAGAAGGCTTCGGCGCAGCAGACGGAAGGCTTGTACATGGAGAGTCCCTTCTACATGTCGACAGGGAAGTCTCCGCAGGCCGCCACCGGGGTTCAACAGCAGGCCGCCACCGCCACCAGCAGGCCAACACAGGGGTTCTCCACTGCCAAGCAGCCGCTCATCAGCATTACTTCCCAGCAGGGTCCACGGATCATCGCCCCGCCCTCGTTTGACGGTACCACCATGAGCTTTGTCGTGGAGCACAGATGAACGGCAGCCTACCTGGACAGGTGAGCAGATCTGAATGTTTATGTTTTCGGCAGGTTTGAGTGAACAGGGAGGAGGGTCACATATTAGGTCAAAGGTCACATATTATGCAATATACTCTTCTCCATGTTCCTCCTACATGTGTCTCCAGTCTGTCTACAAACCCTCCAATGATGAGAAAAGTCCATCCTCTCCGTGTGCTCAAACAGGCCGTTTGGAGATTGTCCCTTCATGACATCACAAAGGGCATTTAAAGAGACACACACACCAAAACGGAGCGTTCAGAGAGAGCTGGTTTCTACAGGGTCACAAACCTCCTCTGCTGCTTCATTCATGTTTTATTTGGACCAAAGCTCAGAAACACAGATGTTTCATTTGGAGCACAGGGGGCGCTGTTTGAAAAGATGGAGAAGAGGGGGATCATGTGTCCTCTTTAACTTTTATCCCTCTAAACGCGAACACAGAGGACACATTTTAGCTCCCCTCTGGGTTCCATGATGTCCCTATTTTGTGCTAAAACTGCTGCTAACATCTGCTGTAGCACGAGGAAGCTGTTTGAAATGTGACAACCCCACGTTCATTTACACTCGTTAAAATGCATCATCAAAAACATGTGGGTGATGTCACTGGTCGTGCTTTCACACATGCACAAAAGCTGACCTGTACGAGTGAACTCAAACAGCCGAAGTTTTCCGGACTGTCTCCTCCGAGTAGTTTTTCCACATGAAGTCAGAGTGAGCTGATGTGAGAACTCAGCAGGATATAATCATGACCCAATGGGATTGTAAACTTTCTAAGTATGCACCACAGCGAGCTGGTTCGTGCATTCTGATATGCCAGCACAGATAAAACAGATTATGCTGACATGTCTTTATTAGCTCCGTGTTTGAATGTGAGTGTGTGTGGCTGCATGTTGGACATAGCACCAGTGCAGGAGTTAAAGGTCAAGCAATGGCAGGTATTTGTTATTGTATACACAGCAGGGCCGCTTCAGCTGCTGCCGGACATCAAGAGGCCGCCTGTCAGGTCAGAGTCGCTGCAGGGTCGGCCGGCTTTTTATAGGACCAGTCATTTAAAGACGGGGAGAGTGAGAGGCCAGGTTCCCATGGCCTCCGATCAGAGATTACATAAACACAACATGCAACCCAGCAGGCGCACATTCGGAGTTCCCCTTCTCATCTGAACATGAGACACACCTTCTTGAACAGAGAGTCACAAGCTTCAGAAATTAGCTTTTGTGTGGAAGTTATTTTCCCACTTTGTTGGAATAAACACGACAAAGTCTGCTCTGGTCACTTCCTGTCAGCTCCTCTGGTCACTTCCTGTCAGCGCCTCTGGTAACTTCCTGTCAGCTCCTCTGGTCACTTCCTGTCAGCTCCTCTGGTCACTTCCTGCCAGCTCCTCTGGTCACTTCCTGTCAGCTCCTCTGGTCACTTCCTGTCAGCTCCTCTGGTCACTTCCTGTCAGCTCCTCTAGTCACTTCCTGTCAGCTCCTCTGGTAACTTCCTGTCAGCTCCTCTGGTAACTTCCTTTGTGCGCCTCAGGTCACTTCCTGCCAGCTCCTCTGGTCACTTCCTGCCAGCTCCTCTGGTCACTTCCTGTCAGCTCCTCTGGTCACTTCCTGTCAGCTCCTCTGGTAACTTCCTGTCAGCTCCTCTGGTCACTTCCTGTCAGCTCCTCTGGTCACTTCCTGTCAGCTCCTCTAGTCACTTCCTGTCAGCTCCTCTGGTCACTTCCTGTCAGCTCCTCTGGTCACTTCCTGTCAGCTCCTCTGGTCACTTCCTGTCAGCTAGTCTGGTCACTTCCTGTCAGCTCCTTTGGTCACTTCCTGTCAGCTCCTCTGGTCACTTCCTGTCACCTCCTCTGGTCACTTCCTGTCAGCTCCTCTGGTCACTTCCTGTCAGCTCCTCTGGTCACTTCCTGTCAGCTCCTCTGGTCACTTCCTGTGAGCGCCTGTGTGTCTGATCAGACTTAAAGCTGTTTGTTTGCACTTCCTGACGTTGTTTCCTCTGATAAATGAATCGTAGATGATTTGAACTGATTGTCTTTTTCGTTGTTGCTCCCGACAGGGCTGAGCTGTGATTGGACGCTGGACTTCTCTGCATCTTTGATCACGTATGTTTCTTTCTGTTTTTAAGTGATGGATCAGAGGAAAGGCCTTTTTCCCTATTTCAGCTTTTCAAACTGGTACATGTTTATAAAGTGTGCATCTGTTGTTCACACGTAGTGAAAATCAGAAATAACTGAAGTCTGATTTTAAATCAACACGGTGATCAATCACACCATGAGTTCTGTACATTGTTTTCTCTGACTTGTTGAGTCTTTTGCACTTTGTTTCATTTTTATATCGGCCTGTTTTCTCCACAAATGAACTTTTTAAGATCTCCTGGGTGGGTGTCATGTTTTACAAAGACTGTCAGCATTAGTTTGATCTTTCTGCTCCAGTTTGATGTTTTTAAACTCATCTTTATTTTCTGAACATGTAATGTGTGTTCAACATGATGTCACACATCCTCGAGATCTCTCATCACACCTTCATCCTGCGCTTGAGGATTTTTATTCAGTTTAAGAACTTGTTGTTACTCTAATCGAATTGATGAGAGACCCAGTGTACCTGTTCACTTTATACTGGAAGGGTTATGGGGCAAAGGATCATGGGACGGATGGCGAGTGAGCACGAGGTGCCAGTAAAAGGTGAGACAAACGTTCAGTGAACGACAGTCGGTAAAGTCAGGGACATAATTCTTATTTACGTTTCTGAGTCGTCTTGAAGTAAACAGATGTTCATGTGTCCGACGGCACATGAACGCACCATACGCTCTGCTGTGATTGACAGTCGCTCGCTCGTGCAGTGGTTCACTCCCACAAGGAAATAAATCAAGGCTGGAAAAGTCAACATTATCACTCATGATAACCATTTTCAACATTTCCCTGTGACAGTGCAAAGAGAGACCTCGAGGATGACTTGTTTTTATGACCTTTGTGTTTTCACTTCCTGTTTTGTACTTTAAATGTTTCACAGACTCTGGATCTGCTGGACAGTCCATCCTTCTTCCATATTCAGTTTACGGTTGATCCACCAACCTGACATGAAGCTGTTAGTCTTCACACTGCAGTGACAGGAAGGGACACTCGAGACATTTTGTTTGTGGGTTGTCTTAAAAGTGTTTTTGTTAAAAGGTGACGGTTGTCTTGGTTTGTGGGCTCTGCAGCACTTTGTTTCTGTTTTTTGTTTTCAGGTGTGCATGAGAGAATCTGTGCAATAAATGAGAAGAACTACAGAAGTCCTGAGCAGACGGATATCCAGACATTTTATTTTGCTCAGTTGTAGCATTGTTTTCTCATCTTTATAGTCTTTGCAGTTTTTTTTCCACGCTCGACAACGAGTTAATTTATCGAGATCTCGACATATATAGATGGACAGCAGCACTGTTATCCCAAGATAAAAAGACAGATGAGGGCCTGTCGTTTTTCTTCACTGTGCCGGATTCTTCCAGTTATTTCAGAAGAGGAGAGAGCTCCAAACTTTTTTTTTTAAGAAGGAAAGAGAGTCACCGGCGCTCTTTGCAAAATGAATGATGATCCCTGTGTCATTTGTCTCCCACTGAATGTGACGTGCCCAAACATCCTCCGTGCTCCAAGTCTGATCCGAGCTGGGATGGCGAGGTGGTCCTTATAATCTGACAAAGTAGGACGGCGAGCATCCTCCGTTTGATGCAAATCGAGAAGAAAAAAAACCCCAATATGAAATGTACAGTAAAGAGCAACAGGACACCGAGACAGGACGCCTGGCAGCACTTTGATTCTCACATGAATAAAATGGCAGGTGGACACAGGCTCGCAGTCTGGATCTGAAGGAAACAACCGATATGTACTCAAGTGAAGCAAAATAAAATGTATGGAAGCATGTCTGATCCGGGCTTGATTTTTATTTGATTGTATGAAATTGTACAAAAGTGTAAATACTTTGATCTGCAGGTCTCAGGGTTAGACCTGCTGTTGTTTAAAGTCACCGTCTGCACCCGGACAGAGAGCGGACACTGTGAAGGTCGCAGGAAGTAGATAGGAAGAGAAACAGGGACTTTTATTTTGAAGGGACTTTTTGTGAAGTGAAACGATGAATGCAGAGAAATGTTTGTTTGGAAGGACGAAGAGAAACGAAACTATGAAATATCGAAGAGTTCAATGTTTGCAGTCGCGGCTCACGTTGATGTGTTTCCAGAAGTGTCCATGATGAATGTGTTTGTGAACATGTAATAAACCTGAAAGCCTTTTTTGCAGACCTCTTTTGTTTTTCATTGTTGACTTTTCTTTATACTGATGGAAACTAAGAAGTATATCTCACAAGTCTAAACATGTTACAAGAACCCTTTTAATGCAGAAACATGGAAGTTCAAATATGCGATTAAAAAGGGATTCATTGTGATTATCTGTTGAAATAAAGCCAATAATTGCGTTAAAAAAAATGAAGGTTACATGTTTGTAAATAAAACCGTCTTCCACTGTGTTTCTGAACATTTATTAACCTGATAGTCCACAGACCCACAACATGTGAAATAAATCCATCCAGTCCTTTGTTTGTGGTCTGCATAAGTATTACATTGTAGAGAAAAATACTCAGTTTCTAATGTGCTCCCCTTGTGATGTCACAGTGGGATTCTGGTTAAAAAACAAAACAAAAAAACCTCCAGCCTAGAGCGAAACTTAAGTGCAGGTCGGCCATTTTTATTCTCTCGAGTGAAGGAGGGAGGTCTAACGGTAAAACTCAGGGGCGAGGTGGCGTGCTTTTAAAGAGACACACACACACACACACACACACACACACCATCAACATCGTCCTGAATAAGCAGCCGGCGTTCAAGGCTTCTTTGCTGGCTGTGTGCTCGTGTTCAAAGTGGGTCAGTGTAAGGTATGTGGATGTTTGCAGGATCGTGTTGCAGAGCTCTGACTGTATACATCAGAGGCTCTGCATGTGTGCAAAGCATGTACACCCTGACAAATAACACACACACACACACACTCTGCACTATGGTATGTGCAACATCAGCAGATCAGCTTCAGTGTCACGAGGAATATATACACAGAAAAACTCAATCTATTTATTTGTGTTTTAGTCATTTCACTTTTTTTAAGCCACAGTTTCTCGACAAGTCCAGATAAACATTTGATTTGAGATATTAAAGGCATAACATTTGGCCTGCCAATTGAGCACAGTCAGTGGGGGATGGCATGCGGGAAAAGAGTCACAGGCCAGTCCTGAACCCAGACCTGAACCCAGACCTGATCCTAGGCCGCTCACTCGTCAACCACCAGGTCACCGGCTCCATTAAATCCCATTTAAAGGCTGTGAAGTGACGTAGCTCAGACTCCATGTAATCAAGTGTTTGACTAGAAATCTTAAAAATACACTTGGTAAGATTTGTGTTCTTATCATCTGCAGAAGATCAAAGAACTGACTGGATCTATTTCCTCTCAGCAATAATTTGGTTTTATTTTGAAAAACTAGACTATTTTGTGTTAATTGTTCCCTTTCCTGTCATTTTTATAGATGTAATTTAAAAACAAAACATATGTTTCCTGAAAAGACAGATAGACCTACCTGACATTTTATTAATTTGAATACTGAATGTTATTCTTTTAAAGGAAGGGTCGATTTGACAAATTGTTAATATATGTTATATTACTTTTTTTAAATTTATCAATACTCCACAAAAAAGGTGTGAAGAGGAAAACCTTTCAGGAAAGAAACTTTGGATAATGAAACAGGAAGCCTGTTATTCCAATTGTACGTGAATGCGTCTGGAGCGTCCGAATGACGTCACGTCCGCGCCAGGAACAGCAGCATGTGGAAGTGTGTGTTGCTGAGTTAAACAGCTTGTTTATTGCTCTCCTCTCGGTGTGTGTGTGTGTGTGTCAGTGTGTAGATATATATCAGCGCGCTGATGTCCTTTAAATAGTTTAATTCTTGATTTAAATATAAAACGAAATAACTGCGAGTGTGTTTTAAATGCAGCCAGTCAAGGCGAGCTAACGTTAGCAGCTAGCTCATTTATCAACACAGCAGCGTTATTGAATCATCCCAGCATGGCTGATGATGACACCGGGAGAGGTGACAGTAAAGGTGGCGTGCAGACCGGAAGCAGTGACGGAGGAGCTGCAGCAGAAAGCCAAAGTCTGTCCAAAAGACAGATGAAGAAACTCCTGAAGCAGCAGAAATGGGAGGACGAGAGGGAGCTGAGAAAGTGAGTGAACGCACGTGGACACTGTTGGGATGAAGTCACGTGGACACTGTTGGGATGAAGTCACGTGGACAGGGAGCAAAGGTTCCTCCTGCTGTGCAAAAACTTTATCAGACATTTCTCATCTTTTGTGTTTCTGGTTTTAAGGACGTGTTTTCATTCTGGTTTTACACATAGAACAATAACTTTTACAGTATTTAACTCAAGGGGGGATAAAAGGTGTTTCTGTTACATGTTTCTAAACTTAAAGGAGCAGTCTGTATCTCTGACCCCTAGTGTTCAAAATAGGTATTGCAGTCAGTGCGTGGAGCTTATTAGAAACATGCAGAGGCTTTTTAGCTCGGGTACAATCACTTCTATCTGAAGCAGTTCCACTGCCCGCTTCCATCGCTGCAACACCTGTTCACCTGATAACTGCTCTCATATCTGGCACACCCAGGGGCGTCCAAAACGGCTTGTTCCAATGAACACAGATTTATTTTTTCTCTTAGTTTATAAAGAGAATAATAATAATAGTCCTGTGGTTTGCAGGGAGAGACGAAAAGAGAGGAAGCAGCAGCGTCGTGAGCAGAGGCAGAATCAAACGGAGGAGGAGGGAGGAGAAGCTCAGAGTTTCAGGAAGCGTCCTCGCAGAGAGGTGACCCCGAGCTCCGTGAGGCTGCTCGTGGACTGCAGCTTCGACGACCTCATGCTGATGAAGGTAAACTGCGCTCACGGGGGGGGGGGGGGGGGGGGGGGGTACTGTTGGCGTCCCACTCTGTGAATGCACATTACAATTCGGTGTTGTAAAAGCACGCCACAGCGGGAGCTCGCCTGCTGGCGCCGCTGACACCGTCTCCACTGTAACACCTCTGTCACGACCTCTGAAGGCAGCACCGGTGGGGGGGGGGGGTGTGGACGTCCCCGGGGTGTAAATATCACAGCCTTTAAACCCTCCCTCTCCTCACTGATGACAGCGTTTTGTGTTCAGGACGTACGAAAGCTTCACAAACAGATCCAGAGGTGCTACGCTGAGAACAGACGAGCGTTACATCCTGTACAGGTGAGACCGCCCACCTCTTCTTTTCTTTAGTCTGTTCAGAACATTTACAGACACAGACAATAAACAGTATAAAAAGCATGATATACAGAGGTACATGTTCATGGGAAGTGTGGCTGACGCTTGAATCCCAGCATGATCATAACTCCGAGGACGTTTAACGACTCGTCTCACTTGTCCAGTTTTATCTGACGAGCGTCGGGGGGCAGCTGAAGCAGAGCATGGACGAGAAGGACAAAGGATGGGTCAACTGGAAGGTGAGCAGGATCCTGAATGACGCTGATCTTTGATTTGATATTTGTCCCCGGTGAACTCGAAGGCTCACAGAGCAGCAAATGTTACCAAAATAAAAGAATGATTGTCAAGATGTAAGTTCAGAGTTAAAATCCAAAATGACAAAGTTAGATACAAAAGAAGGTGTCAGTGGACGACGATCGGACTAAAGGTGTAAACAGAACTGTAGTGCAGTAAATAAATACATATAGAGCTGTTTTAACAGCGTGTCACTTTAAGGCTCCTCTCAGCTCAAAGACAGTGGAGCGATGTTAAAGCAGCAGAGGTGTTATCTTCTCTTTCAAACACTCGTCTCTCTTGTAACAGCCAGAGTCCTTCATTAATGCAGCGCCGTATCAAACAGTGTTTCAGGAGGCAGCTACGGGAGCCTGGAAGCTTCATCCTGCAGCAGATGTCAATCAATCAGTCATTCTTTATTTATATAGCGTCTATTCATAACAGGCGTTATCTCGAGACACTTTACAAAAGCAGGTAAAGCACCTTACTGTTTGTCTGTTAACATTAACAAAGAGCAGGTAACAAGACCATGCTCATTGTGATGTTTACATAAAGCAGGTAAAGGACCTTACTGATGGCTATATTACAAGAGCCCAGCTGAATCCGTCATAGAAGAACAAACTTCCCTTTAACAGGCTGAAATCTTCAGCAGACCCGGATCATGACGGAACAGCCATCTGCTAAACTGTGCTGGGCTTGAAAATGGGACAAGATGCAGAAAGAAGAATAGGACAGGATAGGTTTGGGGGATAGATGTCTCTGTTTCTTTTCGCTGCACTTCAACCTGTGTGTATCTGCATGCTGCTGTGTGTGTGTGTGTATCTGCATGCTGCTGTGTGTGTGTGTGCAGGACATCCACATTAAAACGGAGCACTACAGGGACGTCGTGGAGAAGGAGGAGCTGGTGTACCTGACGTCAGACTCTCCAAACGTGCTGGAGGAGCTGGACCACAAGAAGGCCTACGTGATAGGAGGGCTGGTGGACCACAACCACCACAAGGTGTGTGTGTGTGTGTGTGTGTGTGCGCTGTCACAGCTGCAGCTCACTGCGTGTTGGGATCACTGCAGGTCTCTGAACTGTCTGGGGTTTTTTTTTCCCTGCAGGGAATCACGTTTGAGAGGGCGAAGGAGCTGGGCATCGAGCACGCACAGCTTCCTCTGAGCAGCTTCGTCAAGATGAACAGTCGGAAGGTTCTGGCAGTCAACCACGGTAAGGCCTCAGAATTCAGACTGGATGTTTGGATACCACAGAGGAAGTGGCGTGTTACTCCAATAACGGAGAGAGACGAGGCCTTTGATCGTCTGTTTCCGTCCCTCCTGCAGTGTTCGAGATCATCCTGGCGTTCCTGGAGAAGGGCAGCTGGAAGGACGCCTTCTTCACCGTGCTGCCTCAGAGGAAAGGAGCGGTGGCCGTCAACCAGGGCGGAGAAAATACTCCGAAAGACGACGAAGAAAATTCAGACTGTGAATCTGACACAGCGGAACAAACTGCCTGAGAGCCTCGAACGTACTTCAGCTTCAGAGCTTCGAGAGGCTGACGCTGAGATCTTTCTGTTTACGCTTCGTTCTTGTTTTTTTATTACAGATATTTATTGAAGATTTTACTTTGTGCCTCCTGTAATGAGTAATATTTCAGTTTGAAGAATTCTTTCTTTTGATCAAGTTGCAGAATGAATGAATATACAGTTATTACACTAAAGAGAAGTGTTTCCTTTATTTATCATCTGTTCTGAATGAATTAATATAAAAGCTGTTAAAATGACGGTTTCTAGATCCTCTTTCTAGATATTTTCAATGAAGACAAATAGAGAATCTCTTGAGACAGATGAAAAGGTCCTGGAGAGACTTTTATTCTTACTGTGCTGTTAAGAGACAGATAACATAAAAGTGTGACACAAACAATAAAACTAACAGAAGAGGCATCGGTCCGTGGAGACGGATGGAAGTGAGCTTTGGAAGTATAAACAGATGTGAGGTCAAAGGTTAGTAGGGGTCGGACTGAAAAGGATTTGAATACATCCTTTCTGAGGTGAATCTCTGGTTCAGTAATATTGAATGTATACATTTTACTGTTGAAGGGAGAAAGATAATCCTTATCGAAATGACGGTCCAGCCCACTGGAGGATGTTGTGGTTCAGGTACACGCACTTAAATGTCTCCTATAACAGGGTTGGGTTCACAAGACACTGACAGAGACTCCTAAAAACATGTCTGTTAAAAATAACTTTTAATTATAAATTTTTTGCCCATTGTTGTGAAAATATTGACAAAAAGGGTAGATCAAGAGATGAATTTTATTCTGCTTCTGTCATTGCTTACATTAATTGTAAGTTTGGCTTCCGGCAACGAAATCCCGGAAGTTGCAGTAACCATGGTGACAAGGTAACGCGACACTAAACCGGATCCTTACAGCAAACACTTAGATTAGAGAAATAAAGCCATGAACTCTCAAAATTACAATCAGAACAATTAATCTCCACCTAAAAAAAGTTTACTTTTTTGTGTTTTTGTTGTTTTGAATCGGTTTTTGGCTTCTCTGCCAACGAAACCCGGAAGTTGTAGTAACCATGGTGACAAGGTAACGCGACACTAAACCGGATCCTTACAGCAAACACTTAGATAAAACAAATAAAGCCATGAACTCTGTCAAAATTACAATTGGGACAATTAATCTCCACCTAAAAAAAGTTTACTTATTAGTGTTTTTGTTGTTTTGAATCGGTCTTTGGCTTCTCTGCCGACGAAACCCGGAAGTTGCAGTAACCATGGTGACAAGGTAAAACGACACTCAGGCTGAGCGGAGTTGAGCGGTGCCGTTAGCTTTTTCTTAGGCTTTTACGTTTTATAACGTTTTTATTTTAATTAGATCAAATGTCCCGCAAAGTGCTGAAAGTTTTGGTTGAATTAAAGATTAGAGCGGTAAGATTTGTTCTTTTTTTTTTTTCTTCAGTTATTTAAAACCTAAAATATTGATTCGGTCTCTTCAACCAAACGTGAGCCGACTTTCATATAATTTAAATATTTTCCCACCTAGCAGTGAAGCTAAATCTCTTCTTGTTAAACTAAATTAAGACTGGTGTTTGACAAGTTATGGGACACATTTTGGCATGTAGATACCAAATATATACTTTTATTTTAACAGCTTGGCTGATATTAAATTTGAAGACTGTTTACCTGGAATTATCAGCAGGTGGGTCAACAGCTCATGATTAGCAGAAAGAATGTGTTGTATTTAATAACAGCTAACTGTGGTATTTATATAAGACTTAATCAGCATTTTCATATAAAACAGGCACATAATAGTCCAAGCAGCATATTTAAATGACTCAATAAAAACCAAACTGACCAAAAAACAACAATTCAAAAACATATGACAAGTTTGAAAGGATCAAAAAAATATTAATAAGTCTTTTGTAAATAACCCGAGCTAAAAAGCCTCTGCATGTTCCTAATAAGCTCCAGCAGCAGAAAGCTGCTCAAACTAGGATCAATGTTGGAGATGAAACATGGAGAGAGGTTAGAACGCAGAAAGCTTTACAGACCCATGCAGAGCTGGCTAAACACTGAAGCTACAGTGTCCACCACATGCAGAGCTGGCTAAACACTGAAGCTACAGTGTCCACCACATGCAGAGCTGGCTAAACACTGAAGCTACAGTGTCCAGCACATGCAGAGCTGGCTAAACACTGAAGCTACAGTGTCCACCACATGCAGAGCTGGCTAAACACTGAAGCTACAGTGTCCACCACATGCTGACCTGTGTGAGCATCCACTCTCGAGAGGAGATGATTTTGCTTCTAACCAATAAATGCTCTTTCACTGTTCTCAGGTTTCTTGTCCTGGAGTTCACCTGTCGATCAAAGATGATATCTACCTCAGCATGTGCATCATGGGACAATACCGTCAGTCTGAGTGTCTCCCCGCTGTCTTTCCGCTGCTGTTTCACGAGAAGATGACGTTTGAAAAGGTAAGTCGTAGAATGTGGGATAGACAGGCCCTCCCACATGACCCCTAATGACCCCCAAAGACAACTTGCAACTTACTCCTGGTGCCAACATAACAGGAAAAGAACGGCAAAGAGGAGAGAAGAGAAGAGAGACAGACATGGAGAAGTCTGAAGAGAGGTTCTAGAAAGAGGGCCGGGGAAGCAGAGCCAGGGCACAGTGATCACTAACAAGGATGTTAAATCTTACAGGTAAAGTCCACAAGCTGTTAGAAAACTCAAAATGTGTTTGTTTAGATTTTCAGACATGCAGTCGACCCCGGAGACATCGCAGTAATGCTCGAGTGTAAGTCACCTTAACTTGTTATAATCATTCACATACTTTATTTTATTTAATGTCTAATGTCACAATCCTCTTAGACTTCTGACCCTCCCTTTCATCAGTAATTCAACACATGATCTGGAATCATGGTGTCATGTGTCCCTGCAGCTTCTTCCTCTGTGCAATCTCAAGTTTAAATAAGCAGAAAATGGTTTGCAGCAGTAGCTGCGTCTGTCGGGACTTTGCTTGGTAACAGGAGGGTCAGCGGTTCAAGTCCTGGTTACTGAAGAGGTGCAAGTTCACTTCCTGAGCGCTGCCGAGGTGTCCGTTCATTCAGTGTTGTATTGAGACGCTTTACAGAAGAACATATGGGATCATCTACAGGCAGGATTTTTCCATTGTATTCCTCAGCGCTGAAGTGGAGGTGAGAACAGGCCGTCTCGCCATGTTTAAGCCGTCTCTCATTTTTCTCTTCTTCAGATGAGATGGTCCGAATTGATCTGGTGCAGCTGAGTCCTCCAGGTAAAGGTGTTTTTATCATCACACTCAGACGTTATTTATTCCTCTTGTTTCGTTCGTGTTGGATTATGAGGTGACGACCACGGTGTTTGCAGGAGGCGACATTCTGGCCTGCTTCGAAGAAGACGCTCGACGTTTCTTGTTCCCGGAGCCCAAACTGCTCCCCTCGTTCTCCGGAGTGGATCGAGAGGTTCTGATGACCCGAGCGCCTCACTTTCCCGTCAGTGCTGAAGATGCACCTGTTTTCCTGTTCTCGTAGATGTTTGTGGTTTCAGGTCTCTAAGGTGCACATATATCTCGTCTTTTTCTCAGGGTATCGCTCCCAGGCTGGAGTTCTCCAGCAAGACGACCGTCCTCGAGTGCTCAGCTGATGCAAAGATCAACTTTTACCCCAACGTGCTCATGGTAAAGATTCATCAACATGGGCTTATGAGTAGCTCAGTCTGTAGGGACTTGAGTTGGGAACAGGAGGGTTGCCGGTTCAAGTCCTGCTGCTGTCTCTATCTCTCTTGGCCACATTAAGACGACCGTCAGATGGCGTCACAAAGTCAACAGAAGCCCCGTCGATATGTTCAGATGTTGTTATGAGACGCGCTCTCTCGTTTCCAGAAGCCGGTGATGAAGAGGATCAGAAAGCCCTCCAGCAGACCCACGACCTCCTCTCCTCAGAGGAGACGAGGCGTCAGGTCAGCGTCACACGTCTCCAGGTCTCAGTCCCTGTCTCCTCTGAGGGCTGGACACAGTCAGCGTCTGACCCGGCTCAGTCTGGACTCTTCAGCACACAGAGGCCCGGAGACCTGGAGCACATCCAGCACCTCTCAACCTGTAAGCACCAACTACACGTCTTTATATTCTCAAGCTCTGCCAGCAGAGGGCAGCACTGAGTCATGTTTGTCTCCACACAGCTGTTACCTCACCTAACGCCTTCTAATCCTTCACCTGTAAGGTCATCTGAAGGTCAAAGCTGTGTCTGTAAATCTGTGTTGAAGCAGACACACTGAGGGAAGCCACGAGTCGAGGCAGTGTGTGTTAGCTGCTACAGAGCTTCAAACTACAGAGATAGATAGATAGATAGATAGATAGATAGATAGATAGATAGATAGATAGATAGATAGATAGATAGATAGATAGATAGATAGATAGATAGATAGATAGATAGATAGATAGATAGATAGATACTTTATTGATCCTGAAGGAAATTCAACTTTTGGTACAAGAGACCGGTTCTGCAGCGATACAATTCGCGCTGATTTGGCTTCATCTCGGACCTTTGGAGAGGGAGGGGGAGGGCGTGTTACAGGTAGGATGCAGGGGGAGTGGGGGCATAAAAAACACTACTTCCATGCTGTGCCTGTAGAGGGAGGCACAGATTGAATGCAGGGAAAAAACATTGCCCTTAACACAAACATACAGTAGCAGAGTGTGTAAGGGTGGGAGGAAGACGGGTGTGTGCAGGGAATGTGTTTGTGTGTGCGTGTGTGCCTGGCCTCCCCGGGCTCGCTCAGGTCAGGATGTTCTCACTCGCGATAACCGGCGAAGAACACTGCGTGTGCTGTGGAGAGTATTACTCTGTCAGGTGAAGGCTTTTAAATGCACACGGTGCCTTACAAATAAAGTTGAACTGAATCGAACTGAAAAAGGTCGCTCTGAAAACATGTTCTCCAAAACACTTCTCACAACATAATCAAAATAATTATACATCCTAACGTCTTCTTGTAAACACAGAAATGGTGGGAGGGGGGATATCTTCAAAAGTTACTTTGACTTCAGAACAAATTAATCAGATGAAGCCTGAATTCTGAAGGATTGAACATTACGCAGCATTTAGCACCGAGCCTCTAACAACATTTAACACGAGTTATATCACATCAATATTAAAGTGTGTGTCTGTACGCTGCACACAAAGTGCTGACTTCACTCTGAAAGTCTGCCTGATGAATAATTTAACTCCTTTCAAACACTACACAGTATATTTGGGTGGCATTGGAGGTGATAGAAGAATGTAAGTTATGTAATCCTTCAGTGAAGTCGTCTCTCAGTCACCTGTCCACCGGCATGTGATGAAGGGTTTATTTCCTCGTTAGAGATAGAAGGGATAACTGTGTCTCCCTCGCTCTGTTGTAAACCGTCAGCTGCTATCTTTATTTCCTCTCTTACGTCGTTAAAGCTGAGGAAACGTTCGAGGCCATCATTCTCCCTGCGAGCGTTACGACACTCATTTTAAAACCAAACTAATGGCTGTTTAACGTCCTGACGAAGAGCAGAGTCGAAACACGTACACACACATTTTTCTGCTGCATCGCCTTTCAGTGCAGAGCTTTCCTCACAACGAACCAGGATCTATTTTATCAGCTGAATGTCTTCATGTCTTTTTCATGTTGCACACAATAAAAAAAAACTCAAGGTTGTCTGAGGGGGAGGGGCCACGACATATGGACCCATAAATATCAACATCTTTAGAGACCCTACACAAGCTGGATGGGACGTGAGGAGGGGACAGACAAGTCAGGCCAATCATGATAGTAGCATTATGCTAAATGCTAAGTGCTGTTTCTTTTCCATGTTGTGCGAGTAGCTGATCGCTTCCCGGCCTGGAGCCTCGTTCACCAGCTCCTCCTCACCTTTGACCTCCTCTTCATCCACAGGTAAAATCACCCACCCAAGCTTCAACAAATACTGCTCTGTGTTCTCTTATCTCAGTTTATCATCTCAAACGACTTCCCAACAAATTACAGCAGCCTGGTAAAGTTATACTGCTGCTGATAAGAACAAAGCTGGTTAGTTTCCTTCTGTCCTCTAAACCTACAAACTGTCAGCTTTTTATAACCTCAGAAACATTTTCTCTCTTTTGTTGTTGCTGTTTCAGCGAAATATTCTCCAACTGGGAGAAGAAAGTCTTTATCCAACGGTTTGGTAGGTATCTTTATTTATCAGCCACAATGGAGGGGGAGGGGGGGAGGGGGGAGGGGGACGGGGGGAGGGGGGGGGGGTACATGTGTTTATATCTGAGAGTGAAAGAAAACATCAACATGTTTTAAAGGTTGAAGAAAGTTAAAGCGGACTGTTTGAAAAGGAGGAAAACGATGTCTCTGCTTTCATATGCAGGTCGGAGGGACGTCAGAAGACGAGTCCAGCTCCTCAGACACACATGACCCCCCTGACTACCACAAAGACCCCTCAGGACTGTGGCGGTCCTGCAGAGAACAGGCCAGGCGGAGGAGGTAATGAGCAGAACGCTCGTCACCGCAGAGAAACCGTTTGTTGTCTGACTTACAAAAAGATGATTCTGGACATTTTATAGCTAAAGAAAGATGATGAAGGATTCAATGATTTCCTGTTTAGTTCCCACAGAGAATGGGAGGAAATCCATGAGCGGGTCCAAGGACTCCTCACCACACCAAGAGCTGTACGCCGACTTGTCTATGTGAGTAAAACACAATATCATCACCTCTACAGACTGTCTGCACGCCGCCTCTACAGACTGTCTGCACGCCACCTCTACAGACTGTCTGCACGCCACCTCTACAGACTGTCTGCACGCCGTCTCTACAGGCTGTCTGCACGCCACCTCTAGCGTCTCTACAGACTGTCTGCACGCCGTCTCTACAGGCTGTCTGCACGCCACCTCTACAGACTGTCTGCACGCCACCTCTAGCGTCTCTACAGACTGTCTGCACGCCACCTCTACAGACTGTCTGCACGCCACCTCTACAGGCTGTCTGCACGCCACCTCTACAGACTGTCTGCACGCCACCTCTACAGACTGTCTGCACGCCACCTCTACAGACAGTCTGCACGCCACCTCTACAGACTGTCTGCACGCCACCTCTACAGACTGTCTGCACGCCACCTCTACAGACAGTCTGCACGCCACCTCTACAGACAGTCTGCACGCCACCTCTACAGACAGTCTGCACGCCACCTCTACAGACAGTCTGCACGCCACCTCTACAGACAGTCTGCACGCCACCTCTACAGACAGTCTGCACGCCACCTCTACAGACTGTCTGCACGCCACCTCTACAGACAGTCTGCACGCCACCTCTACAGACTGTCTGCACGCCACCTCTACAGACTGTCTGCACGCCGCCTCTACAGACTCTACAGACTGTCTGCACGCCACCTCTACAGACTCTACAGACTGTCTGCACGCCGCCTCTACAGACTCTACAGACTGTCTGCACGCCGCCTCTACAGACTCTACAGACTGTCTGCACGCCGCCTCTACAGACTCTACAGACTGTCTGCACGCCACCTCTACAGACAGTCTGCACGCCACCTCTACAGACTGTCTGCACGCCACCTCTACAGACTGTCTGCACGCCGCCTCTACAGACTCTACAGACTGTCTGCACGCCGCCTCTACAGACTCTACAGACTGTCTGCACGCCACCTCTACAGACTGTCTGCACGCCACCTCTACAGACTGTCTGCACGCCACCTCTACAGACTGTCTGCACGCCACCTCTACAGACTGTCTGCACGCCACCTCTACAGACTGTCTGCAGAAGCTTCATGTGGTTCTGGTACTGTGAGTGTTTTTGTTTGTTCTGTTTCAGGGAGCGTCACACTCTGAGGTGGACGAGGTCTTATACAGGAGGTCCATCTCTCCAGGTCCACCATGAGGACGCAGCCGGCTGTGGAGAGACCGGGTACGTGGACTTGAGCTTGTTTAGTTCTGTTCTAGTCTTCTTAAAGACTCGGTTCAGTTCGGTTCGTCATCCATTTTGTTCCTAAACCAAAACCCGGGAAAGATTCCCAAATAACCGACCCGTACCGTCCTACTTCTGGGACCCTTCTGTTGGGGTGCCAAGAATATCGAGCCGACCCTAAAAGGCGGAGCTAAACACTGCAGTCTGCTGATTGGTTGAAAGGATCGTTACTTTCCGTGTTTAAACAGTCGATTATTGGTGTGTATTTGTCCTCGCCGCACACAGCTGTGTCACATGACTGCTGGATGTCTTCATCGTTGCTCTTTGTTCACTGTGTTGCTATGCTACGATGTGACGCTGCTACGTAGCTGACGCAGCTATCGGAATCCAGCTTTGACGCCGCCTACCAAACAGGGCACGGTTGGCTGTTGCTTCACCGGCTTCATCCATTCGCTCATGGCACTGACCACCACGTGGTCGCCAACGACAAAGAACTATGTTGATCTTTGCGGTTCGTTATTTACACTTGTGCTTCTTCCCTGAATGTCTGATCTCTGTTCCTTTCCTCCTTCAGAGAACGAGGCCCTCAGCTCGCCAACGCAGCCGTGAGACGTCCAGACTCCACTGATGTGTGTGTGCAGAAAAAAAGAGGTTTGAGAATGTTCCCGCCCCCCTGTGATGTCAGAGTGAAATGTGTGGCGTTAAATAAACCTTTGAGAGAAACAAGAAACTCAGCGTTCTGTCTCCGGCTGAACGGCGAGTTCTTTGACGTCATAAGTCTCCGTCGTGTTAATCCATCAAGCTGACATTGTCGAGTCCTCGGGTAAATCAAGCGCAGGCTATTAAAAGCTAATTGCGGCCGCGGCGCTGCAGCGCTGTGTGAACTGCGGGCCGTATATCAGAGAAATAGCTGCTCGCTACTGCGGCTCTGTCAGGAACATTGTGAGTTATCGCAGACTGGTGCTGAAACAGAATCCTATTTTTGGTGTGATACTCCGCCTGGTAGAACAGGCGTGTGATTGGTCGGTTCTCCCCGAGCCAAGCTGTGCTAACACGTCTTCTCTCTGATAAGTCGCTGATTTAGCTCCAGAATGTGGCGTTATATGAACTAATGGCGTTTTCACACTGACTGGGTTTGGTCCGGCCGAGTTAGTGCGTTTCTCTAGAGCTGTCAATCAAACCCCGGTGTGGACCAAACAACCAATCAGAGACAGCTTCAAGAGGTGGGCCGCTCTGTGAGATGCTTTTTTTCCACCGCTGCGTTTCCTCTCTGATCATCATCATGACCGAACACGTGTTAAAGACCACAGGCAGACCTGACGGAGGGTCAGAAACCGTTTGGGTGGATGAGCAGGTCCTGGTTCAGGAGGATTAACGTGGTCCTGGTTCTGTTGCTGTCTCTCTTTAGTTGTCTGATCTGACCTCAATCATCTGAAGACATACCCGAGACAAAGACCAAGACCTTAAATGTCACTGAGAAATCCTGATCTGGTCCCCCACTCCGACTGGAACACCAGGAAGGTTACGACCTCGGATGATGTTCTTTTAGAAAGCGGCGTTTTCCGTTCTCATCACAGTCATGACGTGGAGAAAACATCAGTGGAGGTCTTGACCGGTGTTGATTTAAAATCATGGAACAGCTTATACATAACCTGAGTCTCAGCAGTTCCTCTGTGTGAAGCTAACAAGGAGACACCATGTGGACTACGGGGGCACAAAAAAGTAAAGATTTTTCTAAATATCCGATTTATTGATAACATCAATTGATCAGCCAGCCCGACTGCAAATGTTCCTCGTGTACATTTTTCCAAACAGTGTTTGTAGTGGGACCATGCATCAAACGTCCTGTTTGACCTGCACATATGTGTTCAGGATGAAGCCAGGTGGAGATGTGTGTAAATATCACAAAGTTCAGACTGAAGTATATTCTGTGGGATTATTGATGTTTTATTCCAGCCGACCGAGGACCAACCTCCCCACGAAGCGTCTCCACCACGGTTGAGCCCTTAAAGCCGACAACACAGTGAAAAACCAGCAGCTATAATCACTCAGTCTTTCCAGTGTCTCTACATTGTTATATCTATTTAGTGATGACCCCCCCCCCCCACCTCCCCGCCCCGCCCCGCCCACTGTCTAAACACAGACACTGTTAATAATCATAAATGTCAAAATCAAACCAATGAATGTCGGTGATTTGGTTCTGAAAAATGTCCTCAGAGTTCACAGTGTTCAACGACTTCAGAAGCCTCGTCAACCGTTCAGTCTCCGTTTAGAAACGTCCCGCGGCGAGCGTTTCTTTTAGCATATCACTTCATGCAGCTTCGTAAAAACGTTCTTTTATATGTTTGGCACAGTTTAGACACACAGATAGCTATACAGAGCAGTGCATTATGGGACGGAGACATTCGACACAGCCACACAGAGAAGATCATTGGAGAGAATAATAAAGGAGTAAATGACGTTTCACATCAGGATTACTGCTTTGAGTATAATAGATATTTCTTTTTTGCAAAACACACACACACACACACACACACACTTGTCTTTCACCCTACATAAACGTCCTCATGCACTCAGCTTTTCTTATGAGTGCGTATTTGCAAGAAAAGCACGCTCTCACTTTAAAGAAAACAGACTTTTCTTTAACTTGGCACATGTTGAGAGTAAGAAGGAAGCACTTTAATCTAGTCGTGGTTGTAAATGTCCGACACAAAGCGTGATCATCTTGGGTTAGCTTAATGGAGGCTGCTATTGCTGATGTCGGAGCTTGGATGGGGCTGGTCTGGATGGGTTTGTTTCCTCTCACGTCATGGTGCTGATACATGATGGAAGGGGCTTTTACATCCGTAGCAGCGCGGCACTTTCTCTGCTCCTCTGAGCCGGGCGGAGGCTAAAACTGGGAGGTCTCAGTGAACGAGATCGCGTCTGTCTTGTCGACCGTGAAGCCGCCGTTCACGTAGGATTTCTTCTCGCACTCCTCGTCGTCCAAAGTGGCCTCCAGAGCGAAGGGGTTGGCGACGTCCACGTCCGACGTCAGATCCATCCGATCCAGTTCCCTCTTTGATAGTTTCTGGACGATTCCGGCTCCGTAAGCGTCGCCGAGAACGTTGATCATCGTGCGGAAACGGTCCCTGAAACAGAGCGATTCAAAAGTTGTAAAAAGTATTTCAACTTGAAATTTTTAATTGGAATAACTCAAAAAAAGCCAGAAGACAACTTACAGCAGCCAATCCACAGCCACGATCAGAGTGACATCATTTGCAGGTAACCCGACAGCTGTTAAGACTATCACCATGGTAACAAGCCCAGCATTGGGGACTCCTGCTGCTCCGATACTGGCAACCGTTGCAGTTATACTGAAACACAGAGACACGGAGACATCGATTTATAATCCCAACCGTGACGTTTCTTAATCCCAAGCACACGAGTCCTGGAAGTAGCAGTCTGAAAATGTCTTGGTTTTGTCCTCTTTAGCGCCTCCTGTGGTGGAACACAGCTACTGCAGGCTTGTTTGGCGATGTCAGTGATGAGATCCAAACAGCGTGCTCACTTTGGGCTCTCATTAGATAATCTGTACTGTATCTATACGCTTTAACCAGCAACTCTGTGTCTGACTAACATGACTCAAAGTAGCCGTCATGTTCGATGTGCAGACTTGGACTCGACCAAACGTCCCTTTTATCTCTTTCATTTTTTTGTTTTCGAGTCCGCCTGTCATGTGACCTGAGCACGCTTCATAATAACATAAAGCCAAGCATGTGTCGGACTACGTTGTGTACAACAGGTAACCGAGCTCAGGCCCGGTTAGTCCTGGAGCAGAGGGAGGACGGGGGGGGGGGGGGCAATCACTCCTAAACACTCTGCAGTTATCAATCCTCAGCGATGTTATCCATTAACTATCAACTCACCAAACCTTCGTGTCATGTTACAGGTCAACGTGTCGACTCTTTCCAAAGCTTTCTGTAGTCCTGCAGGATTTCGTGGACTTTGCTTCCTTACCTGCCCATCCTGGATGTCGTTTGTTTTTCTTGTTAGCTTCCTGATTTTTTTTTATCTCTACCTCCTGGTTGGATTAAACATTGTTGATCTTAACTTGTTGTCATGTGACAAACCTTCCTGTCGACTTGGTGCCACCGTGTTCAATCATAACATTGTTATCTTTTTAAAGGTCTAACTGACTCGTAAGAAATCATAAACCTGAATGTGACCTAAATATGGGCTGCTGACCTCGATCTTGACTCTGTTTGTTTAATGTTACTTGTTTTCCAGATCAGGAACGACTGGAGTCAGAAATCTGTTTTTAACAGAATCATAATCTCTGTTCGTCGTGTCCCTGAGTAGCTCTGTACCTGATGGTGACGATCTGGCCCACATCCAGAGCGTAGTCGTTCAGCTGGGCGATAAAGATGGCGGCCACCGCCTCGTAGAGCGCCGTGCCGTCCATGTTGATGGTAGCACCCACCGGGAGGACGAAGCGGGTGATCCTCTTGTCGATGCGATTGTTCTCCTCGGCACATCTGAAGGTGACGGGCAGGGTGGCAGAGCTGGAGGGCAACACAGGGTTCGCACACATCGGTCGCTATTCTTTAAATACTGACACGTGGTTTTTAAAGAGTCGTGTTCCTGCTGACCTGGAGGAGATCATGAGCGCCGTCACCAGAGCCTGAGCCATCCCCAGCGTGAAGGTGAACGGGTTCTTCCTCACGATGATGAAGTAGATTAACGGCAGACAGATTGTGGCGTGGATAGCAAGACTAAAAGACAACAGTTTATTAGAAGAACAATATTTGCCATCTGGAGATTCAGTTTGATAAAATATGAAATCAATAGACAATTGCAGGAATATTTGTTGAACCTGCTAATATATTTCTACCTGACAATGAGGCCGAGGTGTGGACTCGAGTCACATGACTTGGACTTGAGTCATCAATTTGATTACTCTGGATACCAATTCACGAAGTCATAAAGGACTTAAAACCCCACTTGGACTTTAACCGATGACTTTACTTCGATTTGAGTCTCATTTTAAAATCATGTACTTCATTTAAAAAGTTCCAGGAATCAGTTCATTTGAACAGCATTCATTGTTTCCCAACCAGAGGACACTTTGTTTGAAGCATCTGAAAAGATCCAATCGACTTTTCCTACAACCCGTCAAGAAGTGTGTCACTTGGTTAAACGCCAGAACTACTGAATGAGCAGCCAGCTGCACAAATGGGCTGATCCTGGGTTTACCTGTCTTTATGTTTGGACTTGATCCTGGGTTTACCTGTCTTTACTTTGGACTTGATTCTGGACTTGCCTGTCTTTACTTTGGACTTGATTCTGGACTTGCCTGTCTTTACTTTGGACTTGATTCTGGGTTTGCCTCTCTTTACTTTGGACTTGATTCTGGACTTGCCTGTCTTTATGTTGGACTTGATTCTGGACTTGCCTCTCTTTACTTTGGACTTGATTCTGGACTTGCCTGTCTTTATGTTGGACTTGATTCTGGACTTGCCTCTCTTTACTTTGGACTTGATTCTGGACTTGCCTGTCTTTATTTTGGACTTGATTCTGGACTTTCCTCTCTTTACTTTGGACTTGATTCTGGGTTTACCTGTCTTTATGTTGGACTTGATTCTGGGTTTACCTGTCTTTATGTTGGACTTGATTCTGGGTTTACCTGTCTTTATGTTGGACTTGATTCTGGGTTTACCTGTCTTTATGTTGGACTTGATTCTGGGTTTACCTGTCTTTATGTTGGACTTGATTCTGGACTTGCCTGTCTATATTGCGGACTTGATTCTGGGTTTACCTGTCTTTATGTTGGACCTGTTCTGGACTTGAGACCAAAGACTTAAGCATCATAAAATGCACCAGAACATTGAGGAAACACAGACCTGCAGGTCTGATGTTTTAAATGTAAGTTGGTTGTTTGTGTTGAGTCTGGTGGTTGGATAAGAGCGATGAAACAGCTGTTTCTGGTTTTACAGTAAAATAAAGTTTACAGTAAATGAAGCCTCAAAAAGGCTTTTTTTTCTGTAGCATTATTTTCATTAGACACTTAGAAGATTAGAATATTGTTTTTTAAAGTCAATACAATGCTCTCAGCGATGGCTTTAAGATAATACCACATAAAACTCTAAACTTGACCTTCTATACTTTCCAGTTATACTTCATGAAGTTTATCCGGTTAGCGATGATGCTGCACTGAGGACGTTACAACAAAGTGTGCTCATGTCATCTCAGGGACACTGTGAACCTCAGACTCACCCCGTGACCTGCCTGAGTGGGATTTACTGTACACTCTTTATTGGTGTTGCTCAGATTTAGAGCCCGGCTTTCATTACTGCATCTGCAGCTTGAGCAGTTTTAAATGTCCTTGGTCCTTATCAGTGCCCGCACAGAGCTCAGATTTTTACTGTATCACTGGAGGGAGGACCGGCCCCAAATGTCACCCATAAATCCCAGAGTGTGGAGCAGGCTGATCGGAGTAATTGGGCAGCTTACCCACTCAGCACTGTCACCATATAAAGACCCATCTTCCTGAAGATCTCCCAGTCCTCCACCTCGATGATCTTTGCAGCAATTAGGAACAAGATTCCCACGGGCATGTAGCTGGAAAACACATGAAGTTCATTTTTGGTCATAAGATCTGAGATTGAAGCAGTATTGTGAATTTTTATTACCAGGTCGAAATTCATGCAGATTTACTGTTTCAGCGACAAATTAAAAAACGCACGACTATAAAAGAAAAAAAATATATATATGTAGTTTTGTTTAATTAAATGTAAAGCTTCCTTTGGTTTCTTTGATGCAAAACTCTACAAACCTGATTATCTAAAAGCATGCTAATTAAATTTATTCCAGTTTTTCCAGACTTAATTTCGGTCCCAGTTCAGGACCATGTTGGCCTTGAAATCACATGTATGAATCTAGGTTTGGATTCCATTTGTAAGCCCATACACGTACCACATGATGATCTGGACCAACTTCATGGTGGCTTCATTCAGGGCGTCGAAGAACTCGAGGAGGATTCGTCCTTTTTCACCCATTTTTCCGATGACGAGGCCAAAAGCAACACAGAACACGATAAGCCCCAACACGTTGATTCCATCCGAGTATGAGCCGACGATTTTATATTCCTTGGTTATATTCTGCAGGGAGACGAAACAAGGAATCGATTCATTCAGGGAACCAGCACCCGGCCAGGAAGCTGCTCTCACAACCACATTATTTGCATCTAAGGACTCATTGATGAGCTTTTACAGGATGGCTGACCGCTGACCCATGGCCTCTTCTGACTCATTATTGGGTCATCTGATGCATCTAGATAAGATGGAGGTTTGCAGGTGTAGAAACATGAAACGCAAAGTGAGGCATGTGGATAAAACAAGGGAATCTTTGTTTTCATGTGAAGTAAAAGACCCCAACAGGTCATGCATGAACACAGCTGCAAATACCAATCCTCAATCCTAACCCATCACAAAAAGGCAGCTGGGGAAGCCACCTGAAAAAGTTAGACTTACAAGTTTGTACTGACCTGCCAACGGCCCCAACCTCATTTATTTATTCGCTAAATTATATTTCTACCTGTGTTTGACTGAAGGAGGGCACTAATTTTGGACCTTTCATATTTACCTTTCATATTTTACATTTATGAAAGTTGATAGATTAAACTTCTCCAATGAAATCAGATGCTGACCTTTAATTTTTAAACGAGAATCAAAGCGCAGTCTACTGAAAAAAATTAATTTGGGGGTTTTAAACGTCACATTATCGTCCTTTTCAAAAAGGTGAAATAAGTGTCCTCGCTCCTCTTCAACATGTGTGTGAAGTGTGTTGTTGTAAATCCACTCTGATCCTGTATTTGATCATGTCTATAAACCCCTCTATTTCAGCCCTGCTCAGAACAGGCTGTTTCTGTGTCTGTAGCTTTAAATATGTAAATGAGCTGTGTCTGACCACGCCCCCTCTCTGGAAGGGCTCGGGTGTACTCGCTGCTTTCTGGCTCCATGTCCTATTGTTTACGGTGAGAAGGCAGACTCAGAGGGCAGAACAAACACCTAGCTGTGGGAGTGTCACCCACCTGGGGGAGGGGCTACTGCCCTTTGTGATGTCATGAAGGGAAAACCTCCAAACAGCCTGTGGGGTTGGGGGGGTTTATATTTTGATCAGGCTGCCCATGTTTTATGTTTGGATCTGTTGCTTTAAGGAGCTGACTGCTCTGGATGAAGAGTTCATACCGACCTCCACGACTGAGACGAGGGTCGTGGTGAGCGGGGGAATCGTGGTGGTCGTAGCGTTGATGTTGGACAAAGCTCTCGGAGGCTCCAGCTCTTTGCGCTTGGTCTTGTACTGAAGTGGAATTAATCACACAGAGTTAAATTCACATGCATGCTATAGAATCAACATGTCCAGATGTATGTTTGAATGTCACTTCAAGATGAAATAAATAACGGATGTAAAGAGACTCTTACCTGCTGGAAACAAGCCTGCACGAGATTTTCAGGAAACATGTTTCTGTTGATGGAAAAAAAAACGAGGAAGGGGATGAACGGAAGACAAAGTTATTCATACAGGCTGCTCTGTAAAAAGATGCCTTCCAAAAATCCACTCCAAGATTTTATCAAGGCAAGTGTATTTAAAGCACACGCGATTATATTTAAGAAGTGGAGTCTGACCTACTGTCACTATGATCAGACTCCACAATATGCTACAAACAAAGCAGCTCATCCATCATCCACTACAGGCCAGTGTGTGGCGCTATAACGTTTACATATAGAGCCGGCTACAACATTTGCTTCACTCAGAAGGTTAGGCTGCTGGCGCCTGTGGGGTTAGTGGTTTTTGTGTGGACCCATGTACGGAGGTTGTACTCCTCTGGGCTGGTGGTCCAGGTTCAGATCCTGCCTGCGACTCCTTTCCCACATGTGATTCCCAACTATCTCTCTCCCTGATTTATAACTCTATTTATGACTCTACTTGAAGAAAACTGAGGCTGTAAACACTGATTAATTTTTTTTTACATTAATCTGTGTAACTCAGCCGTGCTTTTATTTTGAAATAAACTTAAACCTTGAAATAAAATGGCCTTATGGTAGCTGGAAGATGAGGACATGAAGTTAAGCACAGAAAAGGTCAATGTGTGATGTCATCAGGTGAACAGTAACAAAGACACGGGGTTCCTTTGACCACGTGAGTCTGAAGGTCACCTGACGAGGTCCAGGAGCGTGTCGACCGTTGTGACGTTGGGCGTCGTCCCCTCTCTGTCGATGTGGTCGGCCGTCTGAGAGACGCCCGGTTTGATGGTCATCACCAAAATAATACCTGCAAAGAGAAACAACACCCCTCAGTCAGCACGACCCGTTACCATGGCAACGTCAGAGAGACTAAACCGAAGAGGGTCTGGAACAAACAAACAGAGAGATTATGTTCAGTGATTCTGAGAACTGAGGAAGTGAAGTGAGAGCAGGACGAGGGACAGAATCAACTCACCAAGAATTACTGCGATGATGGTTGTTGAGAAGTAATAAATGACAGCGCGCAGGCCAATCTTTCCTGACACCTCGGAGTCCAGAGCTGCAACACCTGTGTGGACAGGAAGTAGAAATATCAGAGCGTAAAGAGAGTGAAGTCAAACTCCCTCTGGGTTCTTTGTTCTCAGCTCTGTGTTCACACCGACGGGACGCTGCGTCTTTCAGCTCGTTTGTGTTTCTCATAGAGGCTCCAACATGTTTCATACATAGTTTTTTTTTCTGAGTGAACTCCTTCTTCTCCAGCTGTTGGAGAGAGACGGAGAGTCGACCCCGCTCATTCAAGGCCTCGTGTGTCGAGAGGTATAACAACAGCATGTCATCACAAGAAAACAATTCAAGGGGAACAAACAGAATTTGGAAATAGAAGAAAATACTTTCTGTGGCCTAAAAGGACAAACATGTTGGAATGATCTGAATCAACTTTGAGACGCACCAAGGGGAGCCAGTTTTTTTTAAACTGTAGTCCAGGAAGCGGCCGGGCTCAGATTCAGCTCCGACCTGTGGCTGATTTCCCACATGGCATTCCCCTTCTCTGTCTCCCTGATTTCTGACTTCATCCCCTGACTTCCACACATCATCACCTAAAACGTGACCTCAGCATCCTGTTTTCAGATGTTCAGATGGCTCTCGCCTGCTGCTGCCGTCGTCCCTGCTGCTGAAACAGAACGAGGAGGGAGAGTGTGCAGATGGTAGCGTGGAAGAGAGCACTCGTTTTGATCTGAAGGTTGCACACTAAAGCCTTTGAGGAAAGTGACAAAGGGAGGTATTTTAAAGGCTGCTAAAGTCTTTCCCTCCGTCCTTCCACTCTCTTCCACATTTGGTGGCATCCTTCTATCCAACAACGTCTTCCAGCCCCTCTCAGGGGATTCCCAGGGTGAGGACATACAATCCCTGCAGTGAGCTCGGACTACACTTGGGTAAGCCCGACATACGCTCTAACTGACTCCGTCCTATCAATGCAATCCCTCCATGATCACCACCTCAACGTGCTGCAGGGGTTTGTGTGTAGCTGTGAATGTGGGAGGCGCATTGAGCTACCTTCTTGAGGCAGACCTGACAAGACACCTCACGGACATGTTTGGTTGAACCTCTGAGACTCATTTAAAGGTGTTGAGGAAGGAGGAGGACGCCACGTGACCTTTAAAGTTACCTGTTATCATGCTGGAAATGATGAGCGGCAGGATGACGAGCTTCAGCATCCTCATCAGGATCTCTCCGGGGAAACCAAAGTACTGTTTGTGGAGGTGTGAGAGGGACGCGTACTCTCTGACCACGACGCCCAAACTGATCCCTGAAACATGAAGAAGGAGAAAACGCAGAGTTACAAAGGCAACAAAGATGGCCGACATCGACGCCCCCCCGTCACTATAAAGAAGATTCAAGTCGGTTTGTTGTCGCTTAAATGAATAAAACATTTCCTCTGCTGAACAGTCAAACTATTGCCGAGCTCAGGGGAATTTCATCTGTGGAGAATTAACGAAGCACATCACACGCTGGTCCATATCTCACAGCTATAAACCAAACATGTATTCCACTCAATGATTTAATGGAGTCCACATCGTCATCTCTGTTATCATGCATACACAGACCACCGTTAAGATGCCTGTAAAAATCTGTGATGACACAGCAAACTCTGCAGATTCAGAGGTGGAATCAGCGTGTTGAAGCTTCAGGTCCCGCTGTGAGCTCTGCTTCAGTTCACAGCTGCTGTTATAAAGTGAAGACTTCACTGTTTCCTCTCAGCCCACTGAGGCTGGTTTGGAAGTCAACCTTGAACTGAGCAGAGTTCAAAAAAACACACAGTGACAGTGAGGTGGAAGAAATGTGGACCTCAGGGGAAACTGTCGCTGTTGTTCCTCTGACTAAATCGAGAGAGAGAGAGAGAGAGAGAGAGAGCGAGCTACCAGGAACAACAGGCTTCAGTGTTTATATATTTTACTGATATAGATAGCAGGTTTTGTTTCCTGTACCTGAAAAGACGACAGACTTAAATCTTCCTCTCTCTAACCCCGTGACCTTGAAGCACAAAAAAACATGGAAACAACTAATTTTACTTCGATCCAATTAGTTAAAATCTTTGCACGGCTTGTTGTCCCGCCTGAGGTCCTGCGATGCTTTTTAACTTTTAGTTTGAGTTTAATGTTCTGTGATTGGTCGGGTGCCTTTATGGAGGGAAATAAACAAACCAACCAAGCAGACGTTATTCTTTGTGCTACTTGACGTGTGATTGGAGGATGAAAACCGTGGATATAAAACGTTCATATTTGTTGGATAAGAAGACTTTTGATAAAAAACAAGATTTTTAGTTTAAAGGAAGAATTTGCGATTTTTTGATCCAGCAGATGTCGCCTTTGATCAACAGATTAAAAAAAGACTTTCTGTTTGGCCACGCCCCCTCCATACTGAAGCCTCCGCTCTCCTCCTGAGACACACCTCCCTCCTCTCTACGCTCGCATTTGCAAACGCAATCAGCGCTCAAAATTGTCCTTGATTCAAGTTGCTATCACCTGTGTGTCCCGCATCGTTGTGATAGCATGCTAACGTTAGCGATCTTTAGTTAGCTCGTTAGCTTCACGTAAACTGACACAGAATGATGTAAAAACTCTTCATCCAAATAATCAGTGAGTATGTTCTTCTTCTTCTTCTGGGCTAAAACAGCTTTTATACACAAGGAGGAGGAGCCACGTAAACACAGCTCTGACAACAACACAGGCAGCAGGACTCCAGCTTCTCCCTCACTGCAGACAGTCAGGACTCACACACACATTCACACAGAACACACACTGGATTAATTATTTATTTTTGAAGAACATGTCACGCTTTCTTCCTTAAAGACTGAAGCTGTGATAAACTGCCAACTGTGCTGGGGGGCGGGGCCTCAAAGCCCTGCCTACCTTCTCTGGTCCAATCAAATCCAGAGCATTCAGGAGCAGAATCTAAAGTTAGAAGGAGGACATGCTGGCTGCATGTTTCCTTCATGATCACTTTCTCTACAAAGCTCACTGATTGGTCCTTTAACATCTGTTTAAATATGTTTATTTAATGCAGCACACAACTGACTTCGGCTGGATTAATAAAACCGATATGTGGATTTAAAGTTGTAAGATGTCATGACAAAGTGACGGGTGATCCTAATAAACAAAACTGAAACTACATCACAATAAGATCTGAAGCCATCCTGTTTTGAACACCTGCTGATGGTTGGTACTTTACATCCTCCTCACAGAGCAGCATCAGCTGTCCCCTCAGTCTGGTCACGTTTAACTGAGACACGTCCAGACACACGGGGGGAGAGGATGGAGGCTTTTACACTCAGCACACAGCCTGCAGTATTTTTACATTCATGTCATAAAATCATGGATTAAACAGCTGATTTCTTCAGCACACATTTTGCTGTTTAGTCCTGCGGAGGGATGCAGATGAAGAAGAGGATGATTTATTCAGCAGTGACAGCAGCTGAGAGCAGCACTGAATGGTGAAACATAAAAGGAAGGATGCACACATCAACAGCAGTGAAGATGAGTGAAAAACATAAATCAAAGATGAGAACGTGTCATTCTCTCAGTACACAGCAGCAGGCGTTCAGCAGTGTCCACATACCGAGCAGCACGGAGAAAATCGTGGCAATCAGAAGCCAGTTCCTCCTCAGCAAGCCTTTGAAATTCATGCCTCGTCGCTCTTTGTTACCCATCATGTCCATGTAATTCTCTTTCTCCTAAAAAAAAAAAAGAGGGTAGAAACAATAGCAAAGGGCCCCCGTAGAGACACAAAGGAGTCGTGCAGCGGTCAGAGTGTCAGGAGCAGACGACGCAGAGGAAGAGGAGGATGGAGGAGCTTCAGAGAGCCGAGGATGCAGCCGTCAGACGCTGCTGAAGGCAGGCAGAGTGTGAGGGAGAGAGAGAGTGTGTGTCTGTGTGTGTGTGTGTGTGCAGGAGACGAACGGAGGAGGGGGGGGGAGTCTCCTCCTCCCTCCTCCACCACCACCCTTCCCCCACAACAAGGTGTCGCTGACATTTCCTCATTTTTTAACACTGACTGCAGCATGTGTGGTTGGCAGGTGCAAGGGTCGAAGTAAAGGATGATTCCAACATGTTTTTAATTTGAAGTCTCAACATCTGTTTCAGCATCAGCTTCCAGTGTTTTCAGATCAGGCCGACTACCTGCACGCTTTGCTGAGTCATGCTTATTTGTTTGTAGTTGAAGTTAGAAAACCAAACCAACATGAAAGAAATCTATTAAAATAAAGTGAGTGAGCGAACGACAAAACCAGACATTAAGAATGTGCAGACGGTCTACGGTCAGTGATTATATCTCACATCAGGACTTTCTCCAGAGACAACAAGCCGGAGGAGAAACTCTGTGTGTGCGTTCACACACGCAGCTCAGCCTGAGAACTTCAGGAGTTTTGTGCATGTGTGAATGTACTAATTGTTCTTCTTTTCTTCTGACATTTTTAGAGGATGTTTATGAGTCTACGTCATTGTCTTTGTTATATATAGTTAATTGGTGTTTCCCTACACCTGGAGATCAAAAATACACCTGTTGGACTATTAAAAATCCTGGTTTCAGACCTTTTACTCATGTTGACACGTGCTTTATAAATACATGTATTGGTAAGATTATTTTTTAGAAATAAAACAGGTCTGCTGTGGACTCTCAGAGAAGATTAAAAAACGTTTAAGTTATATTTGTACAATATTTTGTACCTTTTATAAATTTGCTCGTTGTAGCAGAAAATGTGAAGAAGGTGCCCTCGTGGTCCCTGAGGGGTTAGTGCTGTTTCCTCACATCGAGAAGGTTCCTGGTTCAAATCCCCCTTCTCACAGGAGCCTCTCTGTGTGGAGTTTGCATGATCTCTCTGGGTGTACTCCAGCTTCCTCCCACAGTCTAAAGACCCCTGGTCAGGAACTTTCAAGGGCCCCTCTGGGAATCTCATATCAGTAGAGAGTAGTGTGTGATCTGACCTGGTGTTTTTTGCTGTTGGCCCCTTTACAGATCTAAGGCCCCTGGGCAATGGCCCGGATGCCCTGATGGTTTATCTGACCATTGCCTGAAGTGACCAGTTCACCATTATCCTGTTCTCGCAGCACCTGTGCTCACAGGTTTGTGTCTCTGCTGCCATCTACTGGATCAACCTGGTACCAGCGTCTGTGACAGACGATCCCTCATACGTCTCTTTTCACTCGACCAGAGGTCATTACACTTGGATGATAATCTTCGTTTTACACCCTCTGCTCAACTTGAGTTATATTAAAGAATTATTATAAAGATTTAAACCTGCGTCCTGTTTTTAACAAATGTAATTGTAAATAACCCAAAGGTGTAAAAACATTTAAAATCACAGCCACAGACAGATTCAGCCAACAACTGCAAGTGTTTCAGATAGTCTGAAACAGAATCTTTTAAAGTATAACTCTTAAAAAGTGATCAGGCTCGAGTGTTAAGTGTGACAACATATAATAGATTGAAAAGCTCAGGTGCTGTCTCTCTCTTCTGAAACACACTAATCTGATCACTTATCGACTCCAGCAAAATAAGCTTACATTCATTTTTGACTAGTTGGAATGCTTAAGTTAAATCATGGTGAATATTTTATTCGTATTCTTAGCTCTTATATTTTGTACATTTTTAGTGCTTTTCTACTTTGTATTCCATATTATATTGTTTTGTTACTAACACTGTGTGTTTGATGTCCTGCTGCTTTAATGCTTCAATTTCTCAGCTCAGGATCAATAAAGTACATCCATCTCCATTTACAAAAACCGAGCTCGCAGGAACTGGTTAGGTTCTGGTTAAGTGGTTTTGACTGTTTAGTTTAGTTGGAGATATTTTTATTCTTTGATCTTTCAAAGATTCAACATCAGAATGGACAAACTATTAACACACATTTGAATCAAGCAGCGACCTCCTATTTTGAAAAATGAAGTCGATGTTGAAGTGTTAAAATCCTGCAGTTCCTGGAGTGTCCACTAGAGGCTGGCTGCAGCCTCTATGGACTTTTGGCAAACAATTTGGTAAACAAACGTTAAGATTTCATATTTTTTCTTTTAACCTTAATGGGCTTATTATTGTTAATTATTCTAATAATATTATAACAATGTAATATGATAGTGTAATACATTTGATCCCTCTTATCTGTTAACATTTTTAAAGTTGCGTTTAAGTTTACATTTATAGTGTGTGCTTTTATTCTGAAACTCTGAGCGGTGGTGTGTGGTAGTTGTAGTTCTTTGACGACGCGGAAGTTGTCGGAGCTGCAGGAGGCTGCCTGTTTGAGATAATCTCTGACAGTGTCGATAACACACTGCTGTGCTCTTCGTTGCCTCCTCTGCTGCTCTGAAGTAAGTTATTTAAATATAAAGAGGTTAAATCAACTGTTTTATTCAGTAACGGCCGTTAGTTAGCATGACGAAGCTAGCTGCTAACGTAGCAGAGCCCAAACAACACTGTGTCAGTGTTGTTTGGTCAAAGTGTCAAACTAGCTAACTTTGACTGCCTGTCAAATGTTCAATCTTTAATCTTTTACACTCACTTGTGTTGTTGTTATATTAAATCTCCGATATTCAGTAAAGTCTTTAAGGCTGTCGCTGTCCGTAATGTCTCCGTATTTAACCGTTAAAGTACGTAAATGTTGAAGTTTAAGCAGGTTAGCTTAATGCTAACATGACGTCACAACATCAGGCCATGTCAGATTAAAAACTCAGATTTAGAAATTAAAGCTCGTTTGGAGGATTATCCCAACTGCTTTCTCTACAGAAATGTTTTAATATTTAATCAGTTTTATTAGAATAAACATACTCGGGTCCAGGATAGTATTTTTATTAAGTATAGACACTGTATACTAAACAATATATGTCCATAATGAATGTATAAATAAAGCTATGGGCTGATTTATTAAAAATGCCTTTACCTATAAGGATTGTCATTTTCTGTAATTCAACCAAACAAAAATCCTGACTGTTTAAAACTACAACATGTCTGCTTAAAGTGAGAGATGTTGTTTATTGTGAAATGTTTGAAAACACCAACAACAATACAAATCTCAAATTTTAATATTCTACTTTTTATGTGACATTCAGTCACAAACTAAACAAATATGAACATTAAATAACCCATTACACATTAAATGTGATTTATAATCATGTTATTTACAGTGAATAGATCATAATCAAGATACGATGTAGGATTATTTCCTCTCTTTTCCTGCACTCAGCATGTCAAACTAAATCAAAGCTGCCGTTCGCTGTGTGTGTGTGTGTGTGTGTGTGTGTGTGTGTGTGTGTGTGTGTGTGTGTGTGTAGGTTATATCACAGCGTATGTCAGAACTATAGAATGACTTTGTACTTTGCAGCCAAGCTTCAGCCTGCCCAGTATGTAGATATTCAGGATGTGTTTCCCCTCCTGCCAAGTGCTCCTTTATCACCGCTTCACCTTTCACACAGATAACGCCTCTCGAGGACACAGATTTCACCCTGTCTTCTGACTTCTCTTTGTGAAAGTCTAAAGCACTTTCTTCCAAATGCTAAGCTGCATGTTTTTGTGTTAAATGTGTTTTGACAGATTGCTTAAGAGTCTGTCGTTATGCAAGGTTTGGAAAACGTGGACCAATGGTTCACTAACCCTCAGGCAGGCAGCCCACGTGGACTGCCACCATAAAAGTTTATCTATTTCATCACTGACTGTGGATGGACTCCAGATTGTAATCCCAGCCTTTTTTTTTTTTTTTTTAAACCGATGTAAACAGACACTGCTGTTCATGTGCATATCATTTTTTCACCATTATTAATCATTAAGAGTACCGGTTTGTCCATGTCAAGAGAAGCACAAAAAACGAACTAAAATAATAATGAACAATGAATAGGCCGTATGAAGTAACAGAACATGTGCATTCAGTGTTCAAATAATCCTTAATCCTGTTTATAATCTTCATTGCTTTTAACGTAATCTTGTTTAAAGTGACTCGAGCTCGTAGTCCGAGGAGGGAACAATAACTTTAAAAGCACTTTGAGGTTGGACACACATGATTGGTCCATGTGACTGAAGCTTGTATCTTGTAGTGCTCAGTGGATAAAAGAAGCGGGTTGTGTGATAAGGTTTTATGAGAAAACGTAAAACATCATTACTTCAAGAAAACAAACCGGCTTGGGCTCGCTGATGAATAAGAAGCAGTGGTGTGTGAAAACATCTGAACCTAAACAAATGTTCAGACGGCGAGCCTTCAAGCGAGACGAGGAATATCATCATCATTGGTTATTGAGCAAACATTGCTTGGATCACTTTTTGTCTTGAACCATGTCACAACCTCCTTAACCAAAATAATTACCCAGAGCTCGACCGATTAACCGGCATGACGATAATATCAGCTGATATTTTTATGTCCTGTGACTCGTTTTGATCTCAAAGTAAAGGTAATATTACAGATTTATTCACCTGTCAAACAGCAATCTCTGTCACCAGCAGAGGGCGCTGTGTGCAAACATCAGTCTGCAGAGCGGTGATCACGTTCATGCGTCGAGTGACCATCTTTTCTTCATTATAAATCTTTTATACAAGTGTATGATAATTGTATTTAAGGGATCAACACAATAAATGAATTTAAATCCATATAGGATTGAATATCGATCAAAGAAATATATTGGTGTTATTTATTTATTCTCCAAAAGTCCCATTTCATCAGGACCTATATTAACCCCAAAGACTCAGAACACTGAGGTTGAAGACATGTAGAGACGTCGCACAGATTGAAATGTTTGAACCAAAAGCTTTTTTCTTCATTTCCCTGAAAACACTCAAAAGATACAGAATAAACAAAAGGAAATGGACCTCTGCCTTAAAGAATAAAGTATGAGAGGATGAAACACAATCAGCTCCTCCCTCTAAAGAATCCCTACGTAAGAAAACAGCTAAAACAGCTTTTCATTTTGTTTCTATTATTTATATATAAAGAGGAGAGGACCCACTATAGATCCCTGTGGGACGCCGTTTTGTTTATTTTTAAAAGGTAAAAAAAAAATCATCAACTTGGACGTTTGAAATCTTCAAGTAGTTGTCAAACCTTTCAGCAGTTGTTGAGGACTACCTTTATTAAAACAAGCTTACATATGGTCTCCTTTCTTCCAGATTAGATCCGACACATAAAGGAGGATGTCTGCGACTGTGAAGAATCCTTTTCAACATATCGTTGAGCATCTGGACCCAGATGAACCAGATCAGAAGTTTTACAATCTCTCCAAACTTGGAGACCCCAGATATGGTGAGAATCTGTTTTGAGTAGCTCGAGGTCGAGTGGCGTTCACTAAATATATATTCTGTCTTTAGACCGTCTGCCCTTCTCCATCCGCGTCCTCCTGGAGTCTGCCGTCAGGAACTGCGATGAGTTTCTGGTGAAGAGCTCAGACGTGGAAAGCATCCTCAACTGGAAGGAGACTCAGACTCGGACTGTGGAGGTCCCATTCAGACCGGCCCGCGTCATCCTGCAGGACTTCACGTATGTTGATGACGCATTTATTTAATGACAGACGTGGCGTCTGCAGTTTGACAAATCCCCTCTTTCACTGACAGAACAGCACACACACAAGGACAGGAATCAATTTGTACACATAAAGTTCAAACTCGTGGAGTGTTTAATCTTCTGAATGTTTCCTGGATCTGAAACCCCGAGGGCGGCCTCGTCGAAGAACGAACACAGGGAACAGAAAGCTCTGTCGTCACCCGTAGACGTTCAGATTCCAGCCTCAGTGTGTGCTGGAGACGTGTGGATACACTCGTGTTGTATCTGTGCTCAGATTTCCCTCACAGTGGACTCAAGCATCGTGTCGATTCATGGGAGATTCACATAAAAAAAAAAAAAAAGGTTTTTTATCCCATGAATAAGGAATTTACTCTGACCAATCAGAGAGCTGCTCTCTTCCTGTGTGATCATGAAGGAAACCTGCTGTGTTGAAGCTTCTCTGACAACAATGCAGCAGCCAGTATGTCCTCCTTCTAACTTTAGATTCTGCTCCTGAATGCTCTGGATCTGATTGGACCAGAGAAAGTAGGCGGGGCTTTGAAGATGTATCGCCTGTTTCATGGCTGCAGACTGAAGATAGTAGAGAAGTTCCCTCCCTCGTACGAAATGAGTCATTTAATCCACAGTGTAATAATTAGACTCTCTTCGCAGTGGCGTCCCCGCTGTCGTGGACTTTGCCGCCATGCGTGATGCGGTGATGAAACTCGGCGGCGACCCGGAGAAGATTAATCCTGTTTGTCCAGCTGACCTGGTCATCGATCACTCCATCCAGGTGGACTTCAACAGGAAGTAAGAGCACGTCCACAGACGGCCTGAACGTCTCACTTTGCTGTGTGTGATTCTCTGCTCTCAAACAAACTCGCTCCCTTTTTTTTTTTTTTCATCCTTCAGGTCGGACAGCGTTCAGAAAAACCAGGACTTGGAGTTTGACCGGAACAAAGAGAGATTTCAGTTTTTAAAGGTGAGAAGTGTGAACAGACCCAGAGTGTGAGATTTGATGTCGTGTTGAATAAATACGGATGTGTTGACCCTCGTCTGTCCTCCTCAGTGGGGCTCGAAGGCCTTCAGGAACATGCGAATCATTCCTCCGGGATCAGGAATCGTTCATCAGGTCAACCTGGAGTACTTGGCTCGAGTGGTGTTCAAATACGAAGGCTTCTTCTACCCTGACAGCCTGGTGGGCACCGACTCCCACACCACCATGATCGACGGACTGGGAGTGCTGGGATGGGGTAAGAACAACAAAGTCTGTGTGATTGTGATTCCGCGTGCGGCTGTGAGGGATCTCATGGAAGCTCGATCCTTCAGGCGTGGGCGGAATCGAGGCGGAGGCCGTGATGTTGGGTCAGCCTATCAGTATGGTGCTTCCTGAAGTGGTGGGATACAAGCTGAGCGGGACCCCCGACACGTTCATCACCTCCACTGACATCGTGCTCACCGTCACCAAGGTAGCGACAGTCAGATCTGCAGATGGAGACGTTTGAATGTGTGCAGGAAACGTTTGACCCCCCGCCCCCCCCGCTCTCCTCACAGCACCTCCGTCAGGTCGGCGTGGTGGGAAAGTTCGTGGAGTTCTTCGGCCCCGGCGTCGCTCAGCTGTCCATCGCCGACCGAGCCACCATCGCCAACATGTGTCCGGAGTACGGAGCCACCGCGGCTTTCTTCCCCGTGGACGACGTCAGCATTCAGTACCTGGAGCAGACGGGTGAGCGCACACGTGTCCACAGCTGCGTCTCTCACATGAACATCAGCGGATTCTTACTGAAGGTCATGTTTGTGTTCGGTCTTCAGGGCGAGAGGCGGAGAAGCTGGCGTACGTCACAAAGTACCTGAAGGCGGTGTCGATGTTCAGAGACTACAACGACGTCTCTCAGGATCCAGATTTCACTCAGGTCACTTTTTGCTAACAGCTCTGAGCGCCACCTCGTTCAGCCCAGGCTAAACTCTGTTAACCAATCAGATCCATTTCATGGACATTTGTGCAGTTTTCACTTCAGACGGTCCAACGCATGATGTTTTTAACAATCGTCTCATAACAGCTGCACGACCTCCCATTGGCTCCCGAACCACCGAGAGCTGCAGCTATCGAATATTAGCGTCAGGTAAATTAAAAATACAGGCCAAACATGTTTTAATGGCTGAAATAACAAACAGTGTTTCGTGTAGCCGACACATCTGTTACAGTACATTTAATAGAGAAAGCATCATGTTCTGTTGAATCAATCACAGAATCAATCATTATGTCAGATCAGGAGATTGAGAAACTTTAAATATATTTTTGCTTCCTCGATGAATTTTTGTAATTAAGTTATTGGAGGAATGGTTTCAGCTCTAGAACCACCAGTTGGTCAGGCCAATGAAACGTCTCGTCCTTCAGACAAACATGGCGGTTGTTTCGGTGAATCATCAGAGCAGGGCGTTGACTTATTTTCTCCGTTATTCAGCAGCGACTTGAAGCAAGAGACAGAAAAACACCAAACAAGCTCAGGTCCTTTTTATTTACATGTGAACGTGTCCGTCTCTCTCAGGTTGTGGAGCTGGATCTGAGCGCCGTGGTTCCCTGCTGCAGCGGTCCCAAACGACCCCAGGACCGAATCCCCGTGTCCGACATGAAGACTGATTTTGAATCCTGCCTGGCAGCGAAGGTAGGAGCGAGCGCCCGTGTCCTGCGCATCATCACGCATCACGTTAGCGACGTCAGAGTCTGACGCGTTCTTTCTCTCTGTGACGGCGTTCAGACGGGTTTCAAAGGTTTCCAGGTGTCTCCTGAACGCCACAGCTCGTCCGTCCCCTTCCACTTCAACGACAAAGAGTTCACCTTGAGTCACGGCTCGGTGGTCATCGCCGCCATCACCAGCTGCACCAACACCAGCAACCCGTCCGTCATGCTGGGAGCAGGTGAGTGGGTTACACCTCAGAGAGAGAGAGTGATGCATGATGGGTATTTAAGCCGCGTGCTCTTCCTCCAGGACTTCTTGCGAAGAAGGCGGTGGAGTGCGGCTTGAGCGTGAAGCCGTACATCAAGACCAGCCTGTCGCCGGGCAGTGGAGTCGTCACGTACTACCTGAAGGAGAGCGGCGTCATGGACTACCTCTCCAGACTGGGGTGAGCTGCTGCTCATCAGGACGCACAGCAGGGGGCGCTGTTCTTTCCCTCGTGGTTACAGCTTGTTTTATCTTTGAATATTCAACGTCCTGATAATCATGTGACACAGATTCAATATCTGATGATCATAAACGCAGATTCCTGCCTCCTCCCTTGTTCCTTTCCTCTGCTCTGTGCCTTAAAGCAGGAAGTGAGGAGACGAGGCGCTCTCGTTTACAAACTCTGATAGAAGCTCAAAGGCGACCCCTGCTGGTCTCTACTTGTTACTACACCTGAGTGAACTCAGATTTTTATTTCACCCGTCCCTGAAGTTCCTTTTTAAAGAGGATGCAAACATGTGACGTCTCCTGGTTGTTTCCTGCACTGCACGCCTCCGCTCGTGGTGACATCACCATGATTATACTGCATGTGCTGCAGCACGCACTGAAAGCATGAAACGGTTAATCGCTGCCTCGGAAACTAGCGCGAAAACTACAAATATATTCTGCAGCCTCGATTTGACTTCATCGTTTGGACTCGGCTTCTCTCAGCTGTAGATTTAAAGCGACCTCGGCGAGTCGTGTCCGTCGAGCAGTCATAACGTCAACAATGTTCTCCTGTGTGTTTCCTGTCAGCTTCGAGGTGGTCGGCTACGGCTGCATGACGTGTATAGGAAACAGCGGGCCGCTCCCAGAGCCGGTGGTGGAGGCGATAACACAGGTACCAGCAGCAGCTCTTCTTCCTTCCTCGTTCGTAACCCGAGGAGCTGAAGTCAGGACGTTCCTTTCTCGTGTTTCAGGGCGATCTGGTCGCGGCAGGAATCCTCTCAGGAAACAGAAACTTTGAAGGCAGAGTTCATCCAAACACCAGAGCAAACTACCTGGCGTCTCCGCCGCTCGTCATCGCCTACGCCATCGCCGGCACCGTCAGGATAGACTTTGACAAAGAGCCCATTGGTGAGAAGTGAGAGTGAATGTGTCCGAACATGAACCAGCACAGACGATTAAAGCTGAAAAGATGCAGGATCATGAAGTACTCCTACATGACCACTAGGGGGGGTGAAGTACTCCTACATGACCACTAGGGGGGGGTGAAGTACTCCTACATGACCACTAGGGGGGTGAAGTACTCCTACATGACCACTAGGGGGGGTGACGTACTCCTACATGACCACTGGGGGGGGGGGGGGGGGGGTGAAGTACTCCTACATGACCACTGGGGGGGGGGGTGAAGTACTCCTACATGACCACTAGAGGGGGGGGTGAAGTACTCCTACATGACCACTAGGGGGGGTTAAGTACTCCTACATGACCACTAGGGGGGGTGAAGTACTCCTACATGACCACTAGGGGGGTGAAGTACTCCTACATGACCACTAGGGGGGGTGAAGTACTCCTACATGACCACTAGGGGGGGTGAAGTACTCCTACATGACCACTAGGGGGGGTGAAGTACTCCTACATGACCACTAGGGGGGGTGAAGTACTCCTACATGACCACTAGAGGGGGGGGTGAAGTACTCCTACATGACCACTAGGGGGGGTGAAGTACTCCTACATGACCACTAGGGGGGGGTGAAGTACTCCTACATGACCACTAGGGGGGGTGAAGTACTCCTACATGACCACTAGGGGGGGTAACGAAGCACTGAACCGTCTCAGACTTTAATGGAGTCGGTTCTGCAGAAGTCCAAAATGAGTTATGGGCCTGGAGCGTCACGCCGAGGTCGTCCATGTGACGGCAGCAGTGTCTCGTGGTGTTGACATTTAACACGCACACACACACACACACACACACACACACACACACACTCTGCATGTGACTCTGAGCGTGACCACGTCAGACTTTTATTTTGAATTAGTCGAGGAAAAGGAAACACAGCTTGTTTTTCTTTTTTATCAAACGACAGAAAAGTAGAAAGTATGAGGCGCCTCAGGTCACATGATCGGCGCCTCAGGTCACATGATCGGCGCCTCAGGTCACATGATCGGCGCCTCAGGTCACATGATCGACGCCTCAGGTCACATGATCGGCCCTGATTGATTCATCCTCTCGTTCTCTTGTTTCCTCTGAAGCCGTGAACTCTGAGGGTCGAGAGGTCTTCCTGAGGGACATCTGGCCCACGCGGGAGGAGATCCAGGCGGTGGAGAGGACGTTCGTCATCCCGTCCATGTTTAAAGAAGTCTACGAGAAGATCGAGGTGAGCGGCGGTCCGACGTGCAGACGGCGTGTTCCTGCAGAGTCGTCTGGTTCTGACTCTGTTTGTTCTGTTGTGGCAGAAAGTGAACGAACGCTGGAACGCTCTGATCGCTCCGTCTGATAAACTCTACACCTGGGACTCCAAATCCACCTACATCAAGTCTCCGCCTTTCTTTGATGGTTTGGTAAAAAATCTAATTTCATCTTTAATTGAATCTAAATCCAGATTTGCACTTTCAGGACGTGTGACGGAGCTCTGTTTGTGTTTCAGACCATGCAGCTCCATCCTCCTAAATCCATCCAGGACGCCTTCGTGCTGCTGAACCTGGGCGACTCCGTCACCACCGACCACATCTCTCCTGCAGGAAACATCGCCAGGAACAGCGCTGCAGCGCGCCACCTCACCAGCAGAGGGTGCTAACACCTTTTTTATACATGAAGATTTTCTCTCTCAGTTGATTCAGAATAAATGAGATAACATGGAGTGTTTCCACGCGTGCTTTGTGCTTCATCGTTGTCTCGTTTTGACAGTTTGACCCCTCGGGACTACAACTCGTACGGCTCACGGCGAGGAAACGACGCCGTCATGGCCAGAGGGACGTTTGCAAACATCCGCTTGTTCAACAAGTTCCTCAACAAGCAGGCGCCTCAAACCATCCACCTGCCCACCGGAGACACGGTGAGCTCACAGCACCGCTCTCCTCCTGATATTCACGCTCCGTGCAGAGCGCTAACCACGCCTCCGTCTTTGTTGCAGCTGGATGTGTTCGACGCTGCGGAGCGGTACCAGCAGTCCGGCGTCCCTCTGCTGGTTCTTGCGGGGAAAGAGTACGGCTCGGGCAGCTCCAGAGACTGGGCTGCAAAGGGTCCGTTTCTCCTGGTGAGGAGACTCTTCTTCAGCGTGTTTGATTGTTTCTTCTTCTGTGGTGTTTTCCTCTCGATGAACGTCGTCTGCTGAGACTCTTCTCCTCCCTCTGATGAGGAGATGTTTCCTGCTCCGCTCTTTCCCCGACTTCAAACACTTTAGGTTTACAGCTCCTGCTTTTCAGGACATGCAGCGTCTCAGCATCATGCACTTTTAATGTCCTCTATTCATCTCACAAACGGAGAAATGTGCAGCAGCATAGCAGAAGAAAAATGCAAAATTAAATTACATAAAAATATAAAATGTAGCAAAAAAAAAAAAACATGCATAAAAAAACTTAAAGAGCATATTGCAGGTTAACATTTTTCATTATATGTTCAACACAAAAGGGCTCTAATTTAGAGGAGGAAGTGAAAGAATCACGCAGTGCAAAATTAAATTAGATTAAAAAATATATATATATATATATTTTAAAAAAAGCATTAAAAAATAGTTAAAAAGAGCCAGTAACTCAAAGTTAAAAGGATCCTATCGGCCTCCTCCACAGAAACACAAACTCTCAATGATTCACGACCGACCTGCGACCGTTTGGAGCGTGTAATCGCCACATCTCCTCCTCGGCTGTCGCATCAGAGAGGGTCAAAGGTCAGGAAAAGTTGGAGACTGACAAACGTTTGTTGCTCGCAGGGTATCAAGGCTGTGATCGCAGAGAGCTACGAGCGGATCCATCGCAGTAACCTGGTGGGGATGGGAGTCATTCCTCTGGAGTATCTCGCCGGAGACACCGCCGACAGCCTGGGACTGACGGGACGAGAGCGCTACACCATCAACATGCCCGAGACGCTAACGCCGCGCATGCTCGTCGACGTCAAGGTGCCTTACTCACGCTGTTCAAGCACTGTTTTTAAATCTGCTGCCGATATGACGCCTGAAGGTTTGTGTGTGTGTTCCTGTGTGTGTGTGTGTGTTCCTGTGTGTGTGTGTGTGTTCCTGTGTGTGTGTGTGTGTTCCTGTGTGTGTGTGTGTGTTCCTGTGTGTGTGTGTTCCTGTGTGTGTGTGTGTGTGTTCCTGTGTGTTCCTGTGTGTGTGTGTTCCTGTGTGTGTGTGTGTGTGTGTGTGTGTGTGTGTGTGTGTGTGTGTGTGTGTGTGTGTGTGTGTGTGTGTGTGTGTGTGTGTTCCTGTGTGTTCCTGTGTGTGTGTGTGTGTGTGTGTGTGTGTGTGTGTGTGTGTGTGTGTGTGTGTGTGTTCCTGTGTGTTCCTGTGTGTGTGTGTGTGTGTGTGTGTGTGTGTGTTCCTGTGTGTGTGTGTGTGTGTGTGTGTGTGTGTGTGTTCCTGTGTGTGTGTGTGTGTGTGTGTGTGTGTGTGTTCCTGTGTGTGTGTGTGTGTGTGTGTGTGTGTGTGTGTGTGTGTGTGTGTGTGTGTGTGTGTGTGTGTTCCTGTGTGTGTGTGTTCCTGTGTGTGTGTGTGTGTGTGTGTGTGTGTGTGTGTGTGTGTGTGTGTGTGTGTGTGTGTGTGTGTGTGTGTGTTCCTGTGTGTGTGTGTTCCTGTGTGTGTGTGTGTGTGTGTGTGTGTGTGTGTGTGTGTGTGTGTGTGTGTTCCTGTGTGTGTGTGTGTGTGTGTGTGTGTGTGTGTGTGTGTGTTCCTGTGTGTGTGTGTGTGTGTGTGTGTGTGTGTGTGTTCCTGTGTGTGTGTGTGTTCCTGTGTGTGTGTGTGTGTGTGTGTGTGTGTGTGTGTGTGTGTGTTCCTGTGTGTGTGTGTGTGTGTGTTCCTGTGTGTGTGTGTGTGTGTGTTCCTGTGTGTGTGTGTTCCTGTGTGTGTGTGTGTGTGTGTGTGTTCCTGTGTGTGTGTTCCTGTGTGTGTGTGTGTGTGTGTGTGTGTGTGTGTGTGTGTGTGTGTGTGTGTGTGTGTGTGTGTGTGTGTGTGTGTGTGTGTTCCTGTGTGTGTGTGTGTGTTCCTGTGTGTGTGTGTTCCTGTGTGTGTGTGTGTGTGTGTGTGTGTGTGTGTTCCTGTGTGTGTGTGTTCCTGTGTGTGTGTGTTCCTGTGTGTGTGTGTGTTCCTGTGTGTGTGTGTTCCTGTGTGTGTGTGTTCCTGTGTGTGTGTGTGTTCCTGTGTGTGTGTGTGTGTGTGTGTTCCTGTGTGTGTGTGTGTGTGTGTGTGTGTGTGTGTTCCTGTGTTCCTGTGTGTGTGTGTGTGTGTGTGTGTGTGTGTGTGTGTGTGTGTTCCTGTGTGTGTGTGTGTGTGTGTGTTCCTGTGTGTGTGTGTGTGTTCCTGTGTTCCTGTGTGTGTGTGCTCTCACAGCTCGACACGGGGAAAACATTCCAGGTGACCATGAGGTTCGACACGGACGTGGAGCTGGCGTATTTCCACCACGGAGGAATCCTCAACTACATGATCCGAAAGATGTCCGAAAACTAAAGCCAACAAACGTGCCGGAGAGTCCAAACGTGGCCGAGTCGCAGTTTGGACCTCGTGTAACCGTTAACGAAGAAATAATCAAACCGAGCAGAGAGACGTTCTAAGCTGGATGACTTAATTTACTGTTTTCACTGAGAACGCTGCTACTTCCTGTGACCACACGGCAGACTGAAACGTGAGAGGCGAGTGAGACGACAAATCGACTTGTGATCCAGTTTTTAAGTCGTTAAAAAAATCCAATCCACGTCCAGCTGGGGGGAAAGTGTAGTTATGCATCGAGCCGCCATAGATGGGACTCCAGCGCCCCCTGCAGGGACACACAGGGAGCCACACTCAGACTTCTTCTCTTCATATTTAGTCTCTGGTACAGCCAAAAAAATGTTTTCCTCATGCAATTTCTTTTAAATGTTCGTAGTAATACTAATTGAATCGTGATGTGCCCTGAGGATTTCATGAACACTCTTCTTCTTCTTCTTCGCTGCTCGTCTCCTCGTCTTCAACAAAGATCAGAGTGAAACAAACAAACCCGCCCCTCCAAAAATGCTAATAGCTCCAGCTAACAGAGAAGCTTCAACACAGCAGGTTTCCTTCATCACACAGGAAGATCATTTTTAAGTCATAAATAAAAGATCACCAGAACGTTTGAGTCTCTCTTGCCTCTTTGGACAAGAGAACTGAATCTATAGAAGATGTATAAATATATGTACTTAATATATAACGTTTATAATGTCAGTCAAAGATGAAAGGTAGATGACGCTCGCTTGTTTCATGCTGACTTTAGAATCATTCCTCCGCTCGATGAACGTTCACACATTCCACTCTTTGTTTTAGTCGTCTTTTTGTCTCCGTGTCACATTAACGCTAAGCGCTGCCTTACTGTGTCCGTGCCATCGTCTTCTGCTTTGTGTCGTTCAGCGTTGATTGTCAGATTGTGAATAACGACCCGATCATGTTCGTGTGAATCGTGCATTAAGCCATACGTGACTGACACTTCAATAAAATGTGATTCTGTTCTTGCCAACAGTTTTACCTTCATTACTGTTTCTTCATCTTTGGTTTGTTTTATTTATTTATTTATATATTTACATGCTTTATATGTACACATACATGTACACGCATACATATGTACATATATACGTACACATTTACAAACATGTACACACAGCCTATTTCTGCCAATAATATTGATTGTTGATCAGTCATGCACCTATTATAAACTCCTTGTGGCACTGGCAGTGTTGTTTACATTATCCTATTATCAGCCTGCCATGTGTTTATATATATGTAATTTATAAAGACATGGGCTACGTTCCAGTTGTCTTATTTGCAGTGTCCTCGGTCCTCAGTCGAACCGGAAGGAATGAAAACCAGCGTACATGCCTATGTCATGTAAATGAAAAAAAAACGACATGCATACCTATGTCGAAAATTGGAAAAAACGACATACATACCTATGTCATGAAAAGTTGGAAAAACGACATACATACCTGTGTCGTAAATTGGAAAAAAAACAGCATACATACCTATGTTGAAAAATGGAAAAATGACATACATACCTATGTCGAAAAATGAAAAAAACGACATACATACCTATGTCGAAAAATGAAAAAAAAAAAACATACATACCTATGTCGACAAATTGGAAAAAAACGGCATACATACCGACGACTAACCACAAACAATGTGACAGAAAAACAAAACATGAAGATATCGTTTATCTTCACCAAGCTCCAACAGTTATGGTCCATTTTCAGTGTGCAAGTTAATCAAAAGGAAATAAATATTTTACATCATCTAAATTTTTTCTGTTCATCATCCCTCCCTTTGAATGTCTGATGATGAGGAGGATGATGAAGGTCTGATCCCTCAGACTGTTTGAATGTCTGATGATGATGATGATGATGAAGGTCTGATCCCTCACACTGTTTGAATGTCTGATGATGATGATGATGATGAAGGTCTGATCCCTCAGACTGTTTGAATGTCTGATGATGATGAGGATGATGAAGGTCTGATCCCTCAGACTGTTTGAATGTCTGATGATGATGAGGATGACAGTTTGATGAAGAGGGAGTACGTTTAACATTCACACTTATTTATCTTCTGAACGTTTCATCATTTAGATTCTAATCAATCATTTTCAGTATCCTGACACATAAATATCTGTGTTTATAAAATACAGAGTTCGTTGTCTAAATACAGGCTAGGTTCAGTCCAAATTGATTAATAATAATCAATAATTATAGACAATTCAAAATGAAATCTTTTAGTCAGAAACTGTCCTTTTGGTTTGAAACAGACTGCAGGTTGTTCTTCAGGTGTTTTTTTTATCAGGTAAAGACACGAAACACTGTAACTGTGTGTGATTAGAAATAATACAGTGTGTGTGTGTTTGATTAGAAATAATACAGTGTGTGTGTGTGTGTGTTTGATTAGAAATAATACAGTGTGTGTGTGTGTGTGTTTGATTAGAAATAATACAGTGTGTGTGTGTGTGTGTGATTAGAAATAATACAGTGTGTGTGTGTGTGTTTAATTCGAAATAATACAGTGTGTGTGTGTGTGTGTTTGATTAGAAATAATACAGTGTGTGTGTGTGTGTGTGTGTGTGTGTGTGTGTGTGTTTAATTCGAAATAATACAGTGTGTGTGTGTGTGTGTGTGTGTTTGATTAGAAATAATACAGTGTGTGTGTGTGTGTGTGTTTAATTCGAAATAATACAGTGTGTGTGTGTGTGTTTGATTAGAAATAATACAGTGTGTGTGTGTGTGTGTGTGTGTGTGTGTGTGTGTGTGTTTGATTAGAAATAATACAGTGTGTGTGTTTGATTAGAAATAATACAGTGTGTGTGTTTGATTAGAAATAATACAGTGTGTGTGTTTGATTAGAAATAATACCAAAGTTAAATTCCTTTGGCATGAGTATTTTGCTATTTGAATGGCCAGTTAAAAGATACATTTTGCTTTTTTTAATGTATTTATTTGAAGATTTATTTTTGGACGTTTTACAGCCTTTGTTGCAGAAATGTTTTGTCGTTTTTAAGCTAGCTAGCTAATTTGCTAATTACGGCTATACACATCTCTTTGACAAACGTTTCATTAGCAGGTCATGCAAACACTCCCTCCTCTTCCACTTTCTTTTTTCTCCACCTGAAGGACATGTCCTTTTTTGTGACGTTGTTTTTTTGACTCTACCTGCTCTTTGGACGTACAGTGACAGTGCGCACTTTACTGCCGACACCAGCAGCAGCACTCTGTTGACCTAAAAGTGTGTTTTTGTACAGTAATATATCTTTGATCATGTAGAAATCATCAGTCAGACTCGGACATGCAAAAAATAAAAAGTGAGATGTTTTTGTTAATTGCTCTTGAGCGCCCTCTGGTGGCCGCAGGGCCCGAAGCAAGCGCTCAGTTCGCTTTTGCCTTGAGCCAGCTCTGTGTACACGTACATATAAGTCACACATACACACATATATATGTACATATATATGTACACGCATATGTATGTACACGCATATGTATGTACATATATGTAAACACATACACATATGTACACACGTGCATATATGCAAATATATGTACATACATACTCAAATATGTACACATGTACATTATACACACATGTAAATATATGTACATATATAAATACATACAATTAAAAGTAAACTTGCATACTTTAGTAAAACATACTGTACTAATGTTTTATATAAACATGCAAAATAAAGAAATGTGAATGAAGGGAAGTAAATGAGAAGCCATGTTAATATTTCTCTGCATAATTTATTCAACAAAACTTAAAATCAATCATATAAGTGCTAATCTAAACATCAATTAAAACAACAGGATTTTTATCAGCATTAACAGGAAGACTATAATTATCTCCTCTAAAGTATGTGAGTAATACACGTCTCCTTTTTCAGCCCTGAGATTCAGTTCAAAATCCAAACACTGTTTCACATCGATCCAGAGTTTAGACGAGTTAAACGAGGATCTGTCGAGGTAGAAACATCCGTTTTAACATCGAGAACAGAATGATACAGTACTGCAGGGTCAACCCTTAAAGGGACATTTCAAAGAGCTTTAAAGTGCACCATCGTAGCATCATTATCTCATCTTTATCTCCTGTGCAAGTCGATGCATGTGCAGATGTGGTTATCACACCCTGTCTGAAATGACACACGGACCACATCAGCCATCAACATTTAAAAACAGGTGCAGGTAACTTCCTGTTTGACTTCTCGACACGACGACAAACCACAAACAACGTGACAGAAAAACAAAACATGAAGACATCGTTTATCTTCACCAAGCTCCAACAGTTATGGCCCATTTTCAGTGTGCAAGTTAATCAAAAGGAAATAAATATTCTCTGATATATAATATCTAATTTTTTTTTTTTTAATACAACAGAAGCTGCAGCTAACAGTGACTCAGCAGAAATTAAACAGCTAAAAGCTAGCAAGCTAGAAAAACAGCACATCCGTAAAATTACACAAATCTATATCTGTTCTGAATTTAATGAGTCTGTAACTGATAATATGAAGATTATTTTTCAAGGTGTGCGTGTTAGAAAAAAGCTTCATTTTTGAAATGTTTCCGATGAGCAGCATCTTCTATTCTCAGCACACAGCCGGCGCTTTTCAGCCTGGAAGAGACGCCAGGTGGACCTGACGTCAAAAAACGAACACAACATAGTGGATAAAATGCAGGTTTTGTTTTTTACACATTATTGCTTGTTAAATATAATTCCTACAGCGTGTACATATTACATGGCTGTGTGTTTATAAATGCTGAATTACGAGGTCCATCTCAGTCTTTTTAGTTCATCCCCAACGAGCCAGACGAGACAGAGAGTCTTTAAATGGTAGATAATTAATTTACATATTTCTCATAAAAATCTTTTTTTTCTGTTTATCTGGTTGAAAAAATATAGACTGTAATTCAGACTTCAAACAACACCATCATCTTGATTTAGACAAAATAAACTTTAAGGGGGGAGCAAGATTGTAAGGTCAATCTTGAGTAACATAATTTGCAATTAAGTAAAATTATTTAAGCTTATTAAAATTCTTAATATAAAATCATTTTGAGTGTTTAAAACTTTGCTCCACATGTTTTTGTTTTTCTCACATGTTCAACTTCAGCCAAATGAATCTCCCTCATATATTTGTATTATTTATTGAACATGGCCCTAATAGGCTTCCATACTAATCATGGAATGCAAGGACTGAAATATTCTTCCAGGCGGGCGGAAATTCAAGTGTTAAAAGTCACTATTATCACAACATGCAAATAGGTTAAAAAAACCTAATATTTTTTTCCCGTATGCGACTGAAATAAAAATGGAGGCTGACAGGAACGCCTTCGATATCTGCTGCCCTGACAGGTGATGTAATACTCAAAGGTAAAAGACACTACGTTTTATTCTAACCTGATCGATCTGTAAGTGCAAATCTGTCCGTGAAGGTCCTGATAATGTAGCATGACAAACATAGTGCCATATCTCTACTATCACTATCCCACACTATGGCTTTCTCTCTAAGAGACAACACAACACCAAGTGACAAAGAAAGCAGCATCCATGTTAAAGTCTGTTCACCATGCAGGTCTCCAAACTGGCCTTCAAGTCGCAGCGCTGTTGGAAAGCCAGATTTTACCATCTGTGTACACACACACACACACACACACAGTAAACTACCTGTGCAGCAGGACAATCCGGTAAGCCTTCCATAGTGATTAGAAAATATTGCATCACATTTAATCTGAATTACGGCACGTTACGCATCGTGAACATAATCTGAGAGGAACTTTTCACCATCGGTTTGGAAACCAAACATACAGCAGATGTAAGAACACAATGATAAACATGTCACATTGAAACATCACATGTGTTAGAGAGTCCTCCCCCCCCCTTCCCCCCCCCCCCCCTCACAAGGCCACCACACTTCCTGTTATGTCTGTCAAACTGCACGAGCGTTCAGGGTTAAAGGAAAGTTGTCAAATAGGTTTTTAGCAGCGATCAAAGAACAGATTCTACAGAGGACGATCGAGTATCAAACCTGAGATTAATTCATCCATTAATTAATTAACTCGATTAATCCAGAAGTGGAAGTTACCTTCATATAATCTGTTCTTCAATCGTAGAATTCAGATTTATTTCTCTTCTTCACCAAGAGTATGATTTTAATTTTTTCTCATCTGCCAATAAAGTTAAAGACGGTTCACATTTGAGTAAATTCAGAATTTTGATTTTAACACCGAGTACTTTTGGCCCTAATCCTCTTCCGTAGTGTTCAAACTCGACCACGGCCAAAAACAGACGCAGTTTAAAGTGAGAGAAAGAGAAAGAGGAAGTGACAGGAGGAACTCACTGACAACATTCAAACCGCTTCACCCGAATGTTAAATGGAACTTGTTTCCTTTCCTTTGTCCTCAAGTGAGCGACACCTGGAGGTAGATTTATCATCAGACGTTCCGGCAGATATCAGAAAATCCACTCAGCCATCCAGCGGTCTGCTCCAAATAAAATCCTCTCATCTCCCTTTGTCCCAAATGTACCCGATGAAAGCTTGCACGATGCTCTCAGAGGGTTTAAAACACGCGACAGACGAGGAGTCAGGAGGGGGGACGTTGGGATTCTTCTCGTGGCACGGCTCGGAATAAACGTGCAAATTTCATTCGTGGTCGAAACAAAACAAAAGTGTGTGGTCAGTGACACTTCAGGTGCTTCTCGGGGTTCTGCTCTGCCAGCTGGTCTCTCTGGGGTCCGTAGATGCGGTTGGCCTTCCAGGAGAACCACACGATGATGGAGATGATGGTGGTCTGCAGGAGGAGCATCACGCCGTAGGTCGAAGCCACGGTCGGTCCAGGGAGGCGCGAGAGGGTCGCCGGCGGGAGCAGCAGAGTCGGGCTGAGCAGGAGCGCCCGCACCTCGGCCTTGATCATGTGGAGCTCGTCCAGGATGGACAGGAAGGTGCAGCAGTGGAACCACTGGTGACTGTGACCCCAGATGTCGAAGCGACCCGGGGCGAGCCGCTCGGGGATCTTGCTGATGTTGAAGACGGCGGACACGACCAGCCAGAAACAGTGGCGGTAGAAGAAGGCGGAGGTGGAGTTGGAAGCGGCGAAGGAGGAGGAGGTGGACGAGTAAGGCGATCGGGTGAGGAGGCGGTAGAACACCGGCGTGGACGAGACGAGGAACGGTAGCAGGAAAACGAGGGTGCGGATGACGTACCGATGCTTCCGCCACCTCTGACGAGTGTTGCAGCAGGACAAGATGCAGATGATGGCGACCGCGCACGCACTCGGGATGTAGAAGGTCTCAAAGAACACGCTGAACCACGGGAACGCCTTGGATGATGTCACACCCTCCTCGTGTTTCAGGGATCCATTGTGGCGTCCTGTCTCCACTATCCCCGCCTGCGGATGGATGTAATAGTAGTACGCCAAAGACGAGCCGACCGTGTAGGCGCTGATTGTCCCGTAGTCCACGAAGAAGCAGACTTCCCGAACCACCAGGGACATGGAGTTCAGCAGGTGGGCCATGCTGCTCGCCATTAGCAGACAGAACACGCCGATGAAGTAGTTCCAGAACGGATAGAAGAAGGGGGCGTCGGCTTGCGGCGCGCCCTCCCAGCCGAACGCCTCCACGAAATAGTAAGAAAAAACAAAAACGGGGAGGAAGTGCGTCCAGAAGTTCCCCGTCTCATTGGTCGGCCTGAATGCGGACAACAAGCACTCCCGCAGGCTGTAGTTTGGGAAACGGTAACCGGTCAGGATGAAGTTCTCTTTGACCCGAGGCGGGACGTCCGTGTCCCTCAGGAGAGGTAACGGCTGACAAGCGTTCAGAAGCATATTCAGGAATGTGATAATGTCCTTAAAAGATATTTTTATTGCTTTTCTACTTATTTTATTGAAACACTTTTAAAGTCACCACCTTCCATTACTGTATATCTGATATGAGGGGAGATAAGGCATCCATTGGACCTTTGACCCCTGCTCCAGGCTACTGCAGGTCTTTAGAGCTGATCCATATAGCAGCAATAGAGTCTGGTCGCTCTGTGGGAGAAACTCGGAGTGAGTGTACAGTGTCCGGAAGTGTCCTCGAGCCACCTGCTTCATTAATTTTGCATTTTGGTTTCCTCCTACAGCACAGATGGTCCAATAAGGTAAATAAAATCCTGGTCCTGGTTAATCCTGGTTATCCCGCTCCTTTATTCTGCACAGGTCAGCATGGATGGTCCCATCTTCTCTTATCAGCCCTGTGCACGTGCACGTGTCTTCTTACGCATAGTACCGTCTGCAGCAGCAGCACAGAAAACGGAAGGTCACTTAGTCCCGTGTTCCAAGGTTGAACCGGACGTCTCTGGCTGCGTCCATACTGCAGAGACGTCCTGGAGACCGTCCGGTGAAGCTCTGCGGTATGTAGGTCACGTGGTTGTTCAAACACTACATGAGGCCGCGGCTCGGATCCTGTTGGTCCCGGTCCATCAGAACGTCCAGGATCCTGAGCACCGAGAGAGAGAGAGAGAGAGAGAGAGAGAGAGAGAGAGAGAGAGAGAGAGAGAGAGAGAGAGAGAGAGAGAGAGAGACAGTGCCGGTGTGCAAACCTACGTAATGTTACGTTTAAAAACCGGAAATTCCTTTATAAATATCCCGGATAAACTGCTAAAAACAATGAATGAATACGAAGTTGCTGGAGGCAGCCGGCATTTCTGTTCAACACTGAGTGAGGAGAACCGGAGACAGTTTGACAGGTAGCCGCACAGTGGTCAAGTTACAAGCGCAAAAACACTGGAGTTCCGGTTGTGAGTTTCAAAATAAAACGTCCTTCTAGAGGTCCGCATGAGCTAAAGTACTTAATGGACATAAGATTTATCAACATGATTATTTATTTCATAAAGCTACTTTATAAAGCACACTGGCATGACAACATAACTTATCTTTAAATTCTGTATTTGATTAATTTCATTAAAAGTCGAGAAACAAAAGCCCCTCAGATGCAATATTTCTGTGAAAGCCAGAGTATGTCCATTTTTTTCTTTTAATTACATTTTTTATTCAGTGTGATAAACTGGTGATATACATGACAAAGTACGAAAACAAGGAGAAGGAACTAGCGCTACAAAACAGAAAAGGCATAGGTTACAAAATACAATAGAAAATCAGTAAATGAGTTACAGCAAAATAATGAAGTTTCAACAGACACACATCAACTGACTACAACTAGCACAGATAATACAAAACTACATGAAGAAAATAAATAAAAAGGCTACAATAAGTGAAAAAGAGTGATAGAGAGAGAAGGGGAGGGAGAGAAGGTGCTCAAGGAGAAGGAGAAGGGGAGAATGATCAGTGTGTGTTATGTGTTGAATGTGTTCAGGTGTGTGTTCCAGATGTGATGTGAGAGTTTGTGTATGGATTATGTTACAAGGTTGCAGGGATTTGGGATTCCAGAGTTTGACAATTAACGTCACCGGGGGAAATGAAAAATTATTATTTGTCTGTGGGGGGAAAACAGGACACTGGAATGTTGGTCGAAGCTGGGCCCCAAATAATGTTTTGTCCTAACAAGTTCCAGAATCGCCATTGTTCTCACTTAAGGGTCTCTATCATCGTCTTCATTTGAATTGAATATGATTAAAAATGATAATAGTGATTTTGAAAATGATAATAAAAATGATATGATTGGTGTTTGTGTATATTGTATTTTCCTCACACGCCGCATTATTACAGTGACATTTTGAACACAGTTTAAACTCTTTCCATAGCACATTAAGAAGGAAATAAACCCAATCTCTTATTTTGAAGCTAATAAACGTAGGTTCCGGTCTCGTGCTGCTATATTACGTGCCTCGCGGCAGTTTAGAACGCTGAACTACTTTAAGTCTTTGATCTCGTCCACAGCCTTGTGAAAAGACGCTGGAACGCTCTGCGCATGTCTGTACTGTTTACAGTGCACGTTTAAAAAACAAAATGGACACAGTCAGAATAAATGTGTAGAATAAGAGCAGGAATAAGAGCAAACCGGTCAGTGCCAAAACTGTTCCCTTTATCTGCTTAAAATGCACACTCCGTCCCCTAACCCTAACACACCCCCCCCCCTCTTTAGTCCTCAACCTTTACACAGTGTTTTACCGTCCACTTGTTTTAACTGTGAAGAAGTTCACTAGTCAGACTGTGCCACAATTTCACAAGACTCAACATGCTGCATTAAACTCAGTTTTAGGCATTATAACCTTATTTTGTATTTCAGCGCCCTACGATTGTACCGTGTGTGTTTTTAAAAGTTCATAGTTTTGGTTTAGTCTCCAGTTTGTGTAATTATATAACAATATACAGAATAATCATGATTGTGAACTGAGTTTTAAAACATTATTCAATAATGTAACTCACTTACCTTTATAAGGATATTAAACATGTTGAAATATTATTTTCATTATTTATTTATTTATTTTTGTTCAACTATTAGACGTGCATATTGAAAACACATCATAAGGCCTCCGTGTTTATGAGGTGAGGGAGGCTGGCCGCGAAAATTCAAAAAATGTGAAAAATGTTGAGACTTAAAAGTTGGGAACCACTGTTCTCGAGGTTTTGTTTTTAGCTTTAAGCTAAGTCACATATAACACACAAACAGAATATTGCTCCCTCTATCAGGTCCATCAGTTCACCCCACCCATCCATCATCCCATTTAGCCTCCAGCTACGACTGCTGGGGCAGTTTTTTTGGGAAGTCTTTGAAGGAGCAGTTTTTTTGCAGGATGGGGGGGGGGGGGGGGGGGGGGGGGGGGTATTTCTGGGCATAATGGCGACTTTCCAAATTCCCCTGAGAAATAAGAAGGAGGCAACACTTGAGCGTGAAGCAGACTGGGAGAGAGCCGCAACATGCCTTTTTAATTAGTGATTGACAGGCACAGACGGTTTAATGGATGTGGAGCCACGCCTGGATCTACGCACCCATTACAGACCCTCACAGGAAGTCTGGATCCGCAGAGACGGAAACATTACACCAGGCACAGTACACACTAGTCCAACCATACAATCATGTCTATGGTTAAGAATGATTTTTTAATATGGTAGAAGCCTGTGCAGCAGGAACTATTTTCAAAAGGGGTCTAAAGCTGCAACGCCACCTTTTGGGGCGTTTCTTGTATTTGTCACTGACAGGCTCAGATTAGTGTTCAACATTACAGAAAGAATTGTGCAGAGATTAATTATATTTAAAGGGTAGGTGGCTTTTCTCAAAACGCAGAAACAGCCAGAACTTTTTGCTCTTTGCAAAGCCACCAGACTTCCATGATAAAAACGTTGATTTCACCTTCATGAACAGGAGTTGCTGATCTTCCCCTACCATGACCAGTAAGAGGTTTTACGTGTGTTTGGGTGTTTTTGTTTTGTATGGAATTTAAATCAATGACACCAAAATAACACAATGAAACAAACCAGCAACTTCCTTTATTTTGAAAGTTTTTTCAAGGCTGGAAATCACCCGGACACCTTGGATAAAAAGTATTTTACTCTGGAGGACACAAAGCTGTTCACTCACAGTGGCCTTCTTGAAGGTGGTGGTGTTTGATCCGCAAATATTATGTTAGACCAGAGCAAACTATTTAAACAAACACACTAATGGAGGCCGCTGTAAACAAGCGCCCCTCAAATGACCATGTTAGTTAATGAGGTTTGGTTGCTTTGAAGAGACACAACAGCTGGTTTCTTTTTCCATCTTCTCCTTTAACTAAAAGGTCTGTAACTCAAAGGGCTCCTTTCTGTTCTGATGCCAGACACTAGTGACAAAAACAAAAACAAGAGCTTTTAGTACATCTTGGTACCCCTAAACATGAATTAAAAAAAGGTCCAGGTTTTAGAAATGTTGAAAATGCATCTGAATGACCCTTCAACCTTGTGGATTGTGAACACTTTTCATGGCTGTTTCCATCTCTGGCACTTTGTTTCTTTAACATAACTGTCTCTATTTGAAGTGCCACAGTCTTGTGTGCGTGTGTAAACAAGTCAAAGACACGTCAGCGCAGAAACAAATATGCAGCAAGTCCTTCATTTCACACCTGGTGGGAGGGTAAGATAAATCTATTCCCTCCTACCAGAGAAATGATAACCTGTCTCACAGTATCTGCATGTTTCCATCGCTCTGAACGCTGGACATTTGCTAAAGAGAGAAAGGAAGTTACAAGATGGGTTATACGTGATCAGTCAGCTGTTTGAATATGACAGCATACATGGAGAGAGAGCTGCAGAATCAAGCAGCTCAGTCCAAACAAATTAACAGGAAATCATTGAGCTGATGACTGAGTTTTTATCTCACACACGTTCCTGAGCCAGAAGTGGAAATTAAAAAACACCAGACACTGATTACACTGATATAAATCCATTATAAACTTCTTGAAGCTTGACATCTGTGTGGATTGAACTCAAGAGGTGCCAACATATTGCTAAGTCTGCTCCTCTTGTCTCCAGCTGTCTCCAGTTTAAATAAATAGGAGTTGACCTCACAGAGCAGTTTAGTTCGGAGCATGGGAGTTGTCTCAGGACTTTTTGGGACACGTGGCCACAAACTGCTGCTGACGTAAAAAACCTTTGAACCATGATGAGTATTAGAAATGTTTATGATGCTCGGGTTGAAGAAGGCTGAGGAGAATATGTGACCTTTAAATTGAAGTATGATATAATCATATTTATATGATATGCTGTTAAGTCTTTGAACTAAATGACTGCTGGTTTGTTTATTGTAATTATTACCTGCAGTCTGTCAACAGTAGTAAATGTAAAATGGGCTTGAGCTTGTTTATTTCTTTTCTAGTCTTCTGACTACTCAAAGTGCTTTTACACATTTACATTCACACACTGATGGTAGAGAATAATCTGTGATGTCTCAGAGTTTGGAGCAAACAACAAGATCCCTGCAGATATCAGGAAGAGCTGCTGACTCTCTCTCCCAGCTCTCATTGGTCTTTAGACAAAGCTGGGATCAGTCACAGTGAATTAACATTACACATTAAATAAGGAATCACAGATGCTACATGCTATAGGTGTCTGATGTGCCTGCTCTACCACTGAGCCACAGCCGCCCACAGTGTTGATCCCACGAGTCATTCCCCAGGAAATGTCTGCATGAGACCTCGAGATAAACACACACACACACACACACACACACACACACACACGCTCGAGGGCGCTGATAAAAGACAAAGGTGGTCCGTTCTGTTAAAGGAAATTAAATCTGACTTCCTTCCGAACATTCAGCAGCAAACAATACGCCTCACACACAAACACAACACGCATTGAGTAAACATCATGAGCTTGAAAGAAGGACACACAAACACGACACTCAGTCGTGACCTCGGTGTCACGCTCCTTTAGCCCGAGGCCACGTTAAACCAGGAGACCCTCGACCCCCTTTGTCTGACAGTTGGCTGATATCCTCTATGAATCTTCAGGAGTGCTGATGTGATAAAAGCTCCTGTAAACCGTCTGCTGAAACACGAAGGCAAATTCCCCCAGACAGACGTTTACAGAGGGAGGAGGGGGGGGGGGGGATACCAGAAGCACCAAAGCACCTAGTGGAGCAGCAGAGGGAGGAACTGAGATGAGATCAGGAGAGTAATGAGAGGACTGATATGAAACAGAGGGTCGAAAAAAAAGTGTTAAAGTGAACAAACACGAGGTAAGAACATCAAATATTCCCCCTCACTTATTTTATCTAAAGTTTCCTAAACCAGGAAGACGACTTCAGTCAGGGACATGAGTCTAAACTAAGAACAATAACATCATGACAGCTGACGTCATGTAGGTTCGTCTTTACTGGACAGAATATTGAAGTTATTTTAAAAGTCAGCAGGTTATTCTTCTGTTTGCATGATTAATGCTGACGTGTTAAAATCCTGCAGTTCCTGGAGTGTCCACTAGAGGCTGGCTGCAGTTCCTGGAGTGTCCACTAGAGGCTGGCTGCAGTACCTGTGGTGTCCACTAGAGGCTGGCTGCAGTTCCTGGAGTGTCCACTAGAGGCTGGCTGCAGTTCCTGGAGTGTCCACTAGAGGCTGGCTGCAGTACCTGGAGTGTCCACTAGAGGCTGGCTGCAGTTCCTGGAGTGTCCACTAGAGGCTGGCTGCAGAAGCACAGGAAGTCGATCAGATTTACAGTCTGTGGTCACCAAGACAGCAGAAGTGAAAGTGCTGATTTAAAGGTTTGCCATGATAAAAACATGTTTGTGTTATTTCAGTGGAGTGAAGGGACCGGGTCCTTTAGCAGGCGCTAAATCTGTGCTAGCGAGAGGCAAACATGCCGTGGAGTCATGTGTAAAGGGTGAAATGCCCTTCCAAGCAGACAGCGTCCTGGATGCGCCCGTCTCATTTGCATCCATGAAAATCAGGGTGTTTCCCAAAATGCAAAAAGTGCAGGATTTGTTTATTCTATGCAAACAAGATTCAACGTTGTGTTTCACAAAGAGCAGCGCTCACGCTCACAGGAAGCTACAGCGGGACGCTCAGTGGATCTGTCCATCTTTTATTTGCTCGCCAGCGTTAACGTTTAAGGTTCATTCTGATCACTGAAGGTCACGTTTTAAATCTTTTCTGGATCTTTCTGCAGCACAAAATCGACTTTTTATAAACAACTTTTGTAAACTTTCTTTTGGAACTAATCAACCTTTAAGATTTTATTGTAAACTTCAAGTGAAATCTATGAAACTATCAGGAGAGCAGCTTCAGGAAGCTTCTGTTCTTCCCCGCAGGGAGGAATAATAAAACATTTAAAACATACCGATAAATCTGACACAAACATCCCCATGAGTGTTTTAGAGTTTGTTTTTTTTGCCCAACGAACATTTAAAAAACTGCAATGATTCAATCCACCCCGATGTAACGTCAAGAGAAGCAGCACATCCTGACATTAGAGAACCTAAAGAACCCTGTCACGTTCCACCCATCAGGTTATTTATCATATATTTGATGTAAAAAGTAAATTATTACTGAACACTTTCCCAAGTTTAAAGCTTCTCCTGATGCGGTGCCGACTTTTAAATCCAGAATAAAGACTCCACACGTTTAACTTTGACTCCCTCTAGTGGTCAACGCAGGGAGCTGCAGCTGGATGAGGGATCATCAGGGAGTTAAAACATGATGCAGCGGACAGCTAGAATAATTCCTTTTTTATTGAACAGCTTTATAAAACATTTGAATATGTAACTCAGTGTAAACATGAAAGAGCAGATAAAGGCGGGACTTTTGCAGGGGGGGGGGGCGGGGTCAAAAACATCACGATAAACTATTCATCTATGATAGCGCTTGACTTTTTCTGCGTGTGCGTGTGTTTCTTTGACGAGTCCTCCTTCCTCCGTCTCCGCCTCTGTCTGCTCTGCTGAAGCCTGTAGGTCTTTCTGGCCTGGGCTCGCTCCTTCTCCAGGACCTCTGTGTCGTCCAGGATCTCCAGGCCTGGAATCTGGCTGATGACATATTGTCTAGAAGAAAACAAAAACAAGACGCACCTTCAGTTTGATGCAGGTGTTTTGTCGACTCATTTTCTTCTGACGTCACAGAAATTGAAAGTCCTTCAAATCTGTGTGTACACCGAACGGTCTAATTTCGAAGTGTGTGTGTCGTTCGCCCTGTCGAGTACGCTCCTTTTTTCCTCTCTCTCTCTCTGAGTGTGACAGCGGTGGAAGAAGACCCTCGTGTGAACGATCTGTGACGTTTTGTTTGAGTCTGAACAAAGACAGATAACTGAACTCCGATCACATTACGAGCTGTACAAACAGGTTCAGTACACAGAACAGGTTTCACAAAGTCCATGCACCTGCTGTGGCGTTACGTCACAGACGCCGGTTTGTCCCGTCAGATGAAACGGAAAGTCACGAGTGGTCATTATCACCGACTTAAGTTTTAATCTCATATAAAGAGACGAAAGCTGCTTTCTTCACAAACATCTTAAAAGTTCACCGTGAAACACACTCTCCTCTAATCCACTCAGAAACTACAATTAAAGGACCAATCAGAGAGCTGCTCTCTTCCTCTGTGATCAATCAGCCAATCAGAGAGCTGCTCTCTTCCTCTGTGATCAATCAGCCAATCAGAGAGCTGCTCTCTTCCTCTGTGATCAATCAGCCAATCAGTGAGCTGCTCTCTTCCTGTGTGATGATGAAGGAAACCTGCTGTGTTGAAGCTTCTCTGACAACAATGCAGCAGCCAGTATGTCCTCCTTCTAACCTTAGATTCTGCTCCTGAATGCTCTGGATCTGATTGGACCAGAGAAGGTAGGCGGGGCTTTGAAGGCCGTTTTGGACGCCCCTGGGTTTGCCAGATATGAGAGCAGTTATCAGGTGAACAGGTGTTGCAGCGATGGAAGCGGGCAGTGGAACTGCTTCAGATAGAAGTGATTGTACCCGAGCTAAAAAGCCTCTGCATGTTTCTAATAAGCTCCACCCACTGACTGCAGTACCCAGTTTAAACACTAGGGGGCAGAGTTACATGCTGCTCCTTTATGTTGGAAATGATGAGCTCCATGTGTCTGCCAGGATCCATATTTAAAGTTCTGTTCTGGTTGGGTTCTACATTAATAATCATTGACTGTGTTATAATCCTCTTGGACCCTCTGCAGCCGCTTCAACTCAATCTGGAGCTTAACTTGTTTTAACGATACGACTGAACGTCGGGAATTCAAAATATGCAAACTGTGAATCGGTTCACTGATAAGCCGAGCCAGAGGCAGAAACACTCACATGTGCAGCTCTCTGCAGCCTGATGCTGGAGGGGGAGGTGACCTTCATTCACTGTCTGCTCGCCACCGCTACAGACTGTCTGCACGCCACCTCTACAGACTGTCTGCACGCCACCTCTACAGACTGTCTGCACGCCACCTCTACAGACTGTCTGCACGCCACCTCTACAGACTGTCTGCACGCCACCTCTACCGTCTCTACAGACTGTCTGCACGCCACCTCGACCGTCTCTACAGACTGTCTGCACGCCACCTCTACAGACTGTCTGCACGCCACCTCTACCACCTCTACAGACTGTCTGCACGCCACCTCTACAGACTGTCTGCACGCCACCTCTACCGTCTCTACAGACTGTCTGCACGCCACCTCTAACGTCTCTACAGACTGTCTGCACGCCACCTCTACCGTCTCTACAGACTGTCTGCACGCCACCTCTAACGTCTCTACAGACTGTCTGCACGCCACCTCTACAGACTGTCTGCACGCCACCTCTACAGACTGTCTGCACGCCATCTCTACAGACTGTCTGCACGCCACCTCTACAGACTGTCTGCACGCCACCTCTACCGTCTCTACAGACTGTCTGCACGCCACCTCTACCGTCTCTACAGACTGTCTGCACGCCACCTCTACCGTCTCTACAGACTGTCTGCACGCCACCTCTACCGTCTCTACAGACTGTCTGCACGCCACCTCTACCACCTCTACAGACTGTCTGCACGCCACCTCTACAGACTGTCTGCACGCCACCTCTACAGACTGTCTGCACGCCACCTCTAGCGTCTCTACAGACTGTCTGCACGCCACCTCTACAGACTGTCTGCACGCCACCTCTACAGACTGTCTGCACGCCACCTCTAGCGTCTCTACAGACTGTCTGCACGCCACCTCTACAGACTGTCTGCACGCCACCTCTACCACCTCTACAGACTGTCTGCACGCCACCTCTACAGACTGTCTGCACGCCACCTCTAGCGTCTCTACAGACTGTCTGCTCGGCGCCCTCCTGGTGGAGCAGGTCTGACGTGTTAGCTAGCGTGATTAGCTCGCTGGCGCTCACCTGTAGTCTTTGTACTGGGTCAGACTCCCTCCGTTGAAGTAGCTGGGTGCTGCCTCGTTGTTCATCATACTGAGGATCCTGAAAGGAGAGAGAGAGGCGGCGGTGAGGATGGACCAATCACAGCCTGAGCAGAGACATCAAAGCGTCCCCCGTCTTACTTGATGTTGGGGAACTTCCGTTTGACCTCCTCCACGAACACGGGCAGGTTGTTGATCTTGTTCTTGTTGATGCACACGGTGGTGACGCTCGGCATGTACGGGAACTTGATGTGCGACGTGTAGCTGTTGGAGTCCAGGATCAGCGTGGTCAGCTTCTCCAGGCGCCCCAGCAGAGCCGGGTTCCAATAAGGACTCAATGAAGGAGAACACACGGACCCACAGAGACCCTGATCCTGTACCTGAACAACTACCTGATCAATCCCCGCCTTTTCCTTGAAAGCTGCAGGAAGTGACGTCCTGTTCACTTCCTGTGCACGTTGTCGGAAACACACACACACACACACACACACACACACACACACACACACACTCGAAGTCCATAGAGCGAACAGGAGGAGAGCTTCTCACTCATGGAGGGAGTTTGAGATCGTTCCTGCAGACCGTGTGAATCTCGAGGGCGGCGACGACGCTCGCTCGTGTATGTGCGAGCACGCCACAGGACGCTGCTGCACTTAGCTTAGCTTAGCTTAGCATCCTGCGGTGTCACTCGAACTGCGAGGTTTTTAAAACGTTTTCTTTAACAGCGATGACGAACTGACCAAACGACGAGCAGAGTGATTTAAAGGAGGAGGAACGCTGTTGGAGCGTGGCGTGGCGTGGCGTGGCGTGGCGTGCACGTAAAGGAAGCAAGTCTTTATTTAGTTAGCGCTTTAAAACAATTAGCTACGAGGCGCTTCACAAACGCTAAAAGTAAAAACAGGAAAACAAACGCAAAGAAAGAAAAATAAAAACGGCTGCTGTGGCGATTTGGCGGTCTGTTGGGGGGGCGGGGCCAGACGAGCGTCACTCAGGGATTTACTCCTGTTAGAGTACTGTCAGATGGCGCCCGTTTAGGGAGGTCGATGAAAACCTACATTTTGAGCCACAGTGGACGAGCAGGACTCTTGTTGTGAGCTTGTTTCCAGACGCTGTGATGTCACAGAACCCGGGCTTTAAAGGCTAAACCACGACAGGACACGCCGTCAAAATCCAGGACCCGAGACACCCCCGGTCACGCCGTGTTCACCGCCCTGCACGACCAGCTTCACACCCGGCCTCTCGGCGTGAGGTGAAAACATGAAAACAAATAATGAGTCATTGAAAGGATACTCCTCCAGCTGATTGTTGCTCAGGTCCAGCACCTCCAGGCTCTCAGTCTGGGGTAGGATAGTCTCATAAGGGATCTCCGTCAGACCCTGGTACGCAAAGGAAAGCCACTGAAAGCTCGGGGCTTGGCCGGTTTGACTGTGTTGGCCGGAGGATTGATGATCCATGAGAAAAACGTCGGCAGCGTAACGTCTTCAGCTCCAGCTTTCACGGTTGAAGAGTCGGAGAGAATTCAGATGAATCTGTCATGATCGAACCTGCAAGAGAAGAAGCAGGACGTCAAGGTGCAGGCGTCATGGCCGCCAGGCTCTCATCAGGGAGAGAGAGAGAGAGAGAGATCAGGAAAGGAGCCACGTGTTGGATTCGAACCCGGTTGGAGGGTCACAGCCTCCGTACATGGGGCTCATGCAGTAACCACCAGCCTCCCTGACCGTTCATTTTAACGCTTAAATAGACACTGACTGCATCACATGCTGTGCAGCTTCACAGCGGCACAATCACATTATCTACAGTCTTCAAACCCATCGGTGGTCACCTGACGACCACCTCAGGGCGCCACGCCCCAAAACATTCAAACGGTGTCACGTCATACGTGATGAGCCACAGCCCACACGTTCTCCCTCCTTTGCTCCGGGGGAATTTAAGATATCACATTTTTAAACTTTAAGTCCAAACAGTACGACTCGTTATGGCCCCGCCCCCCTCTGTCTCCCTGCGTGCTGATCAGCTGACTCTGGGATGAGCAAGGCACTGAATACCAAACTGCTCAGGGGGGCTCCTTCATGTGCAGACCCCCCCCCCCCCCACTCTGACGTCTGGATCCTGTTCGTGCATGTGTGATGGTGAATCCATTCAATATATTTTTAAATAATATATTTTTTTTTTAATGATCAATAAATCTAAATTTTAGGCGACTCCTTTTTGAATTCCATCCGAGCCAACGTGAGGTCGTTGAGTCTGCATCACGCCATCTAGAGGCAGGGCGCCTCATTTTATAAAGTAGCATGATTCTGAAAGTAGCATTCCCCCTGTGTTCCCTCTAAAGCCACGCCCCTTCTGTCTGTGCTCCCTCTAAAGCCACGCCCCTTCTGTATGTGCTCCCTCTAAAGCCACGCCCCTTCTGTCTGTGCTCCCTCTAAAGCCACGCCCCTTCTGCCTGTGCTCTCTCTAAAGCCACGCCCCTTCTGTCTGTGCTCTCTCTAAAGCCACGCCCCTTCTGTCTGTGCTCTCTCTAAAGCCACGCCCCTTCTGTTAGCGCTCCCTCTAAAGCCACGCCCCTTCTGCCTGTGCTCTCTCTAAAGCCACGCCCCTTCTGTTAGTGCTCCCTCTAAAGCCACGCCCCTTCTGTCTGTGCTCTCTCTAAAGCCACGCCCCTTCTGCCTGTGCTCCCTCTTAAGTCACGCCCCCTCCTGTCTGTGCTCCCTCTAAAGCCACACCCCTCCCCCCTCTTAAGTCACGCCCCTCCTGTCTGTGCTCTCTCTAAAGCCACGCCCCCTCACTTACACGCTCGTCTCTTCATTGTGTAGAAACTACGTCGTCTCATTCAGCGGTAAATAAACTGAACTTTGAGTGTGAGCGAGAGCACGAGTAGGGAGACAGGGAGGCTGTGATTGGTTCATCAGAGAGCAGGGAGACAGGGAGGCCTGTGATTGGTTCATCAGAGAGCAGGGAGACAGGGAGGCCTGTGATTGGTTCATCAGAGAGCAGGGAGACAGGGAGGCCTGTGATTGGTTCATCAGAGAGCAGGGAGACAGGGAGGCTGTGATTGGTTCATCAGAGAGCAGGGAGACAGGGAGGCCTGTGATTGGTTCATCAGAGAGCAGGGAGACAGGGAGGCCTGTGAT